>NW_004567141.1:2859086-2872042 GCF_000260355.1 Condylura cristata
GTGTGTGTGTGTGTGTGTGTGTGTGTGTGTGTGTGTGTGTGTGTGTGTGTGTGTGTGTGTGTGTGTGTGTGTGTGAAGAAAATGGATAAGGTGCTCCTGCGGGACCGCCTTAAGACAATGGCCCACACCACGAGGCAGCCGGGATGCCTCGGTCGCCATTGACTGACTGTGCAGCCATGGTCTGAGATGCCTTTGGAGTAGCTTGGATATTACACCAAGCACCTGCACGGGAAGTTGTATATGTGACCGACAGGCCCCTCCTGTTCCCCATAAAGCAACAACCCTTTGCCTCCCCCTGGACCTGGCGCCCCCTGCCTTTGACACATCATCAATCATGCTTGCTCATTACTGCTTATAAATAACAAGAGGGCTGCACTGCACAGCCTTGCCTCGCAAACCTGCTCCACGACTCGTCCCTCAGCATGTCCCAGGCACATGCTGTCGTGTTCTTGACCACCAGACACAACAAAAGTCATGCTGCCATTAACAGAGGTGGGAGCAGTTAACAGGGAAGACTCGGCCTGGGGCACTTGCTCAAGGCTGGGCTGGGCGTTGGCATCTGGGAACTCCTGGCTCCAAACGTGCTCTTGGCACATCAGGAAGCAGAGTGGCAGGAGCCTGTCTTGACAGCGGAAGGTCAGAGTGCAGCGCCGTGTTTCTATAAGTCCCCAGTGCTGTTTTGGGGTCAAGTTTTCTGCTTGCCTACAAGGTCCAAGTAGAAATAGCACAGAAATAAGTGAGAGTTTGAACCTACTGTTAAAGAAAAATGCTCTGCCTATGGATATAAATTTAGGGGTAAAGTTGATAGCTAAAAAGAAGGATCCCCAAGGACCCCGAGCAGGAGGCAATCAAAAGAAAGACGACAAAGTTGGGCCTTGGGACTTTGGTGCACTGAATCTGTAAACTGCGTTAGGTGATGTGACCACTTTAACAATATGTATGTTTCGTGTCCACAAACACAGGATATCCTTGCATTTCTTTGTGTCTTCTTTTATTTCCTTTGACAGTGCCTAGTAGTTTTCCTTGCATAAAACCTTCACTTCTTTGTTTATTCTTTGGTATTTTGGATATGATTATAAATGGGAGTGTTTTCTTAATTTCCTTCTTCTTATTCATGTTTGCATATAGAAGTGTGGCATATTTTTGCATATCAATTTTATGTCCTGCCACTTACTATCACTTCACTTGCTATCTCTAGCAGTTTTTTGGTAGTCTTTTGGGTTTTCTGGGTATATCATCATGTCATCTGTGAATAGCAATATTTTCACTTCTTTGATAATTTGGATTCCACTTATGTGTATTTTCTTACCTAAATTTTCTGGCTGGAGCTTTGGTGGAGAGTGAGTGGGGTAAATTCACTTTGGGAGGTGTGAAGTTGTAGGTGCAAACTTACACAATTATGTCATCTAGTGGAGAGCCAATAAAACTTTTTTTTAAATGTTGAACCTTGCCAGATGAGGTGACTTGGCACCTTCTGAGTCTGATGTGAAGAAAGCTTTCAGGATGCAGTTAGAGGAATATTTGCAACGTCACCAAAAGTTGCAGGATAGCCTTGCTTTTCTCTGCTGAGAGAGGAGGGTTGGCATGGAAGCCCGGGGAAGGAGGTGAAATATGGGGTGTAGTGAGAAATGGAGCAGGAACTGACCAAGAACTAGCAGAAAACTTGACCCCACCAGCACTGGAGACCTATAGAAACACGGCGCTGCACTCTGACCTTCAACTGTCAAGACAGGCTCCTGCCACTCTGCTTCCTGATGTGCCAAGAGCACGTTTGGAGCCAGGAGTTCCCAGATGCCAACACCCAACCCAGCCTTGAGCAAGTGCCCCAGCCAGTTTGCATCTCAGTCATGCTCCCTTCCTTCCATGCCAACCTCCTCACCTAGCAGGTCCAGGCTTAGCTCCCTGGTGGTGTTCTAACTCCACACCCAAAAGCTCTGGCCCAGCACCCGACCAGCCATGGAGCAGCTCACCTGCTCCATCTGCTGACCCAAGGTGAGATTTCCTCTCCCTTGGGAGCTGTTCCCTAAACCACTCAACAGCCACAGGAGAGAGTCCCTATTCAGACCTTGCTCAGTCATTCACTCTAGAACACCTACCAAGCTACCATTCTATGCTTGTGTAACTGGCACTATCTCAGGAACTAGGGATATCCCAGACGAGTCCTCTCTCTCAGAAGGCCAACGTCCAGTAAGGAAGACAGATATAAAATAGCCACAGAATTAAGGTACATTTTGCCAACAAACAAAAGTTCCATCTTACCTGGTGGGAGTTCCCTTGAGGCTCCTCTCCCTCAGCTCATCCCCACACATCTCCAGGTAGTAGCCTCCTTAAGGGAAGACACATTTAGGCCACATGTGTGTGATCATGTGGTTATTTTAGACATCAACTTATTTGTGATATTGCAAGGCCCCCTTCTCTTTTACCTTTCAAAACCAATCCAGAGAATTTCATTATTACCTAAATTGGGTAGAAGAACACACCCAAGAAGCTTAAACAAATATTCTTAGCTTCACTGCTAAGTGAATCTAAGCCAAGATCCCTGATGTTTTAAGTGGCAGCACTTCAGTTTTCACACTTAAGTAGAAACTTGCTCCTTTAACTTCCCCAAACACCAGACATCTACCCATTAGGGGGCTCCACAGTCATGCAGCAAACAGAAAAATCTTGATGCACATTGCATCTGGCCCACCCTACAAGTGTAGCGCTATATCCTTTGTGCCATATGAAAACCTCATTATGTGCTTGTAAAAAGACTAAGAGATTAAGGGAATGGGGTTTAAGGGGTTCGCTTCCCTATTCAATGAAAACAAACTCCAGATTCATAAAAATATTGGTGATAAATGACGGATGACCCCATGGGTATAATGCAAAGACTAATTCCCAGTGAGGAGCAGTGGTGCAGGCACTCGCACCTCAGCCACGGTCCCCCTCTCCCTCTGGCAGCCGCAGAGCTACAAGGACCCAGTTAACAGAGAGACCTGTCACCACGTATGTGGTTGGGACCAGGAGGAGCAGAGACCTGTGGTCAGTGGATGACTGGCATCACCAAGGGAGGCTTCTGGGAAAACTACACAAGGGACGGAAAAGTGGTGCAGGGGTGGGCTCTCACTCTAGGTTCTCTGGCACCCCTCTGCAGTGCCCCCTCTGTAAAATGGGGTAACAGTGCCTCCCCATGGGTTCCTGCAAGGGTCAAGTGGGGCCATGTGTATAGAAGCACCTGACCTCATTGCCCAATGCATGCAGATGTTCAAGGGATGATAATAAAGGATTTGAATAAAAATGCTGAAGATGAAGAAGGATGGCTCACAGGGATGACAAAATCAGAATTCAAAGAGGTTTCAACAGATTTAACTATGGAGAAACACTACCAATATGACACTAAATCAAGACTGACCAGAGTCCTGCACTTAGGTGGAAAAACGGGCCTGGCGAGGCATGATGGGGTGGAAGATGGGGGAGCAGCCACTGTAATGAGGAGACCCGCGAGCCCGCAGGCTGGCTGTGCTCCCCAAGGACAAGCCACTGCATTGCTGTTATTATTACAATGTGGCTTCAGAGCTGCACCATTTACATGGGTTTGATTTGTATCACCTTAACGATCAAAAAACACTATGGGGTCTAGGGAAGGAATTGCTGCAGTGAACTCTGAGCAAGGAGAGCCTGGATTGTTTGTTCACTTGCTGTCACCAGTTGTCAAAGGAATGTGCGCAACCTGGACGAACTCCTGATGGAAAACCCCAGCTCAGCACCAGCCTGTTCTAGCCACATGAACTTCTCGCCAAGCCAAACCTCAGTTTCCTCAGCTGTCCAGTAGGAACACTAGCTCCAGCCCACAGCTCGGTCTTGAAGAGTCAGTGAAATCACAGCTGTCACAAGCCCAACAGAATCTTCACAGAAAAAAGACCAGCGAGCAGTGTTAGAGCTCAGCCCTCCTTGTCAGTTCTCCACGAGTGAGTGTCCATGCTGTAGGCCGGCTGGACCCCAGGTGCAGCCCCTCCGGTCATCACCCTCACTCTCGACTCCCCCACACACCACACCACACCACACCACACCACACCACACCACACCACACCACACAGGGCACCTCAGTCGGGACACACCAAATAAGCCAGCACACTGGCCACCTGCCCAAGACAGGTCAGGGACAATGTGCAGCCCTCAAAGCTCGGGATTCTCACGTCTACAGGTCTCCTTAGTGCCTGCCCCTCACGAAGAGCAGGTCTGCCCACCAAGGGGGTCAGTGTTATAAGCTCACCTGGAACTTAGAACCTAGAAAGAAAGTCAGACCAAAAAAAATGTATATATACAGAGAAAGAAACACATAAATTAATCATTACACATGAGTACCACAGAAAAACTGAATAACAGAATTCAATGTAGGGTCTCCAGAAGGGTCCCGGAAGAAAGGGCCTGTTAGCTGAGCATGGCAGGATGAGAAATGCCCCTCCACTCAGGCAGCTGCATGGTCCTGGGGAACCAGAGGGCCCTGAGAGGGAGGTCCCTGAGAAGGGACCCCCCCAACTCCCAATTACACCTTACTCCACTGTAATTCCCACAGGAGTCTGCCCTGAGCCCCCAGCTCTGCTCTCCCCTACCCAGCTAATGACATGCCCCCCTCTCAGAGCCGGCTCTGCTAGTTGGGTCCAGCACTCAGAACAACCAGCTTGAAGAACCTGCCAGGTCAGAAACACACCTGGTCCTGCTTTTGTGTACTCTAAGCTTCTGGAAGGCGTGGAACATCCCAGAGCCACCCCACCCTGGGCCTTCTGCCCCCCACCCACTCGGAGCTTCCAGCAGTCCCGGAGCAGGGGAGGCCACAGCTGGGGCAGGCAGAGTGGACTGGGCCCCTGGGGGGTCCAAGTGCTAAGACTGTCCACCCCACTTTCTCTTCCACACTGCCTATTCTACATGAGGTGACAGCATAAGAGGAAGGACAATGACAGGAACAGACACCTCAGCAGACAGAAGGGCAGAGACAAAAATGAAAGGCTCTGAAGGAGAGAGGAAGGAAGCACAACAAAGAGAAGGAAAAAGAGAAACGAGAAAAGCAGTGGGGTGGAAGCAGAGAAAGGGATCAAGATGCTGGACAAAGAGAGATAAAGTGCGGGAAGCCGAACTCTGGAAAGACAAGCAAAAGCCAGGGCGCTCAGAAAAGGGTGGGCAGGAACTCCAGGGAGGAAGGTTTTCCCGAGTGAGCCAGTGAGGAGGAGTCCCCAAGGGGCGGGGCGTGGGGGACCAGCAGAGACCCACAGACCATATTTGTTTGACTGGGTCCCCACAGCGAGAAGGTCGCAGAAGCCCCTAAGGATGGGGGGAGGGAACACTGGAGAATGTCCTCCCCAAATCTACATGCATGGGGCATCTGCCAGTGGGTGGGGCCGTGGCTGGCCTGGAATCACAACAGAATTTGCCTGTGAGAAATCTGAATGGTAGGCAGGTTACAGCAGCATGAAGACGCTGGCATCTCCCACTCTGCATCAAATCTCCCAAGACCAGGGTGGGAAGAGCCTCCCGGGCCAGAATGGCTGCCTCTGAGCACCGGCCCTGAACTCTGCCCCATACACAGGAGGTGGCCCTTGGTGGTCTCCTCCCCACTGGCCCTGGAGACTCAGAGCCCATAGGAGAAAGAGGTGGGGATGAAGTGGACCATGACCCCGAGGTGGGCGAGCCCATAAAGTGCCCACTTTGACCTGTGCTATGAGTGAGACTGGCAAGCCCTCAATGCCAGGTTGGAAAGGAGTGGCTGTGGCTTGGGCAATGGGTGCGGGGAGAGGCCATGCTCAGCACCTGAGGGTGCCTTTCCTAAACTCCCTGTCTGAGTTTGAACAAATCATCTGCCCCCTTTGCATTCGGTTTCCCACAACGCTTTCAGTAGATTAGTGTTCTGTTCTGGAACCAACTGGAGTTTCATCTGGAGTCTTGTTCTCCCAGCTCACAATGTGGAAGACAGTGGACAAGGAACACTCCAGACCCTTTGCACCCCGAGTCCAGGGGACCCTGAGGATGTATCCCTCCTGCCAGGGGGTCCAGCCCACCTGCATGCACTTGGTGGTCACAAGGCTCTCCCCAGCCTGACCCACACTCCCTAGGCAGGGGGTGCAGGTGCCCAGGGGTGCCCTCCCGCCTACAGGAGTAAGAGACAGCAGCAATGATGGCAGCAGCAAGGAGAATAAGGACTCGCTGCTAGCTGTGGGGGTGGTCACTGAACTCCATCATGAGGCCTCGGACCCTCACACGCTTTAATTCACTTCATCCTCACAAGAGCCCTCTGAGAGGCTGTTAGTGTGAACATCACTTGGAATAATTCAGGGAAAATTTCTAGGGAGAATTCCTCAATCCCAAGGCCTCAGAGGCAAACGACACGGAATTTCCACTGAGAAAGCATTTGCCAGCTGCGTATTCTGGTTTTACCCCGATAATATATTTAAGATGGATGACAAGTAAATGATTCTGAGAAGGCAGTCATTCAGAGCGCGCAGTACTGCTGTCCTGAGGGGTCGTGGAGAGGGCCGGAGGACATCAGGAGTCCAAAGCGCCCTCCAGAGCCCAGCAGCGCAGGGGAAGGCAGTGTCCATGAGGCCTGGTGTCTGAATGAACGGCAGGACCCCCTGCTTAGGAGGGGCGCAAGCAGGGCCAAGAAATCTAAAGAGCGGCTTTTCCAGGGGGCCATTTCTCAGGACCTCACTAGTCGGCCCCTTTGGCTACTGCATCAGGAGGGGCCTGCCAAACTCATCCGCCGTCATCAGAGCAGGAGACACATGCGGGAGCTTGGGGATGTTCCCTGGCAAATCTGTGCCCAGCCCCCTGCACAGCCTCCAACCCACAGCAAGGTCAGGGTTAGCCAGAGTCTCCATGGAATCACGTCCTGTCCATTTGGGGTCACCACCTGGCGTGTGTGTGTCAGAGGCCCTGGGCCCCTGAGCCTTCTGGATAAACCAGTCCCTCCCCGCTGACATGTCCAGGTGGCCTGGGGCACGTGAGAGACGGACAGAGTGAATCTAGAGATCAGAGACACTGTCTTTGTTTATTTTTATTATGGTGATATGCTTCCTTGAAGGGACGATGGTGACAGTTCACGAGGATGTCAGGGTCACAGGCACAGTCTTCAGAAAGCCCAAAGGACTGTATACAAGGTGAGGCTGTAAACTTGCTTTGTTGTAAGAACATAAAACACTCTAAAACCAGACACAGCAAAAATACCCAAGTTGTGAGAAAAACAAGCCCAGGTCTCTGGCTCCTTCTATCCTCCCCCCCTTCCTTCCTAGTCCCTTGATTCCAGATCAGGAAAAACAGGACAGGCTCCTGAGCGCCCAGGGAACGTGTGTCCACTCCCTGACTGAAAAGAGAGATCCCCTCTGGGCAGGACCAGCCCCATGACCTCAGATCCTTGCCTGATGTCCCGTATCCGGCCTGGCAAAGTCAGGGAACAGGCGGTGGGAGGCTTGTGTGGACACAGCTGGGCTGCGCTCGGAGCTGCCCTCGGGCTCTGGGAGGACAAGGACACTGGATCCTACAGGCGCAGCAGCCATTGCAGACAAGCGCCAGAGCCACCTCTGGGCCTCCAACTGGGAACCAAGGCGACAAGGGGAACGCCGGCGGGATGGGGGGCTGCCAGGCGTCCCCAAAGCAGGGTGACAGAGAAGAGCGGAAAGGGACGCAGAGACCCAGCCCACTCGCTCGCTGGCTTAGTCACCGTGTGGCTATCACAGCAAACCTACAGGAGTCCAGGCGTTGCTGAGGAGCTGAGGACACAGAGACATGATGCCGGCACCTTCCCACCCAGGAGGAGAACAGACTCGTGGTCGGCAGCCCCGGTCCTGAGCGAGGGCCGCTTTCACAGACAGGGAGTCGCTGTGCCAGCACAGAGCAGGGGCTGGGCCAGTGCAGGGGCCGGGAGGGGCGGGGCGGCCGCACTCAGCAGGACGGGCACTCTGGGCACGCACGGGGCACAGCCACAGAGGCACCAAGTCCGCAGGGCCAAGCCTCGGCCCGCCTGGCGAGGAGGTGTGTGCCCGGGGCAAGATGGGCAGAGAGCACCGGGGCCAGGCTCAGAGGCCTGGGGGTGCCAGGCTCCCCCGTGTGAGGGGCCCCGGAGGGTGCAAGCAGGGGAGGAGCACACTAACCTGGGGGTGGTGGGCGGGCAAGATGGGGCTGGCAGGGAGGGGCAGGAGGTGGGGTGTCAGAGTGAAGGGGGACAGGGGAGGGGGCAGCAGGCTCAGAAGGAGCAGGGGCAGCCTCAGTGTTTGAAATGAGGCCAAGACTTAATGATGTCGTACAGGGCCTGCCCAGGAGACAGGGTACTGATCACGTCCCTGTGCCCCACCAGGAGGTAGCTGGGAGTCAGGTACCCCTTGTCCACAGCACATTCGATCAGGTCCTGGGCTGCCTGCAGCGCTGCGGCATTTGGTGGCCTTTCTGCAAAACAGTCACCCCATCGGTCAGCAGGATCTCCAGGGTCCCGGAGCAGCAGAGAGAAGCACCTAAGTCCAGTCCCTCGGCACCCTCCCACCACCACCCTAGCCAGCAAGTTCACAGACACTGGGGCAGCCAGGCACAGAGAGAAAATGAGTCCCGTGTTCCCTGATGGCTCCCTGTTACACTTCTTTCAGAAAGTTAAAAACTGCTCTGGACAGAGCGTCACAACACACTCCTCAGCAGGGGCTACGAGGCTGACATGGCCTCTGTGACTTGCACTGTTTGCCACAACGGGCTGTGGTGCTCCCTGGCCTTATTGCAACGGTGACCCAACAAGAAAATGCATTTGCCATCAGATCCATAAAAGGACCAAGTTTGCAAAAGCTATTTTTCTGTCCAGCTCCACACTTACCTTGGGTATGGCTACAAAAGAGGGAGCTGAGTAGGGAGACAGGTGTTATAGCTGCTAGGGACTCCCCGTGACATGCATCCTACTTTGAGCCCACTTTAAAATTAAAATGTTCCACTGACACTGGCAGGATCCATAAAGCTGCCGCTTTCCCCAAGCCCCCAGACGTCCCACGTGAAACTGTCTCGCCCAGAGACCCCATGTTCACCCCTTACCCATAAAGTTGCCCATGAAGGCAAT
Source organism: Condylura cristata (assembly GCF_000260355.1). NCBI lineage: Eukaryota > Metazoa > Chordata > Mammalia > Eulipotyphla > Talpidae > Condylura > Condylura cristata. The sequence goes on from NW_004567141.1 coordinate 2,868,151, forward strand.
TCCCAGGGCAAAATCATTGTGTCCGTAGCTGTGGCTGCCTTGGGTATTCCAGCCAACTCCTTCATACACACCACCATCCTCACCCACCAGGAAGCTAGGAGGGAAAAGTGTAAGAAGAGAAAGTCACTCTGGAAAGCAGAATTGGCTTCATTCACTCCTCAAATCAATTCACTCTTTCACCCATTTATCAAATGTTGATTGAATATCTCTTATGTGCCTGTGTACATGGAGATCAAAAAACAAACAATAAACCCCAGTCCCTAAACCCTTGAAGTGAAGACATACAATGATGAGAGTTGCTAACAGGGACTTCAGTCCACCACAACATGGCCTTCCCCCGCAGTGAGCGACAGAGGCTGACACCCCCAAAGCAGCCAGAGGCCTCCTTGACATTAGTCCACCAGGCACGTAGTTCTGTGTTACATGGACCTGGCAACGATTCTCTTCTTGAAACAGCCTCCTGCCTGGCTTCCACAAGCTCACGCCTGCCGATTTCCCTATACTTTGCTCCCCTTTCAGGTCCCTCAGCCATCCCACCTTCCTCTCCTCAGCATTCTGGTCTACCCTTCCTCTCTACACACTCAACACATTCCTCCTGAACAATCATCCACTCCCACAGCTTCAATTCCTACTTATTAAAACCAACCTGACCCAACAAACCCATTTCTTCCTGTAATTTCCCCAACCAGAAAACTACACGTCATCCTAAAATGCCTCCCTCTCCCAGCACTTTCCAATCGTTATTCCTGAATTTTCAACTCTACCTCCCACTTAGCCTTTCCAGTCCACTATTTCTCTCAATGCCAACTCCAGAGCACTGCTCCAGGTCGCCCTTACTGACGTCTGGGTGGTTGCATCAGCTCCTGCCCAAAGAATTGCTTTTTTGAACCCAATCCAGTGTTAAAATAGCCACAGTGGTTCTGCTAGAATACACACTCCATCATAGGCCAGGGCCTTCCAAATAACCTCCTGCTGATTTTCTAATAGAGTTAATCTCCCAGGATGAACTCCAGTACCCCCTGAGAAGCTCTTGTTCATCTCTTCAGCCTCACTTCTCATTATCCCTTTCCAAAATCGGTACTGGGGTATGAATCAAACTTCCTGTGGCCCAGAGATGTGTTCTTCCTGGCCCCGGGCCCTGCCTATGCCACACCCCTTTCCTGGAGCCGTTCTTCTCCTCCCTTGGTGCCTGACTTTTGCCCACTCCTACTCCCAGCTTGATGCTGCTCCCCCCAGAAGCCCTTCCCAGACACCATTCACTCCTCCCAGAGTTTTGTCAGATGAGAGCTGCTAACAGGGACTTCAGTGCACTGCAACATGGCCTTCTCCCTCCTAAGCTGACGCCCCCAAGGTCCTGGGCCTTGTCCAACACAGCGACATGCACACCGTGAACTGTCATCATTTGCTCACTGTCTTCTCTCTCATCTCCACAGCGGCGGAACTACAGCCATGTATATTTTGCTGGGCACAGGCACAGAGCAGATACCCAATAGGTATTGGTTTAAAAAATAGAAGCTGGCGAGTGGTGGGCACTCTCTTAATTATGGTCCAAGTCAGGGTTAGAGGTGACACATAGGAGGCCAAAGTGGGGAAGGAACCCCTGAGGATTTCAAAAGTCAACAACACTCATTGGTGCACACCTAAAATTTATATAATGCTATAGTGCCATACTGTTTCAATAAATATTAATTAACAGGGGCCTCCCTGGTAACCTAGAGGCTAAGGCTCTGCCCTAACAGCATGACGGCCCACCAGGACCTGAGTTTGATCCCCAGCTAGGGAGCTGATCCACATGGCTCAGCAGACCTCCCCTGTCTCTCCCGATGCCCCCTCAGCAGTGTGTTTCAGTAGATCCACCTGTTTTGTCCCCACTCTGTCTCTGGTGATCCCCTCATCCCCTCATCCCTTGATCTACACCCCAGTTCTTCTACACAAAAATAAATAAAATCTTCAAAAATAATAATAATAATAAAAGTCAAGAAACAGGGATTGAGACCCTTAAAACTGAATGCAACAGCAAAAGTAGCATTCCCTCATCTTCTGGAATTTTCCACTTAGAATTTCCAAATTTATAGTTAATTTTCTATTTTTCTGTACCAAATAGTCGCAGTGAAGTCAAAGTGCAGCGATAACTCTCCCATTTGTAAAAGCTATTTTTAAAATGGAAGTTGAGGAGAGGGGCAGTCAGCCAGAACAGCACAAATGCACATACAAATTCTCCCAAAGTGGGAGAGTAAGGTGGGCTGCGATTAGGACATAGATGGATAACTGAAACTTACTGTACTCTATTCCAAAGTCCTTTCTTTGAAAATCTGAGGTCTCTACCAAATAGTTTCTGCTTTTCCATTAGCTTCATGTGTCTCTTTATTATCAACCTGGCATTAAAGGAGCCCAAAGAGAATGTTTTGATTTTACTGTCTTCAAATAAATAAGGTATTATTGTCCCTATTATCCATTTTAAGAGTGGATTGGGTTGGAAAAGGCAACCCGCTCACAGAGAGCTATTGTGGTGACCAACACAATAGTTGAGGGTACCTGGAACAGGTACTGGAGTTGGCATTAACAAAAATGGAGGCCTTGAAAGGCTATGTAAGAGAGAGAACTGGAAAAAATCATGAACAACAATGGTCTCTGTTATTGTCCCTCTTGTGGAGATGAGACAAAAATAGGCCCACAGAAATTAAAATTCCCTGTATCTATAAAATGGCAAGTTTAGGATTGGGCCAGAAGCAAAGAGGGACTGAACAGGGCCTGTGTCTTGGGGTGGCGGGAAGGGATTACATAAAAATGCAGGACCTTTTGATGGCCTTCCACAAGGGTCTCCCAGTCTTGCTCCATCACAGCTGCTTCTGAAGTCTTCTTGTCAGTCTGCCCAACCGCCCATAAAGAATGTGCCTAGAACAACCCTTTAGGTATACTCTGAATGATATTCTGTCCAGTGACTTACAAGAATAAAGTGTAGCATCTAATATAATATACCTAGCACAAAGGAAGGGCTGAGAAAACATAGCCTCTCTTCCCTCAGCCTCCCTCATATGGCCCTGAAGAAAAGGCAGGCTATGCTTCTATCCATCCCACTTACTTATATCCAATGTCACAGAAGTTCCTGGAGTCCATGTGGTAGGATTGTAGATCTCGGACATAAAGCTGGCAGTCCATGGACACCGTGCAGGGTAACCCAACCGTGTGGATGATGATGACATATTTGGCAGGCAGTTTCATTTTAGGACAGTGTGTCTCTCTGGCTTCCCAAGTGGACCGCGTGATGATGTTGGGGCAAGCTATGGGGAGGTGAAGATCCAAGGGAAGTCATCTATACCCACATATGGACATCTCACAACTGCAGGCCTGGTGACCCCCTCACCAACAAACGCCACCCCAAACTCCAGCACAGCATGACATGAACTTAGTTGTGGGATTCTGGGAAAGCCCAGATAGTGATCACCTGGCTCAAGGGACTTGAACCAAAGAACAGAGTCAAAAATCTACATTAGTGTAGCAACTGTGAAAACTGTGTATGAGCTGAAGGGAAAGGACTGTTGGTCATACAGAGGGACAGCCATTTTATTCAAGAGATGGCAGAGACTGACGTGCTTGAATAAGCCTCACAAATATATGCAGGTCCTAATACATATGTATCAGGTCCAACATACAGAAGTCACTGGATTCTCTGTCCAAGGAGAGAAACACTTTGAAGTCTATAAAGAATTAAATAATTGTCATTCTTAGAAATAGAACCATCTGAAAGCAAGAAAAGCTGTATTTAGAGACATACAATTTTAAAAAACTTAATTTAAAAATACCCTTGAATCCAAGACAAGTTTTGCTTGAGCAGAGAGAGTTAAACTACTGAAAATGAGGCCCTCCCTGGTGGCGCAGCGGGTTAAAGCAC
>NW_004567141.1:2873410-2874694 GCF_000260355.1 Condylura cristata
AAAAGAAACTCCAGCCTGGTGTGGACTTGAAAGAAGGAAAAGACACCCCCTGAGCCTGAGTAAATAATGATTGGGAAGAAGGAAAACTGGACAGAAGGCCTAAGAAGCGTTGTATTGCTTGGAGAGAGCTCTAGGAAGCCAAGTGGTGACCTCTTCAAATGCCACGCTAGACTGTATTTATTTATTCACTCTGCCCCTAGCGCAAGACCTGGGCAGTAGATAAATCTACGTGCAAAGGAAAGCCCTGCCAAGCATAGGGTATTTACTTAGTAGCTCCCATCACCAGGCAGGTGCAAAGTGCTCTTCACAGCCAGTAACTCACACGTTCACAGAAAACCTCCGACATAAATGCTGCTGCTCGGCCCACTGGCAGATGAGGACCCTGGCAGGATCAGTTATTTCGTACTAGCTCTCAACTCCAATCCTACTCTGCTCTCTCTTCAGTCTGCAGAAGGCTAGAACTCCCACAAACTACATTCCCCAGACTTCCCTGCCTGTGGTTTCTGGTCTGGTTCAACCAGGAGGAAGCACTGGAAGAAGAGAGAAGCCAACCTTTTCTGCCTCACCAGCTGTCACCTCAGTGTCACACATCAGCTTCAGGACTGACGGCAATAACTGTAAGCTTAAGTGGTGCCAGCGGTAGCTCAGCAATCTCTCAGGAGAGAGCTGGAAAGGAGGAAAAGAACCGAACAACAGCCAAGTGACAGAATGCAAGGAGAAGAGGACTTCAAGAGAGGGCCACTTGTGCAAGAAGACAAGTAAGCTACTAAGACGAAGACAGAGCGACAGCTTGGCCAGCTCTCTGGCAGAGCAGCAGGAGGAGCGACCATTACCGATCTTATTGCCGAAGAAGGCGAGCCCCAGGGAGACGTTGTTGTAGCCCTGGGTGTGCAGGCCTTGGATGTTCCAGCCCACACCTTCATACACCCGGCCGTCGTCCCCCACCAGGAAGCTGCAGGCAAAGGCACACATTGTCACGGAAAGCCTCTCACCCCTCCTTCTACAGGAAAGCAGTGCTGTGTCCCCAGGGACAGCGGTGGGCGGCAGGGGTACACCCATGTGAGACTTCCAAGCGATGCAGAAATAGACTTTGAAGTTTGTTGTGAATGAGTTTATATGTGTTTCCCAGAACCTCATTTTAAAAATACTCTTGGTTCAAAGTAGAATTTGAACATGCAACTCAAGAGCCCAAGACATACATCGTGTCTTTAGATGACAGAACCAAGCGCCTGAACATTCTTCAACGACTCCGCCATCCCGCCCTCTCCCCCCCACCACCCCCGG
>NW_004567141.1:2876414-2881106 GCF_000260355.1 Condylura cristata
TGACTTTCTGAGGAAAGCCCTGTCACTGTCCTCAAACTAGGGACTCCCAGGCCGGAGGCCCACAGGCAGCCCCATGAATACTGGTTCCCTGGCTCTCTCCAGATGGAAACACGCCATGAGAGCTGCACACGGGTCCAGAGTCTCTGAGGGCTCCTTGTCGCTCCTCAACCCAGAGAGCAACCAGGAGCCCCCCAAAGAACAGTGTCTGCCCACTCCTTACAGAACTAGAGGCTGGGGGAGGTGAGGTGCATGTCTTCACCCCCAGGTGTTCTTCCCCCTTCCAGGAAGCGAATTTTGCCTGAGGACTCAGAACAAGCCCCCATATGAGTCCCTGGCAATGCCCCTGGTGGGATCCCACACCACCCCCAGCACCCAGCCCAGCTATAACGAAGCCTGGGAAACATTTCCGGCAGCCTACGGAGCCCCAGCCAACCCCCAAGCCACCTCACCACTGCGGCCCTTGTATATCAGATGTTCAATGCCAACAAACAGGTCCCAAAGCTCCTTCGACAATCCTCTGGCTTGGGTCTCGTTCAGCAGGAACTGTGGGGAGTCGCCTATGGAGGAAGATGGCATTTGGTGATCCTTGGAGAATACCTGGACCAGCTCAGAGTGGGGCCCCCCCGCCCACAGCCCACCCTCTCCTCCCAGGCCCCTGACTTCCTCTAGGAGGGGACGCACAGATGTGTGCACCTGCCCTGCCTCTCTCAGCTGCCAGGGATCCCCGCCCTTCCTCTCCTCTAACCCCCTTCCCATCCAGGGCTCTCCTGCCCCCTCATCTGAGCAGCTGCCTGCCCTGTCCACCTGTTAATAAATCAGAGTGTCACGTACCCAGGTGTCATCAGTGTGGTAACACTCATCCGTGCATTAAGCTCCGATTAATGCAGGCAAGGTTCTCAAAACAGAAACTTGAAGATCACTCACAACTAGATATTTTAGGCAGGATTAATAGAGGGTTCATTGCCATAGTGGCCTATGCCTCAGCGCGCTAATGAGTACCAGGGTTCCCAGGAGCAGTAACCTATAGAGTGTCACCAACACCAGCTTCACAGCCCATCTCTGTTGCTCACAGCATGTCAAGGGCACAAAGTTTGTGGCAAAGAACAACTTTATGAGGTAGGCAAAGAAGAAGGGAAACTGAGGCCCAGAGAGATCATGCCACTTGTCAAAGACCACACATGTTTTCAGCTGTTGACCTGGATCCTAGCCCAGGCTGCCTGACCCTGGCGCCATGTTCATAACCATGTAGCTTCCCCAAAGCGATCAGATGGCCTTGGACAAGTTACTGCCATAACATGGACCATGTTTCCCTGTCAGAGAAGGTCACTGAGAGTGGCCTCCATGATTCTGAGAGCGTTTCCTTCTGAGGCCAAGGTGTGCTGGCTGGCTGGAGAGTTTGCTGAAGATGGAGCCATCTCAGCAGGGGAGGGGAGTTGGGCTATGAGAGGAACAAGACCGAGGGGGTGGGGAGAGGTGGGAGAACTGAGTCTGGAGAGCATGACATACAGGTTAAACCAGGCAGGGATTCTGATGCCAAAAGCATCTCTGACTCAATCAAAGGGAACTCACCCCAGGCTCCGAGAGCCAGAGCAGAGAAGACAAGAAACCACAGCAGCATCCTCACGTGGTCCCACAGCCGATGGGAGAGCATGGGCATCAGCCCTGAGAGAGACACGGACAGTTACCCGACCATTCATCACCCATGAGGCCCACCCAGTGCACTGGCCCCTGTCCACCTGCCTCCCATCCTGTGGGCCAGCACAAGACTTGCAGGTGCTCGGTGAGGATGAGAATGCTGACACCTCCGCTAGCACTGACCTCACCAGGGTCACGGTCCTAACATCTCCTGTTCCCAGACTCCTATTCCCTGGGAGCGCTGGGTCCCTGTAAAAGTCAGCGCCTCCTCTTAGGCTTCCAGCATATAGTAACAATTTCCGAAATCCAAGAGTAGGTGTTAGGAATAAGCCCTCAATAGGAAGTACTGTTCCATCTACCATTGCAACCTATGCGTGAGCCTTGCTAAATTCCTAGAAGGTATCCTTAGTCCCATTTTATAGAAATGAGCACAGAGGCTCGGAGCAGTGAGGCACAAATAGCGGCAGGGAGGGCTTCGTCCCAGCCCTGCTTGAGTCAGAGGGTGTCGATATGGCAAATGCTCACCTGTGTTTGCCACATCACTCAGCTGAAATTGCAAACCCAGGTCCTGATCACACCAGGGGGAGGGCTGCTGGTGTCTCCACCCCCACCCCACTCGCAAATGCCAAGCCAAGGTTTAGCCACCAGGGCTCACATCCCTGAATTAAAATTCTGTAACTTAAATAAAAAGGATTTCTATGGTGATGGCACACGGGTGACTCGGTGATGGGAAACCCACGGGGATTACACATGAGATAAAAAAAAATGTACAAAATGATGTAAAAATAAACTATTATTAAAAAATAATAAAATAAAATAAAAAGGACTTATTAGAATAAGAGGCAATGAGATGTAGCAGACAGAGATTCCAGGCTCCATAGATGGAAAGAAATTGGAGAGAGGTAACCCCAAGACCCCCCAGCCTCAGAATGCAAGATACAGGCGTAGCAGAACCAAACCCATTTAGAAGAGTTTAGCTAAGGAAAGTTGTCCTATTTGGAGGAAGTTCAAGAGGGGTGTGAGTGGAGCTTTCTCCATCCATTAACGTTATAACCTGATAAGTGTCCAGTCTCTTCGACAGGAGAGAGCTTTTTCAGGAAGAAGCACTCGCACGCTCACTCACGCTACCTGTGGGTCCCGGGCGTCCCAGCCCACAGCTCAGGCTCAGCCGCCCCTCAACTCGCCTCAGTTCCAGGCTCTGCCCACCCTCCGCCTCCAGCCGCCCGCTGCGCACACTAGAGGGCGCGCCCGCCCCGCGGATGGCAAGGCTGGGCTCTGCCTCCCGGACAGCCCAGGACAGCCTGGGGTCCCGCACCGCGCCAGGAGGGGCCGGCTCCAGGCTGCAAGCCGGCTCCTGTGTCCAAGGCTCTGAGAGAAACCAGGTGAGCCCAGACTCCCTGGAGCAGGGACGCGCCCTGTGAGCAAGCCAGCACCTCCTTCCTGGGAAAGGGCGCGATTGCCCAATGCTGCTGAGCTCCTTCCTCATGCCCTGCCCGGGCGCCATGCACACTTGGGTGTCCGTGGGAGGGGCCGTCGGCTCTGGGGGTGGTGCGTGGGTGCGTGCGTGTGTGGCGGAGGTCCCTCGCCCACCAGCGCACCCTGCCCTCTCTCAGCGCGGGGCAGGAGGGAGGCCCCTTCCTGGAGACAACTGGCGGTGTGTCCCTTCCACACTTAGCCAGTTTGCCCTCAGCATCAAATGGCTTCCCTGAAACAGTCCCTAAGAAGTGATCCATCAACCAAAGCTCTCCACCCCTTCACCCATCTCGTTAGAGGCCTTCACTTCAGACCTGGTTTCCTAGAATCCTTTTCAGGAATCTGAGCTGCACCCACAAAAGGGGAGTGCTCAGACCATAGCTCCCACAGAGGCAGGTGAACACCCACCACATTCCTCACATTGACAGGCCCAGGAGCACCACCACGGCCAGAGCTGGGAAGTGTCTCTCAGACCCTAAAGGCCTGATGGTGTCTGAAGGAGAGGTGTTTCGTGAGCCCCATCTGTCATACTGGGGGGTGGGGGTCTTGAACAAAGACCTCAGAGAGAGACTTCTAGCAAAAGACCAGGAATTCTAGTTGATGACAAAAACAGAAACAACCTCATGGGTTTTCCTAAACCTTGGCAATTTCCTCACATCTGACATTTTTATTTATGATTCTGAATGTTTCCCAATGTGCTTAATAGGAAACCCTTAGAGTGGTTTATAAGCTCATCTTTAAAACAGCTAGTGAGGGAGAGCTGGAGACTGGCTCACTCTGAAGTTGATTTCTAAGAGGAGAAATTCAAGTGATAAAAGGAACAAGGCAGCCCAAAGGGAGGAAGGAAATAGGGCAGGCATGGTCCCTGACAGGACCCAGGGCTTCTCTGGAAGACAGTCCGAAGCAGGGCCCAGCTGTCAGGAGGAATTCTTATGAGAACTAAACTTGGTGCTCCTTCCACGGGTGAAAACTATACTTAATGTTACTTATTTTTCAATTTTTAAAAAATGATGTAATTGTATAAATTATGTAAATGAGCTTGTTAAACACAATATAAATTTTAATCACATCACAAACTCAAAGTCACTGAGATACAATAATCGTTTATGTAATTACCTTATTTTTAAGGGAAGAGAAATCTTCAGGCCAATTTCAGCACTCATTTGATTCAATATCTCATTTTCTTGGGTTATTTTAAATACACATGAATTTAGGAAGTTCTACTCTCACTTGTATTCAATATTATCCAAGTAAAATGTATCTTGAAATCCACAAAAGTATTCAGAAAAATATATAGTATATTTTTGCTGCAAATATGCTTCAACTTCAAGAAGAGTCACTCTAGACTGAGAATATACAATCTTCACCCTCAGACAAGAATGTCTATCAAAATAACTTTCCTTACTTCATCAGTTCAATTGTAAAATTGAAAATTCAAAGTCATAAAACTGTAAAATCCAATTGTAAAAATTTACCTACTTTTAACTCTGTATGTTCATGATAATTTTCCAAATTTTATATGAACTTTAAATACTAAAAAGACTATAACTGCTATTCGCATTGTAATATTTTCCTTTTAAAATA
>NW_004567141.1:2882606-2905074 GCF_000260355.1 Condylura cristata
GAGGTAGGACAGCTAGAGACCAGGCATATGAGGTATGGGGAGGGTGGTTTGGTGGATGGGGAAAATATAAAATAAATAAATAAAATCATATACTTTATGTCTGATCTGGAATAAAAGATTAAGTTGACTACTCAATACTAAAGGCACTAAAATGACTTTTCCATCACATATTAGACATGGTTTTGACTTAAATTCCTTTTCACTGTCTCCAATGTCGCATTGACACTCAAAGGGAAATATTAAGTTCTTGAGAAATTTTTAAAAAACACTAGGTACATCTCAAGATATTTCAATTCCTTTATTTACTGTCAGGTTTAAAGGTTTTAGAGAAAAGGGACCACAAAATACTCTAGAAACTATTTTAGTACCTTTTGGGAAAGACTTCTAAGTGTTCTCTATGTATTTGCAGTATTATTGTATGCCTGGCTTCCCCAAAGCTTTGAATCAAAACCATTTTGTCTTTTCAACTATTCTGCACATGATCATCAGGTTTTACTCTATGTGAAGCCCATTATTCAAGGATAAATAAAACAAGAATGAATTCACTTTCCAGTAGCTAATTACATAGTACCTGACCCAATCTCAACACCAAAATCATTATGACCATGAGGTGACATATGGAAATCATATTCTCTTTAAAGTCACAAATACATAAGAGAAGAGGATTGGGAGTTGGGGGAGGGTTATTAAGTCAGGAGCTGAGACTGCTGAATAGGCTACTATGCCATAACCCTGTGCTGCACAAGGAACAAATGGTGAGAGAAGTGGATGTATACAAAGCATAATTTCCTGGGGAAGGTGAAAGTGATTTCTGGATTTTTCAGTTTGACAGGTGAGAGTCCCCAGAGATGATGAACTTTGCAACTGGAGAACACAGAACTGAAGTCAAAGGAAGGCTCTTGGAATTGAGAGGGTTGAAGGAACAAGATAATGCCGTGTTCTTAGTGTGGATGTAAAACAGCTGCGAGGCCAGAGGGATGATCAAGTCTTGATCTGTGCTCCAGTGTCTCCAAAGGGCAAAAGTCTGAAGGCAGCTTTGAGCCATGAAGGTTGGCTGAGACCTCCTGATTCCCATAGGGAGGCAGAGGGTATATTAGAAAGTTTCCAGAAATTTATATCAGGTAATAACTGTGGTTGCAGAAAGCACCTGGAAGGGAAGCTGGCATGAAAAAAGAGGAGGAGGCCGAGACTTGGAATTCACTGTTGAAAAGGTGGCTAGAGGCCCACCGATGAGCGTCTAGACTCTCCCCAGACCTCAGGTATCTCTGGGAGAGGAGGTCCCTGCGGATAGATGAAACAGGTGTGCTTCTGCTGGTGGGGCAGCTGATAAACCTGGCTTCAGCAGAAAGCCCAAAAGCCTTGAGGCTCATGATAACACAACACCTGAAAACACTAATCAGTTCTAGAAATAGTCCGAACTCCTAAAATGAAAAAAAAAAAAAAAAAAAAGATTAATGCCCAGAGAAATAAATTTCTCAAGGCCTCAGAGAAGCTCAACAATGCCAACTCGAGAGCCCAGCTCTTGTCCTCATGAAGTACTGGGCACTTCCAGCTGGGCCTCTGACCCTTGGGAACTAGACGAGAACATGGCACTGTGTGTCAGACATAACAGCATCACAGTGATTATGGAGGTGAAGCCAGGTGGCCATGGCCACTGAACAGTCTAGGAGAAATGCTCCCAGCGACACTGAGGACTGTGGAGACAGTCTCAGTGTGCCGGTGACGGGAAAGGACTGCTAGCTTGGTTACGAGCTTGTAGACCCATTTGCTTTGTTCTGTGTGGTGCTCTAACAGCAAAAGAAACTGCAGTGGCTCCTGGCCCCGCCCCACCTCAGCCCCACTAACTACCCAGCACTAGAAACACAGTCAGGACCATTGCCTCTATTCACACAGGCTGAGTGGCCTCTCTGACAGGCAGCACCTCTGACTAGAAAAACTTGTCCTTTGTCCCCTAATTCTTACCTGTAGGCCTTGGTATAATGAGGCAAGACTGGGGCGGGGTCCTGTGAAGGCTAAGGGTGAGAACTAGAATCTCGGGCCTACTTCACTGCAGAAGTTGAAGTGATGGAGTCCTGCTACCACCCTAGAGACCGGGGACCCTAAGGAAGTGAGGTTCTGGGGGCAGGGTTCCCCTATGTGGTTGGACAACCATAAATATAAATCTCTGGCTGTTGACCCATGGCCCCATGCCAAACTTCTGATCCTTCTTCCCTATTTTATTTTCCACTTCAACTCAACAAGTCACATATGACGTATGTCATAGATGATTAGTTTTATAATATAGGTCGCATGATCATATATAATCACAGTCAGTGACTCTGAGCACAGGACAATGGTGAGCAGGCTCAGTGTCCACCCATTTACTCACTCACCCATCACCCATCTTACTTTACTCTTCAGCACAACTCATGGGCCAGGCACTGCCCAGGGACTGAGGGGAGGATCACTGACAAGACTCGCTCTGAAAGGTCATAATCTGGGGGAAACACAGAGACATCTGCAACCATAATGTAGGGTGCTAAGCAGTCGACTTAATAAAAGGGGGTGCATAGTGTTAAGGAAACCTCAAAAACTTTGTGTCAAGAATGCAGGTGCAGGGTCAGATAAATGGACAGGACGGGAAATGTCTTCCATGACGGCTATATTGAAATGGACCCAAAAGTCACACACATTCACCAAGCACCCTGTGCCTGCGCCTGGCTAGGCCTTCAGACCACAGAGAGGAATGAGATGGGGTCCCCACCCTCAATTAGCTCAGAGCTGGAAGGGGGCCCAAACCCATGCTAATCTACACAGCAGAGGTAGCACCTAGCAGTTTGAGAACATATTTACTGGGTCTACATATTATTTTTACTTTTGTATTTGAATTAATCAGTCACTATTAGTTAAAAATCTGGACACTGAAAATTTTTTAAATTGAAGTATATTGGAATCTTAGCACAGGCCACCATAAAAATATACCATAGACTGAGAAATATATGAAATCTATTTTCTCCCAGTTCTTAGGCTAGAAGCTCAAGATCAAGTTTCTGGTGAGAGCCCTTCCTCTCCTGTGGATGGCTGTGTTGGCCCAGGGTACCCCAAAGCAGGAGGAAGACAGCCAGCCCTCTGGTATTGCTCCTCACAGGACAGCAATGCCACCAGGAGGCCCCGCCCACATGACCTGTCTAGCCCAGATACCTGCTAAGGTCCATCTCCAAACACTGTCACACTGGGGGTTTGGGCTTCAACATCGGGGTGGGGGGTTTCACAATTCAATCCAGAGAAATTAAAATACCAGGCATTTGGGAAACAGCTCTGAAGCCAGAAACTAAGGGCACTTCTTCACAAAGTCACAGAACAAACACTGAGCTGCCAGCTGCCGTGTGGGGAGGAGCGGGACACCCAGCAAATGCCGAGGAAGCGACGTTGGCGGAGACACAGCCAGCATCACTTTGAGTCAGCCTTTTCAGCACAAAATATGCCTTTAAAAGCAACGCCCCACACTTTTTAAACTTCCGGTAAGATTTGCTATAATTCTCATTTCAAGTATTTGTTCTAATCTCTTATTTTAGTTTTCTTTGATAGAATCCAGTCATGTATACCTTGTCACTTCTCAGCTTATAAGTATAGGTTTAATCTAATTTTTCTCTCGATTTTTACATTTTCCATCATTAGATCTTTTTCTTTTATGATATTATTTCTTATGCATATTCACTTTTAACTCCCTTTATAAGTGATGTTTTCTAAAATGGTTGTTTCTTTCATTTCATTATCTCTCCTGTAATCTATTGCCTGATTCCCTTTTTTTTTTTTTTTAAGATTTGTTTATTTATGCATACAGAGCTGGGGTACAGGCCTGAGGTGCAGGGGCAGTGAGAGGATCCACCAGAGACAGAGTGGGGAGCAGAACAGGCAGATCGATGAAGTCCACTGCTGAGGGGAGCAGCAGGCAGGTCAGGAGAGGCCTGCTGTGCCCCATGTGGACCACCTCGAGGGCGGAGATCGAACTCGCACTGAAGAGGCCGTGGCTAGCTTCATAGTGCTGAGCTTCAACCCATTGCGCCACCAGGGAGGGCCGGCCCCTGCCTGATTTCTAACTTCCAATTCATTGTTCTTTTAAACCTGTGTCTTTATCTCAGTGAGATAATTAGGTTATAGTCTTCATCCATGAATAGTGGAAGGCTTGTGTGGACACAGCTGGGCTGCACTCGGAGCTGCCCTCGGGCTCTAGGAGGACAAGGACATTGGATCCTACAGGTGCAGCAGCCATTGCAGACAAGCGCCAGAGCCACCTCTGGGTCTCGGACTGGGAACCAAGGCGACAAGGGGAACGCCGGCGGGATGGGGGGCTGCCAGGCGTCCCCAAAGCAGGGTGACAGAGAAGAGCGGAAAGGGACGCAGAGACCCAGCCCACTCGCTCGCTGGCTTAGTCACCGTGTGGCTATCACAGCAAACCTACAGGAGTCCAGGCGTTGCTGAGGAGCTGAGGACACAGAGACATGATGCCGGCACCTTCCCACCCAGGAAGAGAACAGACTCGTGGTCGGCAGCCCCGGTCCTGAGCGAGGGCCGCTTTCACAGACAGGGAGTCGCTGTGCCAGCACAGAGCAGGGGCAGGGCCAGTGCAGGGGCCGGGAGGGGCGGGGCGGCCGCACTCAGCAGGACGGGCACTCTGGGCACGCACGGGGCACAGCCACAGCGGCACCAAGTCCGCAGGGCCAAGCCTCGGCCCGCCTGGCGAGGAGGTGTGTGCCCGGGGCAAGATGGGCAGAGAGCATCGGGGCCAGGCTCAGAGGCCTGGGGGTGCCAGGCTCCCCCGTGTGAGGGGCCCCGGAGGGTGCAAGCAGGGAAGGAGCACACTAACCTGGGGGTGGTGGGTGGGCAAGATGGGGCTGGCAGGGAGGGGCAGGAGGTGGGGTGTCAGAGTGGAGGGGGAGGTGTGGGGAGGCCAGCAGCCACCTGGGCTGAGGGGGCAGCAGGCTCAGAAGGAGCAGGGGCAGCCTCAGTGTTTGAAATGAGGCCAAGACTTAATGATGTCGTACAGGGCCTGCCCAGGAGACAGGGTATTGACCACATCCTTTTGCCCCACCAGGAGGTAGCTGGGAGTCAGGTACCCCTTGTCCACAGCACATTCGATCAGGTCCTGGGCTGCCTGCAGCGCTGCGGCATTGGGCGAGACACCTGCAAACATAGCAGCCAGTCAGCTGTAGGTTCCAGGCCCTGCCCAAGGCACCACCCACTCCAGACGCTCACCCACCCCACCCCCAAGTTAGTACTGAATAGATTCCTCCACTGCCAGTCACCCTCTATACACACAGAAAACACACTGGCTGTCGGATTCTTCCTAAATCACACGAGCAGAACCCAGGATAAAATACACAATTATTCTAAGGGTGTACAAAGCCTTTATCCACCGCAAAAATTAGCCTGGTCGCTCTCACGGGGAGAAGTTTAGCCCCCTAGGTGGCATTTAGTATGTATAGAGACATTTTGGTTGTCATAACAAGGGGGGGTGGCTACAACAATATACCCTAGAACACACACGGGGTCCCAGTACAGAATTATCTGACCCTGTGAGTCGGCAGGCCAAGGCTGGCCATCCCTGTGACCACACATTTATTTCCTGACCCTGCCAGCACTCCACCCCAACGCCCAGGCCCTTCTTCAGGCCCATCCCTGAGTCACCTCAGTCCTTGGCCAATGCCCATCCTAGAGTCAACCGGACCCTCCTCTTCCCAGAAGCTCAACAAAAGGCTCCTGAGTCAAAACAGACTTCAGCCAAGAGGGCTAAGCAGTGACAGCTCTCACTGCCAGGGACAGGGCTCACGTGCGGCTTTGTGCTCACTTGCTGTCTGCCATGCAGAACAGAGGCCTAAAGATCTTTTCCTCATCTTACACAAGTTTAGATGTCAGAAGAAACAGACATTGGGCTGGATAGACTGGAGGCGGATGTTCTGTTGGGGGATGTCGCCTGGCCACACTGAACCTACTCTAGGTTCAAATTTGAAGCCTGGTCAACACAGCCTACCAGGCCCCAAAGTAATGCCTGAGTCTGGCGCTGTCCCTCCACCACCACCCAGTGACCACCACTGCCCGACGCAGCCACTCACCTGAGAAGGTGCCCATGAAGGCAATGCCCAGGGCAATGTCATTGTAGCCATCAGTGTGGGAGCCTTGGACATTCCAACCCACTCCTTCATAAATGACACCATCCTGGCCCACAAGGAAGCTGGGGGGTCAAGGGAACATGGAGGTCAGCATGAGAGTCGGGCATTCTGGGTAGTTTCATCCACCTGACCATGCCTTCACCCACCTGACCCATGGTGAGCTATCTCCTCAGCATTCACTTACAAAGAGGATAGTGCTGTTCTCATGGAGGCAGGGGAGGGCAGAAGGCCCAGATGTATGGCCTGTGCTGATTTCTGGGGTGCACGTTTCCCACCACAGCCTATTTCAGGCCACTCATGTTTAACAAGTGGCTGCAAAAACTCCTGAATCTCCAACAATCATTTGTAAAAGCCCATCGGTCTCCAGCACACCACTGCTAGCCCCAAGCAGCTCAGAGCTGTGAAGCCAATGGTGACAGCCTTCTGCCTGAGCTTCCACACCTCACCAGTGAAACTGCTTCCCCAGGTGACCTGCAGTCTCCTCAGACAAAATCAATTCTCTGACCTTGACCTTCAGGCCTCTGTGCATTCTAGCTTGCTGGCTCCTCCCATCTTCTGTAACATTCCCTCCCCTTAACATCTGTGGCAGGGTACTCTCTCCCTGCCTTCTCTGGCTGCTGCCCCTCAGACTCATCTGTACCCCATGTTCTTGCCTACATCAGCTCCTCAAGGTAGAACCCTCTCTTTTTAATACTTCCTTAGCTTCAGCTGCCATTCAAACCCATGTATCTACACCTGGACCCACCTTCCCTACCTGTTCCCTGTCTGAGCTCCCCACTGTGGTAAAAGACACCCCATCCTCCATGGCTCCAACTAGGAATGTGGGTCTCAACCCACCACTTGACCCATACAGCAACCAAGGTTTGTCAAGCATATCTCCAGGATTTGCTGGACCCTGCATCCTTATCATGAACACCTCACCACTCAGATTCCTCCACTTTATCCAGGACAGCAACTACCACCCGGCCATGATGCCTTCCTGTCTGGACTGCAACACAGTCCCAAGACTGACCAGCTCGCCACCAGTAACAACCAGAGTAGTCTTCCTAGTCTTATGTCAAGACTTCTGTTCTTGTTGCAGCACTATTTATAATAGGGAAGACTTGGATCAACCCAAATGCCCAAAAAGAGATAACTGGATCAAGAAGACGTGCTACAGCTACACAATACAGTATTATCCGGCAATCAAAAAAGATAAACTAATGCCACTTGCAGCAACATGGATGGAGCTTGAAGGGAAATAAATCAGAAAGAAAAAGGAAAAGACTGGATTGACTTTTACTTATAGGAGGAATATAGAAGATAAAGGAAAAAATAATAAAAACAAATACGTACAACAAAACAAAACAAAAATAAACAGACAACCACAAATCCCTCTCCCTCCTACAGAGGGAGGACAGGGATCAAAAAGGGGAGGGAAGAGCACAAGCGACTGCGGAGGTGTGCACGAGGAATTGGTGCTGGAAACTTTATAGGGGTTACCCCTGGGGAAAGAAAGCAAACATTGTGAGGGAAAAAAAAAATGAATAGAATCATTTAAATGTTTATGAAAAAGACCTCTTTTGTGTCTTTTGGCATGGAGGGCAAACTCTCAGCTTAAGTACAAGATCCTTTGAGGTTTGGCCTGGCCGTTTGGAACAGGTTGCAGAGTGACTTACCTGAGCTGCATGCCAGAGAAGGCCCATCCCAGTCTGTGAGAGAAGCCACCGTCGTGCACATGGACACATCTCACATCGTGGGCATGGGCGTGTCATTTGTCCCTTTTCCTTCCCTTTCAAAGTTTCGATTTCTGCTCCCCAGTGTTAAGAAGCCCGCCTGTCCTCAGGCCTACTTACTTATATCTAGTGTCGCAGGTGCTGTATCTGTCCATGAAGAGGGACTGGATGTCTTGGACTAACTGATGGCACTCATCAGACATGTGGCAGGTTCTCCCCGCAGTTTGGATGATGATGACGTACTTGGCTGGGAGGCTCAGTTTGGGGCAGTGGGTCTCTCTAGCCTTCCAAGCAGGCCTCAGGACAATAGTGGGACATGCTGTGCAGGGGTGAGACAGGAACATGAGGATCCGCCTTGCTCCCCACCATCACCACCCCATAGCAACACCTGAGTTCTGAATATCCCACCACCTTGGCATCCTGCCCAGGGTAGGGACTCAGAAAAAAAAAACAGAAATTCTTGATGGACCATGGGAATGGGCTGAGAGGCAGGAATCAATGAGCCATGGGTTCTAACCCAAAAGCAGAAGCCCAAGGACAGTGGCCATGTCATCCTGAGGAAAGGGGATGCTGTGCTCCCTTTTGGAGAAATCAGCTGAACTTTTATTTGAAGCCATGTCTTTGGGAGCCATTTATAATCTATGAAGATCTCCATCAAGCAGAGCAACTATTACCACTAAGAAATGGCACCGATCCAAAAGCATAGAGGAAGTTTACGTATGTGGAACTTGAATCCTGTAGAGCTAATTTTCTCTAAAATGTTTTTGAGTCTAAGAAAAGGCTGAAAGTACTTATTAACTCCACTATTTTTGATGCTGCTTCCTTTTAAACCCAGTATCTAGTTTTACCACCAAAATTCTGTTCAATTCTTCCTATAAATTTGGTGGCTGTGGTAACTTGCACACTTCCATCTACCGTTCTGACGTCGGTATTCAGAAGGGTTTGCCTTTGTGCTTGTGTTTGTACAAGCCCCATCCAGGCATTTTGCTCCTCCATCACGTCTTTCACAGTAAAACACACCAAATGTGTGCTCATTTGTTTATTATCTTTTCCTACCCTCTAGCTGGAAACTCCAAGAGGGCACTATTTTTGTGTTTTGTTCCTTGGGATGACCCAGTGGCAATGCTGGATGATTGAAGACATGAGCTGCATATGTTACACCTGCATGAAGTCGTGGCTGTGTCACTCTAGGAATCTGGGGGACAAGCAGGTGACCCGAGGGTCCCTCTCAAGGTCTGCTGGCCCTAAAAGTTCAGAGAAGTATGGCCCTCCCTGGTGGCGCAGCGGGTTAAAGCACAGCACTGAGAATCTAAAGCCACTTGCGCATAAGTTCGATTCCCGCCTGCCCCGGAGGTGACCACATGGCGCGGCAGACCTCTCCTGACCCGCCCGCTGCTCCCCTCAGCAGTGTACTTCGTCCATCTGCCTGTTCTGCTCCCCACTCTGTCTCTGGTGAAGCCTCTCGCCGCCCCTGAGCCTCTGGCCTGTACCCCAGTTCTGTATGCACAAATAAATAAATCTTTAAAAAAAAAAAAAAAGTTGAGAAGTAGAGTGACCAGTTGCCTCTAGAAAAAAATCCTGTGAGACCATGATGGAAGATGTCCCTCCCTTGGCGGGTGAGGGGATCTGGAAAGACTCCCGGAAAGGTAGGTTGAAGGGCCTACCTTTCTTGGGACGTGCCTTCTGCTTAGGGGCCAGGCAATTCTCGCCTTTCACAAGAAGTGGCTGAACGAACATGGGAGACAGGTGGCCCTTCAGCATCGCGTGGAAGATCAGACCCTCCATGGCTGACAGGGCGGCAGGACTGGGACTGTGGCCTGTAAGAGAGGAAGCTTGGTCCGGCTTGAGTTTCAAGGGGTTCCGTGGGGGAGGGTGAGAAGCCCCGCCAGCCCCGGCATAGCTATCGGAGAGGAAAAAGGAATAAGTTCAGCCCCTATGTCAGAAGGCCTGAACATCAGTCTCCGCCTGGAAGGAGGCTAGTGGTGTGGGATGAAGACATTCCCCAGCCACCCACTGAGACTTCACTCATCCACGGAGCGCCTGCACAGGCATGCTCAAGCGGCCAGAGTAGGGTTAGCCATCCAGACTCTTCCAGCTTCTTTACCTGTATTCACTACCTTTGAGGTAGATGCTGTTATTAACTCCATTATTCGCCAAGGGGAGCTTTAAAATCCAAGAAATAACATGGAAAGATCCCACAGCTGACAAGGGAACCCCCAAGCAGCAACGAATGTTCATGAAAACAAACCAAGCTGAACACAGAGAGGCCTGGGTGAGTGGGAAATGTTCTGATTCTTCTTTCATAGCTGCTTCACCCTGCAACATCTGTGCTGCACTGGCTTAGGGCAGGATCATTAAACTTGAATCTGGACTCTCTTGAAGAACATGGGGTCAGTGAGAAACAAGAGGTGCAAGAGCTCTGTGCATAGAAACAGGGCACACGCCACGTGAGGCTGCAGGTGGCAGGGCTGAGGGCAGCCATAAGACTAGCAGAAAGCGGATAGGACTTGGAGACTAGAGGCCTTGAACAGGCTTTTTTAAATTGTGTAGAAAATCTCAGGGTAAGAAAAATGGAAGGAGGAGGTGGGGGCCGGGCTGCACAGCCTAGCACTATGTACACACCAGGGCTAAAGGAAGGTGTGATCATCAC
This sequence comes from Condylura cristata, assembly GCF_000260355.1. Taxonomy (NCBI): domain Eukaryota; kingdom Metazoa; phylum Chordata; class Mammalia; order Eulipotyphla; family Talpidae; genus Condylura; species Condylura cristata. The sequence goes on from NW_004567141.1 coordinate 2,893,121, forward strand.
TGACATGGACATAGGAGACGGAGCCAAAGCCTTCCAAAGGCGGAGGAGAGCAAGGCGGAGAGCACCTCCACTATGAAAGGACCAGAGTAAGAGAGGCCCACTCCGGAGGCGGAGGAGGAAGCCAGCACCCTAAGCAGGGGACCTGAGGATGCAAAAGTCGAGAGAGAGGATTCGTGCAGCTCAGGAAGGCGAGAAGACTGCGGTGCTGGGACAGCAAATGGAGAACTCTGAAGAGAAGGGCAGTGAGGTGACCGTTACCTTCCTTGGTGCCGAAGAAGGCGAGCCCCAGGGAGACGTTGTTGTAGCCCTGGGTGTGCAGGCCTTGGATGTCCCAGCCCACACCTTCATACACCCGGCCGTCGTCTCCCACCAGGAAGCTGTGGGCAGGGAGATGCGGGTTCTGTGACCGGTCAGCAGTCCGGTTCTTCTACACTAACGGGGATGTGCGAGGGGGGCTGAGCTCAGGAATGGCCGGTGAGGCATCTGGGCACACAATAAGGGTAACGGAGGGCCCCCTCCCGGAGGTGCTCCCCACCTGCCTCCCTGGTCCAGATGTCTGGGCTTTCTAGAAACCATTCTGCATACTCAGCAGGGGAAATGGGCTTGGAGCCACTCCAGGAAATAAGAGCATCAACCACACAGGTTCAGATTCTTCCTGGCCTCCGCGTATCCTAAAACATGACTCTCCTCCCTCCAAAATGCAAGCGGCCATCAGGCTGTGCCTCTGCAGGGTCACTGTCCCTTAGAGGCTTCCCACTGAGCTGCACCTCATATGATGCAGAGGCAGGCAGCTTTGGGGGACACAACCCCAGAGGAAAGGGTAAAGGAGCAAGGAGAGAAAGACAGACAAAATGTGTGGAATTGGGCTGGCACTCTGTCCCTGCGGCCGGTCTAGTGACTAGCGCACCTTGGAACTGCCCTTCAGAAGGGCTGGGTGCTGCGGAAACTCCCTACCTGCTCCCGCCCCAGAGGGCCATTAACTCCCCTCCACACTCAGGAACTGGGTGGAAGACGAAAGTGGACAAGTCCATGGGTACTTGAGGCTGGAAGTGGTCACTGTGCCCAGGAACTGTCAACAACTCAGAAGAGTCAGAGCGGCCCAAGGGCAGTTATAGGGCCTGCAGGAGCCACCATTAGGGTCGGAGTGACTACAGCACCACCAAGGGAGCGCCCCCTGCTGGTGTGGTATGGGAATTGCAGGGAGCAAAGAGACTTAGAGCTGGTTGGCGCTCTGGACTCTGCAGCTGCCTGACTTTGGGAAAATAAAGCCCACCTCCCTCCCTCAAGCCTCTCATCCATAGTGTGGAGCCGTAGGTAATCCTTGACAGGCGCCTCCCAGGCTGACCAGTCCGCACACAGCATTTACCTGAAACTGCAGGTACTGTGCGGGAACCAGGTTTGGGGAAATAGAAAATATAATCATTATTGTTGTTCCTCATTGCCTTACAGAAAGTCCTGAGAGCTTAGGAATATATAGGGTCTACTAACTATTTTATTCTATTCAAACCTGACATAACTACAGCCCAGAAAAAAAATGAAAGAAACAGAGATGAGAGCAGCCAGGAGCAGGTTTGACCACTGCCCACCTGACCACCTCCCGAGCCCACCCCACCCCCACCCGCCTGCCTCCGGCTTGGTCACTGCCCCAGACCCCATCTGCTGGCCCCTGCCCGGCCCAGCCGCCTCTCACTTGTAGGCCAGGCCACACCAGCTGTTGTTGTGCATGTGGTAGGCCCGCAGCTCCCGCAGCCTCTGGCCACACGTGGTCTGGTTGTGACACTCCAGTCCGGGTATGTGGTGTGTGACAAGAAAGTCCACTGGCCGAGCCAGCTGGGTGCTGCAGCCCACCTCTTCAGCTCCCCACTCCTTGTGCGACACCATGGTGGAGACATCTGTGGGGTGGGGGACAGGAGGTGGTGTCATTCTGCTCATCTTGCCCCATCCCCACATTAGTCCATGGGCCACAGCTGCCTTGCTGGGTTGTGTCTGCCCACAGTGGTGGAAAAGCCCAGCAGGGGAGCTTCAGCAGGCAGATACCCTTCCACTTGTCACCTCCACATCATCCCTGTTGCCCCTCATCACGTGGAGCTGAAGTTGTGCCTGCCCAGAAAAGCCTAGACCTAGCTCCCTGACCCCAGGCCAGCCCCACCCTGGACTTTGCTATCTTGCAGCTCTTGCCCTGCTCAGACCCCCAACTCCAGCCCTCACCCCCCACCTCAGGAAGCAGCTCCATCTCACTACTGATCCTGGGAGCCCTGAGCATCCTCCCCACCTCCCCTCAGCACTAACATGCATCACAAACGCTATGCTCACTGACAGCTCTCTCTGTGACTCTGGCTCTCTGTGCAGGCCCACAATCGCGCCCCCCCTCCCCCAGCCAGGGAGTCCTCTTCAGATGGGACCTGGGTCTCCTTCTGTCTGAGGACTCCCTGAGGGCAGGATGTTGGTCCATCTCCGGGCCAGAGGGTGCCAAATTTGCCTCTCGCCTTCCTGGTTCTATTCCTTCCCATGCCACCCCTCCCCACAAGGTCTGGAACCATCCTGTGGGTGGTTTATAGGTGCCCCTCTCTGCAGCTCACCCATCACCCCAGCCAGGGTGGCTGTGCAGTGCTCAGAGACCATTCTGGTCGCATGAGAATCCCCAGTCGGCCCACAGGCCTCCTCACCATTGAGAACCGGTCTGACTTTTTCAATGAGCTGGGAGATGTTGCTAAGTGCGTACTGAAGCAACTCCGACCTGAGCTTATCTTGCGTCTCCTCCCAGGGGGCATCGCCTGTGAAGGAACATTCCAGGGGTGGTTCTCAGGGACTGTCAGCTGGAGCCGGATCAGCAACACAGGCCCAGCCCACAGGCTACTCCCGGCCTCCACCTAGCCGCCCCCGTCACGTGAACCCCCACCACGGAGCCCTCTGGAGAGGACAGAGGACCACCTCCACCAGCTGTTCGTGGAGTGATTGCTCCATCACCAACTCCAGGACAGCCAGGGCAGGGAGTCCCAAATGAGCTGCATCAGTGCACACACAACTGGCCCCCAAAAGGGAAAATAAACCACCTAAAGACATAGCATACTAGAGAAGCATAAAGTCTTCTCTAGTAAGGACTGCACCTGCTGGGAGCTGGGAGGAAGTGTGTGTGAAGAAGGGACTAGAATCACCTGTGTGGGTGGAGTCAGTTCCCCAGGGATTGTCTGGGAGCATTTGCTAAGCCTGTGCTCCTGTGTGAGGGACTTCGGGACCAGGCACAGCATGTCACCTCACAGCCCCACCCCAAGGAACCTTCTTTTACTGACAAGAATAACCCCCAAGCTCTGACTGACGTAGGAGCACACCCAGAACCCTCGCCCCGTTGCTTGGGTGCTAAGTTTCCCACATGCCTTCTCCAGGGAGTCCTCACCCTAGTTTAGGAGGTCAGAACCTCTGCTCAATTTTCAGGTGGGCAAATAGTCTTAACGAGCTGACTGACTCGTTTAAAAATCATGGCTGGAGGCAGAACAAGGATTTGAACCCATAGCTGTGCTTCTAAATGCAAAGTTCTTTTCTTCCTAAGAACACACGAGCATTTTTAAAGACTTTAGGATGCCCCTTCTCAGTTATTCTCTGATCAGTGAGGGAACACTCACCCCAGGCTCCGAGACCCAGAGCAGAGAAGACCAGAAGCCACCGCAGCATCCTCTTGGGGTCCCAGGCACTGATGGGAAAGTGTGGACAGCGGCCCTGGGAAACAGTTAACCAGGCCATGCTTACTCAACAAACGGCCCCCACCCACTGATGACTCCCCCACTTCTGCCAAACTGGGGGTCTCTGAGCGCCAGGACCTGCCCAGGCTTCTCAGTCCTTGGCACGTGCCTGTGCACATGGGCTGGTAAAAAGCCGGCGTCCTGTGACCCCGGGCAACTCAATTTCATGGCAAGACCTGGGTGGGCACACGTGGTCTTATTTAGAGTGGAACCAAGACATCCAAACCCACAGCGGTAGGTACAGAGCAGACAGAGCCTCCCAGGTGGGGACCAGGTGGGGTGAGAGCAGTCCCGGTTCTAAGGCAGAGGAAGCCTCCTCATCTGCACATTCCACCTCTGGATCCTTCTCAACAGGAAACACTCGCACGCTCACTCACGCTACCTGTGGGTCCCGGCGTCCCAGCCCACAGCTCAGGCTCAGCCGCCCCTCAACTCGCCTCAGTTCCAGGCTCTGCCCACCCTCCGCCTCCAGCCGCCCGCTGCGCACACTAGAGGGCGCGCCCGCCCCGCGGATGGCAAGGCTGGGCTCTGCCTCCCGGACAGCTCAGGACAGCCTGGGGTCCCGCACCGCGCCAGGAGGGGCCGGCTCCAGGCTGCAAGCCGGCTCCTGTGTCCAAGGCTCTGAGAGAAACCAGGTGAGCCCAGACTCCCTGGAGCAGGGACGCGCCCTGTGAGCAAGCCAGCACCTCCTTCCTGGGAAAGGGCGCGATTGCCCAATGCTGCTGAGCTCCTTCCTCATGCCCTGCCCGGGCGCCATGCACCCTTGGGTGCCCGTGGGAGGGGCCGTCGGCTCTGGGCGTGGTGCGTGGGTGTGTGCGTGTGTGGCGGAGGTCCCTCGCCCACCAGCGCACCCTGCCCCCTCTCAGCGCGGGGCAGGAGGGAGGCCCCTTCCTGGGCAGCTGGTGGTGTGTCCCCGAGCCTCTTCCACTGTAGCCTGCATAAGCAAGTGCCCCAAATCCAGAAAGGTTGCTCTGATGGGGCTGCAGACTCACCCTCCGGCCTGGGATTCCCAGCAAAGCTTCTCCGAGATCTTTGAATGGGCACCTGTCCCACCCATTGTCTTTTCTGGTCATCCATCGAGGCTCAAGCTGAGGGGAAAAGAAGGGGTGGGAGAGCAGAGCACGACTGAGCTGTCAGGGCAGGGCGGGGTGCAGGCGGTGGCTGGAGAACTCTAGCCTGGCCTGGGCGGTAGGCACCCAGTGGGTCCCAGACCTCCCTGACACACTCTGTTTTCCCAAACCTCCTCTGAGCCCTGTCCTACAGTGAGGTCTGTGGGCTTTCCTCCAGGCATCCCAAGAGAACTGAGGAGACAGAGTGCCTCTCTCAGAGGTGTTTAGGGGGCCAAAAACACAAGGACAGCAAGAAGGTGACTGCCTGAATGGACAGGAAGCAGGTAGCATCCAACCCCCTCAGAGACCCACAGTTCTGGACAACCAAGACCCAGGGGCTCCCTAAGGCAAACAAGGGGAGCAGTAGGGGGTGTGGGCCGCCCTGTTCTGGCACTGTGAATTTAGGACTGGTCACCCTCCCCAGATGAGGGCCACACCTCACCCCTCACCTGGATCTGGAGACGCCAGCCTGACTTATTCAGAGCAGCCTCTGCCAATAGTCCTAACTATTAGCCTTAAAGCCTCCCTTCTCCTACCCAGATGCTACAAATTGTGACAATGTCATGATCTCTGAGAGCCACTCCCACCCAGCTCATCCTCAGCACCTCAGAAAAGATGGAGAAATGGAAGGAAAACAAGCAAAGAGGGCAGGAACACGATTATGATTCCCAAAGCAGCTGCCTGAGGCAGCGGTGCTCAGAGAGTGGTTCAGGAAACCTGAAAAGCCCAAGACCTCTTCATGAGATGAAAACTATCTGCAGAATCAGCTATTGTTACAGGCACCCCAGTGTGGACTGGGCTGCCTGTCTGTGGGTCCTCACAGAGTTTAAAATTTAGTTGTTCTGCAGGCACACACAAAAGGGTAATGGGTCTATTTACTAAAGGGGAAAGGAAAAGGAACAACCCAGGGAAAGAGAGAGAGATGCAAGGTAACTAGAATATCTTACTAGCCGGCTGACTTGGAGCTCTGGTAACGCGCTATCTGAAAGCCCCCCAGTCACACGATCCCAAGAGCCATTGCCCGAGCAAGAGAGCACCGTAGAAAATAGCTCCCTATTTATCCCCCAAAGTCCCAGAATGCCTGCATAGCTCCGCCCTTGGGTCCTCACAGTTCTCTCCTTGGTACTGCTGGGAGTTGTAGTTTCCAATCACTGGAGTAGGAGGTGGAGTCCACAAAACGCTGCAGAGTTCTTTTAGGACATCCTTCCCCTTAATACTATCACTGTCCTGAACTTGACACAACGACACTAGATGTCACTATGCTCCTTACTATGTTCTTTAAATGAAAGGTTTACTTGAGAATGTTGATGAAGCAGTCAAAATTATTCATTTTATTAATTCTCCATGGACACCATGATTGTCCAAGGGAAAAGCACTTCACTGGGGAGCTGAACCAACCACTTTCCTGTGGAGAATCATTTTTACTCTGAGGAACAAGTAGCCAAACTGGATATTCCTGCTAGGGTGAATAGGGAAGACATTGTCTCAAAAACCACCAGAATTCAGCATATGGAGAACAACCAAGGGGATGTGTTAGCATCAAGCAAAATTTGAAATTTTGGGAAATGTGTTTGCTACCATGAGCGTGGCTGTTTCTCCAGACATAAGGCTATCCCAAGACTAGGTGTAAGTGTGATTTGAGACAAATTTGTGGCATATTCAGAAGACAGGGATAACTCAACTTTATTTAGAGATTTATTTATTTATGCATACAAGAATTGGAGTGTAGGCCAGAGGTGTGGGGGGTGAGAGGATTCACCAGAGGCAGAGTGGGGAGCAGAATAGCTAGATAACTGAAACACACTACTAAGGGGAGCAGCAGACGAAACAAGAGAGATCTGCTGTGCCATGTGGGTCAGCTCCCTGGCTGGGGATTGAACTGTGCTGCAGTGGCTGGTGATAGCTTAACAGCGGTGTCTTTAACCCCTGCACCAACCAGGGAGGCCTTGGCAAACTCAACTTATCTGTATTTTCCCAATGACCAATATGTGCAGCTACAAAACCATGCCTGAGTGAGCGGCCATCTAGCTGGCTGGGCGGTGGGTTCCAGTATAGAAAAATCACAAAGGACTCCTAGATATGGCTTCACATCCCCCACTGCAACTAACTGTAAGAAAGCACCACTGTGGGGCCCTCCCTGGTGGCTCAGTGGGTTAAAGCACAGCACTGCCACAGCCACTTCAGTGAGAATTCAATCTGCTGCTCAGGAGCTGACCCACATGGCACAGCAGACCTCTCCTGACCTGCCTGCTGCTCCCCTCAGCAGTGTACTTCGTCTGTCGGTCTGTTCTGCTCCCCGCTCTGTCTCTGGTGAGTCCTCTCACTGCCGCTGCACCTCTGGCCGGTACCCCAGTTCTGTATGCATGAATAAATCTTTAAAACAGATTCTGACTTCATTTTAAAAAAATAAGAAACCACCACTTGCTGCATGTTGGAACCTTATCAAAGAAGACGATCCACAGCGAATTTTAAGCACTAGTAATGTATTAGTGTTGCCAGCTACTCATTTGTATATGTCTGAATTTTCTGCATATTTTGAACCAACATCTACATATACAGAACAGTGAATGCAGCTATCAATGTGAACATCAAACTGTCTTCTTTTAAGTCATATATTAAAGGTGTTTGTAAAAATTTTATAATGATATTACTCTTCTCTACCGCTCCTTTTTTTGGAAAATAAAATTGTTTTTGTTTAATGAAGCATTTGTTTAAAAAAGTTTATTAATGCTATTTTAAATTAATAAGTATCCTAAATTTCTTACATTTCTAATACAAGTATTAACGTATGTAATCCACTTAATCAAGAGCTCTGGACGTCACTTAACAGCTTTTCCAAGAGTAAAAAGTTATGGAGAACAAAAAGGTTGAGACTTGGAAGCCAGAGGAAAGCCACAGGCGGTCCTGATGAAGGTTGGCCACCAGGGGGCAGCACACACCCTTTGCTAATCCCAGGGAACTACCTCCCCTCCCCCCATAACCATCCCTCTTCCCACTTTCTCCCTTCTCTGCATCCTCAGCTGCACAGCTTCTTAATTACAGGAAGTAACGATCTCAGCTCAGGTTCCATCAAAACCAAGTCAGTCACATAGTATTTTGCAAATTTTGTAGCAGATGTTGCCTATCAGATATGTCAGTGCCAGGACACAACCCAGGGCAAAAACCCCGCTCTCAAGGGTCATCATCTAGCAGGAGAGACAGACCAGTGATTAGAAGGCCAAAATAGTAACGACTGTGAAACACATGGTCTCGTCAAAGGAACTTCTGAGGGGAAGAGGAAGCCAACAAGGAGATACTGACATACTCCCAGGAATCTCTGGAAGGATCTGGAACCTCAGGGACAGAATGAGGAAAAAGCAGGTTCTGAAGAGTAAATTAGGAGAAGAATGAAAACGCAGAAGCCAGGGCCAGAAAAGGGAGCACCACAGTCTTCTACCTGAAAAGGGAGCACCACAGTCTTCTACCTGCAAGGTAAATTTCCCCAGGGACCACAAGAGTCCCCAGGGAAGAACTGAGGTAGAGTCAGGAGAGTTCAGACTTGGGAATGTTCGGGCCAAGCCTCTAAGAAATGGGTGGCAGGACTTTCCTCACTGTGACTGCTGGAGAGGCTCGGTGGGTGCAGGGAGAGGGAAGCTGCTGTGAGCAGGAGTTTCCCCACCTCAAAATGCACTTGGGTGAGACCCGGAGGCCACTAGGGGGTGGTCAAGGCTTGGTGTGCACTGAGCAGAAGTGCAGGTCAGTGGTCTGAAGTCACCATGAATCCTTCCTCTGTGTCTGCTGTCTGCGCCAGGAACAGAGAATGAACAGTGAGAGGACAGAGAGTATCACAGGGGTTGTATTCAGGAATCCCATTGCAGAAATCTCCACAAAGAGCACCAGAAAGTAGTGGACAGAGACAGACAAGGAAGACAGGCAGGGTAGAAGAAGAGGCCCTGGGGGAGGGGAAACCTGATTTCATCTGCGGAGGGAGCAGCAGACTAGTGGGGCTCAGAGAGGGGCCTGCAACCACAAGGTTTATGGTTTTCATGGAGCCCACAGGAAAGTGCTAGACATGCCTGCAAGGCCAGCCAGTCCACTTAAGGGACAGGAAAATGGAAACTCAGACATGGAAATGACTTCCAAAGCCCACCCAGCAAGTCTGACGAAACTCAGACTAAACCCAGCTCTCAGCCCCCCATCACTACAAATGTTCAACTAGGGTCCCATCAGCTAAACGACTCAGAGCCTGTGTGCTTGGCAATATGCCCCTCTGTAACCCCTAGCGTCATATCAACAACTCAGGAGGGGTCAGCCGCCTGCAGGACAACAGCAGGACAGCAACGGGGAAGTGGAGAGACCCAGACCACTCTTGGTGCTGGGCGGAGGACAGGGGACATAGCTAGAGGATGATCCTGCAGGAGCCTCTGCCTGCATACGGGTGTGTGGGTGAGTTGCCTGCTTGCTGGCTGGCTGTTAATATAACTGAGGCAACCTCCAAAGACACTGTCTAGCACCAGGAAAATTGCTCTAATTTATGCCCTAGCAGGAGGCCAGGGCACCTCTCTGCCTACCACCGCTCATTACAACTTCTGTACTTGGTTGGCAGTGAGGAGACTGGGTGGGGGTTGGGACACATATTCACCAAGCCAAGAATAAGTGGCTGGGTCAGAGCCTCCATGTTCAAGCACTGACCTCACTCCAGTCTGACTAGCCTGGGACAGTGGTGCCTGCAGAGGCCTTATAAAATGGGGGCGACCCACTATCAACCCCAAGTGCAGCCTCTTATCTTTTCCATATGATATGAAGGTCACAGTCAGCGACCTTCCAGAAAGTCATAGGTCAACAGACCAGTCTTCATTTCATGCTCAATCGTTTCTTCATAACATGCTGTCCTGCATTTTCTCATTCGATGAAATACTTATCCAATGAGTATGAGCCAGGTCTTAGCTCCATCCTGGGCTACAAGAGCCCCGCCTCAAGAGCCCTGCCTCAACAAGGGAAGGAGGCAGACCTGAAAGTTACGAACACATGACAGAGCAAAGTCATATACTGTCTGCAACAGTCATACTTTCCCCCCACCATGCTTTGTTGTTAATGTTGAGTTTTTGGTTTTTTGGGGTTTTTTTTTTGGGGGGGGGGCGGTCAGTTGACAAATTTTATAAGAAGGAATTTTCACGTTAAAATTTCATATTTCAGGCCCTCCCTGGTGGCACAATGGATAGGACGCAGTACTGCAAGCTGGCCACAGCCACTTCAGTCAGTGGGAGTTCGATCCCCAGCCCCAGAGGTGACCACATGGCGCGGCAGATCTCTCCTGACCCACCTGCTGCTCCCCTCAGCAGTGTACTTCTTTGATCTTCCCTTTCAGCTCCCCACTCTGTCTCTGGTGAAGCCTCTTGCCGCACCTGTACCTCTGGCCTGTACCCCAGTTCTGTATGAATAAATACAGAAAATTTTTCTTTGAAAAAGAAAATTTCATATTTCCTGGACCTTCAGAAGGTCGGCAACACTTAGTTTACTTTCCCGTATGGTAAGCAGCCTGAGGCTGGATACCAACAGTCCTTCAAGGAACACTCCCATTTCCAAAGTCTCCACCACTCCCTAGTTTCTCCAACCCTGAGGCCCCATATCAGCTGCCACAAATCACGGTACTGGTAGTGCTGTCCAAGAAAGTTTCCCCGTTTCTCTTCTAAATCCTGTCTCCCCCCCCCCCCAACCCCGGAAGCCATGCCTCATAAGCCAGAATGCTATTATTATGTAGGTCTGTGGGCAAAACCCGTCCCTCTCCAGGACAAGCCCCCAGCGGCTCCCACCCCCAGTGAAGGCTGAGCACTTAGCACAGCACACACAGCCCCTTCAGCTGCTCCCCCTGGGGAGGGGGTGCACAGGCCCCCCCTACCTCCACACTGCAGCTCTTTACCCCAAGCAAGTGTGTGAGAGCTTGGGTCCAAAGTGAACCGTGCTTCAGTAGAGACTGCAGGGGGCGCTATTGGCTCATTCAGAGGCCGTACCTACACAGACACCAGAGCAGAGATTTCCTCACAGCCTGAGAGGGGAGCCCAGGAGAGCAGCTTGCTGTGATCTGTGCCTCTTCTGCTATTCAAACAGTGACAAACAGACCTCCTTAAGTGCCACTCATGTATCGCTGATCATTACTCATTCATTCAAGCACACACTCAACAAGCATTCACAAAATGCTTTCTGTATACCAGGCCCTTGACTTAGTATCCACAGTTTAAGCTGTGATTAGGAATTTAGGATGTGAGATTATGTCTCCTCATGTATTGCAACTCACTAAACTCCTCCCATATTCATATCTGGCACACAGTAAGTGTTCAATCAACATTTGTTGTATGATCCTCCTTATTTACCAAGGAATTCCTACTTGACATCTACTACTTTAATCCTCAAAGTAGATCTTGTTATTAATCAATTTTACTGATTTTTTTTAAGTGAGGCACAGAGAGGTTAAGTAACTTGGCTAAGGACACACAGCCCGTCTGAATGCTCACCACTATTCCATGTATCGTCTCCACCATAGAAAGCAGGACAAGCTCAAGGCCAGGGTTCACACAGGAGATGCCCAGGACTTCCAGAGAGCAGATGTGGAGGGGCCAGGCAGTAAGGGAAGTCTTTGGAAGACTGGAAAAGGACTATAAGGCAGAACAAAGAAACATGATCCCTGGTAGAGGGGGAGAGGTTAAGGGAAAGTGTCCACAGTTGGGCCTCTACACATGCATCCTGGGATGGGTACCAGTGAGGACACAAAACAGATCACTCAGTAAATGTGGGCATCTCCCCAGTGCCCAACAAAATATTCAAAAAAGCTTACTCCAGGAGAGGAAGTGTTGAGAGTCAGAAGTGGTAAGGAAGACTTGGGAGAGGGAAGAAATCCATTCCCATTGGGAAAGAACAGAAAACAGGCTTCCTGAAGAAGGTGGCATCTGAAACCGAGCCAGGAGGGGTGGGCAGGACTGCACCTTTCAGAGCAAACAGGACACTCCGGAGTGAGAACATCAAACACAAAGACCTGGAGTGCCGGGGTAGGGGGCCTGTGCACCCCCTCCCCAGGTGGAACAGCTGAAGGGGCTGTGTGTGCTGTGCTAAGTGCTCAGCCTTCACTGGGGGT
>NW_004567141.1:2905219-2906613 GCF_000260355.1 Condylura cristata
GGGGAGCAGGATTTAGAAGAGAAACAGGGAACCTTACTGGAAGCTCAGTCAGGCTATAAGAGGTGGGTGTGGCAAAGCCTCTGAGCAGAAGCCAGGGTGTTGGGACTCAGTTCCTGCTTTGTCACCAACCAGCTCTGCAGCCTAGCTTGGTTCCCTTCTGGGCATCCATCTCTTCATCTGCACCCCCAGGGCACTGACACAGGAGGGCTGGTCAGCTCTGGGGTCCTTCTAAGCCCCACTCACACCATAAGAATCCATCACCCCCACACCAACGCCCACACAAGCACAGGCCCAGGCCTCCGGGGCACCAGAGCAGAGTGAGCAGGGCTCCCTGTGAGTCCTCAGCCCACCGCGCACTGATGTCACAGGTGAAGGGGGTGCCAGAGGAGAGGCTGAGCCCTGTGGGTGGGTGTGCCCCCGGGGGATGGGCTGGCTGGTTCAGGAGGAAGGGAAGTGGGTGGAGGGGAAGTAAACTTACCTACCAACTTCCTCCCAAACCAGCTTCAGTCCCCAACACTGGGAATTTCACAAAAAGACTAGAGGAACTGTGTGAACACTTCCTGCCCAGCCCTGCCCCCTTCCTGGCCGTGACAGCCCCTTTTGGGGTTACCACACGGTTCATCGATGGGGCAACTTTCCTGAGAGAGGGCTGAGTGTCCCAGCCAGGGGCAGCCTATAAAGCCTGGGCCCACGGCAGGCTGTCGAAGTCCTCTGTGTGGCTCTCGGCTGGGTAAGTAGCTACCAGCTTCTGTCAGGATCCTGCCTGCTGCCTCCTTTTCCCCCCACTCAACTTCCTTTCAAAGCCTCTCCCTGGAGCCCTCCTTGACTGACAGGCCCACTTTAGAGATTCCTTCATATCTCTAGTCCTCTTTTCTGCAACCAACAGGCCTCAAATTCTATTTCGTATCATTTTCCAGACAGTCTAAAAACCACTTCTCACTTGTAGGACAGGGCGGGCCCCCACTTCAGCTGCAGCAGCGCCGTCTTTTTATCCAGGGTTCCCGGTCTATCGCGCAGGCAGCCACTAGGGGGTGCCCAGGGAGCCCATCTTTTCCTCTAAGGACCAGTCCTTGCTTCTCTCCTGCTCAAGGTGCAAGAGGATAGATAAGGCGGAAATGTCAGAGCTGGAGAGGAGCATAGATGTCATCATCAACACCTTCCACCAGTACTCGGTGCGGAGGGATGACCCCGACACCCTGTCGCAGCAGGAATTCAAACAGCTGGCGAGGAAGGAGCTGCCCAACTTCCTCCAGGTAGGCCTGGACCAGCCGGCCCGGCCCAACAGGGCCACAGCTGGGGCTAAGACCGGGAACCCGGCCTCCAGGAGCCGTGGGCGCCGGTCCCAGGAGAGGCTGCAATTTAGATAGGACCTGCGGAGCGAGACTGAGGCTGCT
>NW_004567141.1:2906938-2915652 GCF_000260355.1 Condylura cristata
GAGCAGACCCGAGAGAGAGGTCACTTGAGAGCCGCAGGGACTGTGGCAGGAAGCAGGCAGAGGTCAGCGGGACAGCAGCGGCCGCCAGGGAGCACGTGGCTCTGGGAGCAGGTCCTCCATTTCCCCGTCGGCCAAGGGATAGGCAGCTCTAGGGAAAGGAGGGTTCATTCTGCCCCGTCTTTCATTTTCTTTTCAAATATACACGGTGACTTGGAGGAAGCAGGCCCTGGATCAGAAGGGTGGGACAGCTAAGCCCTGCGGCTGGACGTCCATGGCGAACTGCAAGACAAGCAGTGGGCGGCGTCAGGGATGCTGACAGTCCCACGGCAGCAGGACCTGGGCCAGGGCCGGCGACAGAGAGGGACAGCCAGGAGTGGGTGGGCCGTGTTCTCCCCATGTGACCCCAATACCCACTCACCCCACACATTCTGCCAGAAACAGCAAGATGGGAAAGAGGGGATCAGGCAGAAACAGGGGCTGCTCAGAGTAAGGGCTCGTCCGGTGACGGCACAAGTTCAGGGAAGTGGCGCGTGTTGGGGCGCTCCAGAGCAGGGAGGGGGCGAACATGGCAGAGCTGGGACCCCTGCAACTCCCTTCCCTGCCATCTCCGGCCTCCCCTCCCACCCTGCCCTGCATTCTTTCTCGCGCCTTTGATGTCCATGGCGCATGCGCTCTGTTCTCTGTCCTCACGTAGAGATCCCTACCACCCTGTTTTGCTAAGGTGCCTCCCTGCAGGTAGGGTGAAACTAATGTCGCAAGTTAGTAACCTGGAAAGGGAAGCAAGATGCACGGAGGGGAGGGGACAGGGGGGAGCGGAGAGGGGACACGGGCAGGCTGAGCCTCATCACCACTGGCGATGCCACTCTTCTGCCCCCAAGCCTTGTCAACCTGCAAACACCTGTTACCTTTCTCAGCTCACATCTTCCTCAAGGAAGATATTATCTCTATCTGCTAAAGTCCTTACAAAGACCAGGTGAGGTGGCATCTCCATGCTCGCTAATGGTGCAAAATCAAGCAAGTCCCGCTGCCTCAGTCTCTCTCCTGTAATCTGGAGAAGAGTATGCTGCTTGCACGCCAGCCCCTTTGAAAGAGTCCAGCTCATGCTTGGCATCTGTGATGCTGTGGCTACCCAGTCCACAGTCATTTTTAATATTTCGATTGAGGCCCAGGAATGAGCTGTTCCTGTGCCTTTGCACCTGATTAGTTTCTGTACTTCCCAACCCTGGTCCTACCCAGCATCCCTGACCGCTCTTTCTCTCCTACCTGCAAAAGAAAAAGGACAACGTGACCCTACAAAAGATCATGGAGGACCTGGACACAAATGCAGACAAGCAGCTGAGCTTCGAGGAGTTCGCCATCCTGGTGGGCCGCCTGACGTATGCCTCCCATGAGGAGATGCACAAGAATGCTGACCCGGGGAAAAACCACAGCCACGGACCAGGCCTCGGGGAGGGTGGCCAGGGCCACGGCCACAGCCACGGCCACGGCCATGGCCACAGCCACGGCCACTAATCAGGAGGCCAGGCCACTGCCCAGCCCAGCTGGGGTCCAGGGCTGCCATGCCACTCTCCCTGAGCTGCGGGCTGGCAGCTGGGGGCAAAATAAAGCCTTCCTGCAAGCCAGCGTTCTGCGTGCTTCTTCTACCACACCCTTCCCAACCTGTCCTTCCTGGGGGCCTGGGAGCTTGACAGCTCTGCCCCTCAGCTGGGTCTCAACCCCCTCACAGCAAAGTGAGAAGTTGCTGTGATGACGCCCATCCTGAGTTGGGCTCTGTCCCCCCACCACGTCCTCTCCTCTGACTCCAGGCCCCACTCAGGGCCAGTTGCCTACCCCCCAGCTCAAACCACCCTCTGCCCAGCCCATCAGATTGACCCTTGTTACCAGAGCAAGCAAAGGAGGGTTACACCTCCCCTTGACATGCCAGCCCCCCAGCCCCAACCCCCTCCTAACCCCAGGCTGCCTGCACAACCATCTCCTGAGAGCCCCTCCTCCCTCTTCCCAAAGTGCGCCTAAGCAGGGCCCTTGAGATGGACACTTGGGAGGGGCCCCCACACACCCCCACAGTCTCCAGACCCAGGGGTTCATATCAGACACACCCAGGTGACTTCAATGCATCCCTCCTGCGCTCTGGTCTGTCAGCATCACCATAAAGTTCCTTTCCTACTTTGTAACCAGGCTGGGTCTTCCAAAATCCACAGCCCAAATCAGGGGCATACACTGTCCTTTAAGCAGCGAAAACTGGATTGGGGGTCAGGGGGGAGTTGTTACAAGTAAACAAAGCAAGGCGCAGAGTAGAGACCTGTCCACTCTCGTGAGGGGTAGAGTTGGTCAAGACAGTGTAGAGAGAAGAGGGTCTTCAATGCCACCTGCTGCCCTAGCCACCCCCGCAGCTCCTTCCCCAGAGCTGAGTACAAAGAAGGCAGCCCTGGTCAGAGACAGGCTCCCCCACGCTGGGCAGCAGGCCTGTCCCCAGCAATCTGCCATCAGCCATGCAGCAACACCCCACACAAGGGAAGGCCCCGGAGGTGCTGCTGGGGTGCAGGATTTAAGGGCTCCCGCTTGAAGGCGTGAGGGTTTTCCAGCTGGGGCACAGAATTTGGAAGCCCTCAGTCCCTCTCCTGACTGACTTGGGGACCTGACAGCTGGGGACACTCACCTCTGACAGCCCTTCAGTCCCCACCCTCAAATCCAGGGAAGGGATACTCTTCTGAATGTGGCTTGACACATGGGGACCGCCTGGGCCTTGGAGCGAAAGGCCTGTGCCTATCAGGGTCTTGCTTCAAGTTGGGTGCCGCAGGGTAGGCTAGGGTAGGGAGGGTGGGTGGGCAGGAGGAGGGGACGGTGTGCTAAGGAAGGAAGGATTGAACAGGGTGGAATATGTAGGGCAAGTGGTTCCCCCACTTCTCCTGTCTACCACGGGTCATCACAATGTGCAAACATGTTTATGGTCTGTGTCCCCAACAAGACTGTGTGAACCCCGCAAGTGCAGAATGACACCTGTCTTATTCTCTGCTTCACTCCCAGCACCCAGACTAGTGATTGATGCACAGTAGGTTTTCAGATATTGACAGCACAGCGGTCTCAACTTTCCCACATGCTCCTTGCTCTATCTTCAGGGGAAAGTGTTGAGAAAGGAGGTAGGAGAGTGGGATTAAAACCAGCTGAAGAAAACTTCTGAATACCATCATGGAATTTCAAACAGGAAGACGGAGGTAGCCCGCTCCCTCCCTGCCTTCATTTGATAATATCAGTCTTTATCTGCTCACACTGGAAGCTTCCATTTGAAAAAAAAATTTGCCTTTTAAAGAGATGGAAGATTTTTTATTTAACCAAGCTGTCCCATCCCACATTTAGGTCCCCACCAAATGGTCGAGCCAGCCATACATGTATCTACCAATAAGTTCCTCCTCTGGCACAGACCCTTAGAAAGTCCTTCATCACACCAAGCCTAAGCTGTCTCCTCATGCCTGAAGGGGTCCACCCTAGCGTCCCTGTGTCCTTCCCACACCCTTGGAGACACAAAATAAATCTAGCCCCTTGCACTCATGTAACCACCCACATACCACTCAGAACGCCCTCCTGCAGTCACACCCGGCTGCCTCCAGCCTCTGCCCCTTTGCACCAGGAGTGCTGTCCCCACTGGCCACTGGTCTGGCCGTTAAGACAGTGAAGGCCCCACTGCTACCTGCAGTAAAACTTCCCGAGCCACCCACCTTCCTAGACTCTAGGAGTTGCCTCCTCCAGGCCCACAGAACTCTGGTGCTTCTGCCACTGAACCTCCACTGTGGAATTGTCACCCTGATCTGTGGCCCTGTCAGAAGGACCAATGGCTGCCTCACCGGCCTGACCCCCAGGGGATGGCACGCAACAAGCACTCAGTGAGCACTAGGGTGGGCAGGAGTAAGTGAGTGGCCCCCTGGCCGCAGGGAGAACGTGAGACGCAGCATGACGGGGCAGACTTCCTCAGATGACAAGAGCCCTCCTCTGTCTTGTCTCTCTGATAGCTCAGTCAGAGCATGGTAGCTGTTCTAGACCCCAGGGCAGGCCTGAGAGCCACTTTCCCAGAGTCGAGCATAATCCTGAAGTGTGACTTGGCTAGTCAAGGCGACTTAAACCCTTCCATCCCATTTGCCACCTGCATTCCCAACTCTCAACTGTTGACGTGAGAGGAATTGGCTTCTTCCCTCAGAGAGGGATCAAAATGTCATGTCAAGCTTAAGATTCCAACTCCGGGCCCTCCCTGGTGGCGCAGCAGGTTAGGACACAGCACTGCAAGTGAATCACAGCCGCTTCAGTGTGAGTAAGATCCCGGCCCCGGAGGTGACCCACATGGTGCAGCAGACCTCTCCTGACCCGCCTGCTGCTCCCCTCAGCAGTGTACTTCGTTGATCTGCCTGTCCTGCTCCCCACTCTGTCTCTGGTGAATCCTCTCACAGCCCCTGCACCTCTGACCTGTACTCCAGTTCTGTATGCATAAATAAATCAATCTTTGAAAGATTCCAACTCCAAGTGAGACTGGTGACTGTCTCTATTAGTGGTTAATTGAGTATTTCTTAATTATCAATCAATAATTGAGTGCTCTGAGGAAACAAAAAGTTGGTGTTTCCCTGGCATTACAGTGACTAAAGAGCAGTGAGATGGTCATCTCACACCTCCCCATCCCCACCCTGGACTTGATCTTCTAGCAACGGGGGCGAGTGGCTGGCTCGGCCCAAAGGCTGAGCGATGATGTTCTTGGAACTGAATGGCAGTCTGTCCACACTCACTCAGCACTGTGTAAGTCTGGAGCCCCAAGACAAACAAGGCTTCACCCTGGGGCTCCCCAGCCTGCAGGGCATGAGGCAGCTCCTCACAGGATTCTAACATGGAACATGAAAGGCCAGAGAAAAGGGAGGCCTGGGGGACTTTGAGGCCCCTGCAAGTGTCCCCGAATGAATACACAGCTGCTTCTGGAGACCAGTGAGCAGGGCTGGAGGGGGCAGAGGTGGGTGTGAGCAGGAGGAGCGGGCAGCATGCAGGCACCTCTGCTCACATTTCTGCAGCAGGACAGAGGGCTAAGCAGTGGGGGTTTCTGGGAGGCAGGTGAGAGGAATGTATTTGCAGCTTCCCTTGAACAAGCTGGGTTTGCACCTCCAGAGTCTTAGAAATTTTTCGCTCAACACGTAAATGTATGTCTCTTCCTTATGATTTTCTTCATGACATCTCTTTTCTCCAGCTTACTTTGTTGGAAGGCTACAGTATATAATACATCCAACATATAAAATGTGTGCCTGCCAGCAGCTTGTATCTGTGAAGACTTTGCCAACAGCAGACAGTAGTTAAGTTTGAGAAGAGCCAGAGGCCAACTTTATTTGAATTCTAGAAAGGTCTATCTTAGGGTAGGGATGGGATGGCAGGCAAGGCATGGGAAGCTGCAACTCTGCCCGGTGAGCACTGACAGGTGCCCTTCTTGGACAAGACGTGTTCAGACCCCAGGCCCGGTCACCCCTGGGTAGCCTGGTGGAGACCCCGTGGATGAAGAAGAGAATTGGGTGTGGTTTCCCAAGACCTTGCTGGGAAGAAAGGCCTCCGCTTTCACCAGCCCATGAGGCAATCTTGCACAAGCCTGACACAAGTGCCTCTGAAGTAAACTCCAGAATCCACCTCCGAGCCTGCCCCCTCCCAGCAGTAGCTGAAGACTTACACTTTAGAAATCCCTGTGTCACGGATTTTGACATTCTAGTTACCAAAGTGAAGCAGGACGAAACACCTGTTTGCTCAAGTCCTGTTGCTGCCCAGGGCCCAGTTCTGAAACAATTCCTCTCCCCAGGATGCCTGTCAGCTGCCTGCTGGGCCCCAGGCCTGCTCAGAGACCCCCACCTACACATCGTGGATGAGGCAAGAGGGGGCTGAGAGCAAATGCTAACCTCTTCCTGTGAGCACCCCAGGTTTTTCCTTCTCGGTGAATTCTCCCACATTGGCCCACATCACGTAAGGTTGTTGGGTGAGGAGACCCAGGTGAGGGGCGGCATCGCAGGCATGGCAGGGTGGCAGCCCAGCCTCTGTCCAAGTCTGTCTCGTCCTCCCCCATCCCCCTTCCCCCCCTTCCCTTCTCAACTGGCCTCCTCTTCCTCGCTCTAGTTTGCTCCAATCTCTCTGAGTGTTTTCCTCACTGTGCCTTTTCCCCTCCTGATCTTAGTGAGCAGCTTCCCAAGTAGCTGGGGAGAGGGGATGCCCTTAAGAAGTAATTTGGGGCTCATATCTAAGCAGGCTGGTACCTCCAAAACAGAAGATGCTCAGTTTCCAAGGCCCCTGATGATGGGAGGTGAACATCACAGGGGGTGTTGAGCTGGGAACCAGGAGCTTCCTCACTCTCTGAGCTGTGGCCCAGCGCCCCTGCTGGGGTCCCCCGTCCCCAGCCCTCTCACCTGCCTTTTCACTCCCTGCTGGAGAAACTAACTCAATTTGACTAGACCAACACTGAACACTTCATCCCTTCAGCTAACAGTCACTGAGGCGCCGCTGAACGCAGAGCAAAGTCAGACAAGAAGTGAGGGGAATAAGTAACAGAGCATCTCAGACAGGGATCAGTTACACTAAAAAAAGAAAGAAAAGTGTGGAGGAGCGTCATCAGTTGGGAAGCCAGGCAGGGCTCCTTCCAAGGACAGAGCAGGAGTAGGCCTGAGAGGCCTGGGAGCCTCCAGGGGCGTGAGCAGGTGGGGGTGCAAGCTGTCTTGAGGGATGGGGACTCTGTGGAGGAGAAGGGGTCCAGTAAAGAGGCTGTTGCTGGGCCCTTCCTGGTGGCGCAACAGGTTAAAGCACAGCTCTTCGAAGCTGGCTGCAACAATTTCAGCACAAGTTTAATCCCCACAGGCGGGCGGGCGGGGGTAGAGGTGGTGACCTACATGACACAGCAGACTCTTGAACCGCCTGCTGCTCCCCTCAGCAGTGGACTTTGTCAGTCAGCCTGTTCTGCTCCCCACTCTGCCTTATCCCACTGCACCTCTGACCTGTACCCCAGTTCTTGTATGCATAAATAAATAAATCTTAAAAAAAAAAAAAGGCTGTTGCAGGGATTTATCGAGTCACGTGCCAAATACCGTGCTGGGCCCTGCCCTCCAGGAGCGCTTAGTCTAAAAAGAAGCCACCCAGCCCCAAGCAGAGATTTCAATATAATGTGGGTGAAAGAAAAGCAAAACAGGGAGATAAGCTCAGGGGCACACTGGATGCAGAGAGGTGCTTTTTGTGGACTTCCTGGCTGGGGGAGCCAGGCACAGGGGAGGGATGAGGAAAGCTTCCTGAGATTGATGCAGGGTTGAGTTTTGAAAGGGTAAGAAAGCAGAACTACTGCCTCTCCCGCTGTTCGAGATAACAAGAGAAATCTGAGCAGCAAAGGCAGCCCCGGCCTTACCCTCCAGCTTTGTACCATCCCGTTTGCTGCCTTTTACCTTTGAAGGTGTTTATATTGGCCACGTTACATTGTCAAGCCCCAGGCATTCTTGCAGGGGCTTCTGGATCCCTTATCACTGGATCCAGATCTTCTGGCTTCCAAAACCCCCGCGTGTAAGTTGTCTTGGCCTGGCTCGCCCACCACCTGCCTGAAATGCCCTCCTGAAGGGCAAGATCACACCCAAGAGAGTGGCACCGGCATCCCAGGCAAACACCAACACCTTTGCCCAGAGGGCTCTGCCAGATGAATCATGTCCACAGGAAGCTCAGAGTGCGACAGAGATAAGCCTCAGAATCTCCAAGTTGAAATCTATTTGGCATGGGAGGTGGACATAGGTGAGGGAGGTGTGAGCAGGTGAGATTCTTAAAGGAAGTGACATTTGAGATGGGCCTGAGAGGATCAATAGGAATTCTTCCTAAAGAAGGGCCCAAGAGTCTGGTGTCTGGAACACTTCAAAAATAGGAAGAAAAAGAAGAGGTTCAGACCAAGAGAACAATAGGACAGGAGGTACAAAAATCTGAGTCTGAAAGTTCATAAGGAAAACAGGAGAATGTGGGCCCTCCCTGGAGGCACAGTGGGTTAAAGCACAGCACTAGGAAGCTGTCCAGAGCCACTGCAGCACGAGGTCCATCCATGGCCAGGAGAGTAACCCAGTGCAGCAGACCTCTCTGTCTCCCCAACGCTCCCCTCAGACGTGTATTTCAGTAGATCTGTCTGTTCTGTTCCCTACTCTGTCTCTGGTGCATCCTCTCAACCCCGCACCTCAGGTCTGTAACACAGTTCTGTATGTGTAAATAAATAAAGCTTTAAAAGAACGAAAACAGGAGAATGTTCTGGAATGATGGCAGTGGGCAGGAGGTTGGTGGTGGGAAGCTGGCCCAGTCCCTGATGTCATGTAGCTCTAATGTATGTTTGCTTTTAATGACTGCCGTCATCAGGCCTTTTCGAGAATGGCCCAGAGCTCACCTCATGCTAACACTTCACAGATGACAGGCTGAGATGCAGAGAGGGGAAGTCGCTTGCTGGCTCAAAGTGGGGCCAGTTGAGCTGGGAGCCCAGCCCAGTGCACCGGGTTCCCAGTTGAGCTCTTTCCACTGCCCTCAGGTGCCTCTGACTGATGGATTCTGACCAAGTTTGGTCAGAAGTTTAATACTTTTCTAATGGATATAAATCCAATCTGTGGTTTGCTTTTCAAAACACAGTCATGGTTGGTAAATTTTCACAACAGCAAATACACTGGGTTTTGCTCTTGCTGGAGGGTTGCTGTCTTTCTTGCTTCTTCACA
>NW_004567141.1:2916002-2934769 GCF_000260355.1 Condylura cristata
CTCTTACCCTCAACATCTCTGGCCTGTACCCCAGTTCTGTATGAATAAATAAATAAATCTTTTTAAAAATAATAATAATTGATGTCAGTTTTATGGCATTATGATCCAAAAGAACGCTTGGTGGGATTTCAGTCTTCGTAAATGTATTGACAATTGACTTGTGACAGACCATACAGTCTGTTCTTGAATATGTTCCCAGTGCAGTTAAAAAAAAAATGTGTATTAGCAGTTCGTGGGGGAAATCTTTCATAGATGTGCACTGGATCTGTTTGGTCTGGCTCTTTATGTACACATTGTCTTGTTGATGTGATCATTATTGTGAGTGGGGTATTAGGGTTCCCTAGAAAGAAGGCCCTATCTATCCTCCAAGGAGATCATTCTCCCCAGAACCCAACCTGCTGGTCCACTGGTCTCCAGCTTCAGCCTCCAGATTGAGAAGTGCTCTTTAAGTCCCAACCCCCCACCTATAATAATTTATTATAGCAACCACACCCAATTACGACCCCAGAGAAACAGCAGTCAGGGTCAGCCATGGGCTCTGCTGGACCCTACAGTGGCTAATCCTGGGTTCACTGTCCCACAACAGGAGCAGATCCAGGCTGAGTTGGCGATAAATACAAGAGAAAAATTAGGTAACTTGCTGGAGTCCAGGTAGGACAACAGGTAGACTTAACACTATACGTGTGACCCACATTACACTTCCACTGATGAGCACTGTGCTGGGCAATCCCTCCTTGCTGGTGTCCTCTCCCTGCCTCCCCCTGGGGAGGTGCACAAAGGCAGCCAGAGGTGCTTCTGAATCATAAAAGAAATCACCCCAGTCCCTCGCTCGAATTCTCCCGGTGGCTCTTCAGCATATTTTTAATACAGTCCAAAGTTCTCCCCAGGACTTGCAAGGCCCTGCTCCCTACCTCATCACCTGTGGGCCCAGACCTCCCTAACTCAGCTGCCACACTTGCCCTGTGACATGCTGAGAGCAGGTCGGACATGGCCCCACCTCGGGCCCTTTGCGTCTCTCCACTCCCTCCTCTCAGATCCTGTTCAATGTGCCCCTCCATCATCTGTCTAAACCAGCGTGGCTCTCCCTCACTTCCACCTCAGCCCGCCTCCCTTACTTTATTTTTCTTCACATCACTCTTCTTTACCTACCAGTATAGCACATAATCTATATTTTATTTGACAGCCTATTTGTTTTCTGTCTCCTACCTAATGGAACATGACCTTAAATTGACAGGGCTTTTCAGGTCTCTGGCTGGCACAGACGGTCAGTGCATATTTGTTAAATGAACTAATAAATGAACAAATAGTAGGAAGTTCATAAGTAGCTGGTAAACATCTCAAGGGCCTACAGGAGACCTGTCAGACTAGCAGAAGTGAGGTGTGCTCCGTTTGGGGGAACAGAGACATGGAAAGAAAAAACGTGTGTGGACACTGTTAAGAACTTTTCAGGAAAACATTTATTAACTCTCATCGCCCTCGGGCAAGGCTGGGATAGGGAAGAGAAGGAAGATCTTCCGGGAGCCTGCGGGGCTGTCCTCAGCTCTCCTGTTCTTTGTGGATGTCTTGGTGAGCCGTGAGCAGCACAGTGGACACCAGCTTTATGAATTCGTTAAAAGTGACCTCTCCGTCTTTGTTCGTATCCAAATCTTGAAATATTTTGTCAATGGTAGCTTGATCTTTGTTGTTCTAGAAGGGGAAAACAAGAACACAGAACTCAGCCCTTCTTCCCCTTCTCCAGGCCTCTCCTCCCCTCGGGCTCTGCTCAGGCAGGAGGGGAAAACATTGACGCATCACCCAAAGCTATTTTGGGGAAGCTGGTGTGACCAAAGAGAGACAGAGGAGCACCTGTCAGGGCCCAACCAGAAGAGAGTGCTGCTGACCAACCCAATGCCAGCCGTCCACTTTGCAGGTCAAAAAACAATCCCAGAAAGAGGGGCTGAGGAGAGGCAGCAGGGGCAGGACCTCCCCACACGCACACTGGGGCCGGCCCACCCCAGTCCTGGCCCCACTGTCACCCTCAGGCTTGCCATTGCATGGGGACTGGGCCAGTCAGCGATGAGAGGGACATCACCTACCTTGATGGTGTTTGCAAGTTCCTTTGTGATCAGCCTCTTCAGCTCCCCCCTGGAGAGGGTATCATA
Source organism: Condylura cristata (assembly GCF_000260355.1). NCBI lineage: Eukaryota > Metazoa > Chordata > Mammalia > Eulipotyphla > Talpidae > Condylura > Condylura cristata. Next base: position 2,918,144 of record NW_004567141.1, read on the forward strand.
ATCTCCCACCCGGACCGAGTAGTGGTGGTAGACATTGATAATTCCCTCCAGATGGTCTTCCAGCTTTGTCATCTTCCCAGCCTCGCCTTAACCTTCAAGAGACAGGGGAGGCCTAGGGCAGCTGCTCCCGACCCCCACAGCCACTCTTTCCTCTCTTTGTGCATCAAGAACTTAGAGAAGGGATGACTCCCTCTGCTTTGTGTCTGCTTTGAGTTCTCTCTGCTCTGTATTGGTCCGTGGTGAGTCCTCATTTTTAGACAGGATGGGGAAGAAGGATGTATTATTGCACTACCTAAATCCTACAGGAATTGGCCTGAGTTGCCACTGTGTTTTATGCCCCGCTGTCTCCTGGGCATTCAAGTCAAAGGCTATTGCTCACTTCAGAGCACCTGGAAGGAGGCTGTGGCTGGCTGGGCTGTCTCCTTCCCCCAGGTGATATTTGAAAGATCGTACAGATCTCTACCACCCCACCTACCTTTCTGGTCCCTAAGGGTGAGCACAGCAAAAGCTGGTCTCCTTGGGTCCAAAGTTTGGTCAGCCCAGAGGTGCTCCAGCAAGGAGGCTTGCAACAGTCTGCCAAATGGCCATCTGCCATCACCACCCCAAGAATGCCCTGGGAGGCCCAGCCAAGGAAAAGACACTTACCACCAAACGCAGGAATGTGGAGGGCAGCCAGAGACCAGTGCTACTGCAGGCCACCGAGGCTGGGAGGGTTTTATAAGGCACCGCAGGCTTGCCTTACCTCCTTGAGTGAGGAAACATCTCTGATTCATCTTGAGGCAATTGCTAGACAGCACTCGGTTGCTCAAGAGAAATTTTGAGCCCGTAACGCTGACTGCAACACAGGCCACCCCTTGCCCGGCCTGCAACAGAGCCGCAGCCTCAGCCCCGCCTCCTTCGCGCCATGCTCCAAGCAGCCCTAGAAGTGAGTGCTAATAAATAATGTTCCCATGCTGCAGATGAAGAAACTGAGTTCAGAGCTTATGTAACTTCTCTAAACGGCAAGTCCAAAGTTGTCTTCTTTCAAAATCTTTACTACGATTGCCCTTTTTCATTAAAATGAGAAGTCTTGTTAAAAAGGATAATGCAGGCTCATGCTTCTTATGAAAAAAGAAAAGCAGCTTTTGATGGTATGGGCAAGCACGCCCAGGGCAGGCGGGTTCACTGTGGATTTGGGCAGCCAGGCAAAGGAATTGTGGAGCCCTCCATAGATTTGACAGGCTTTAAATGCTGGAGCAGGGGACAAGACTCACAGGCACACCACAGAGGGGGTGTCTGGCAGCAACTGAGAACCCCAACCCTCGCCGTCTCCACTCTCTGGGGTCCTGTCTCTGGGGTCCTCTCTCGGGCTCCCTGTCACATCTCCCCTCTCCTCAGAGTGACTCCATGAGTGCCAGAGCTCGGGAGCCCCGCTGACCCCTTGCTCTGTAGCTCAGGTGTGTCTGCTTTTACCTGTGCACGTGTCATGTGCACATGGTCCCAAGCACCTTCCCAACATCTTGTCATGTGTGGACAATGACACCGGGAAGAAAACAAAGACCCAGGTGTAGGCCATAGAGGCTGGCCATGGGAAGGCGAAAAAAGCCAGCGTGGCGCCTCTCCCCCGTGGGATAGGTACAGCAATCTTATATCCAACACTGGTCTTTTTCTCCTAGTATTTTTCCTAATGCCTTAATTGTTCAATAGCCTTTTCAAGAATTCCCCCCTCCACATACCCCTCACCCAATAGGCCAGCTCCTGGAGTGAGAAGCCTCAATTCCCAGGCTGCACCCTCAAAGTTGGGATTGAATGGCCCCAGATACATCCCTCAATGATAAATACCAGAGGGCTCACCACACAGGGGCAGGGTGAGCAATTTCTTCACCTGTGTAGTCACCTCCCTGCCTCGTTTAGTTTTGAGTTCTCCATAAGTTTCAAAGGAGAAAGTCACTGAAAGCAGCAGAGCTCAATTTTTAAATTCATTTTGCTTTGGCGCTGACCCACCAGTGTGGACGTGGATCACTCTTCCCAGCCACGTGCTGGGGCCCAGAATCAGCCTCAGGGCTCTGGCCACTGGCTTCTGGGGGCCCACAGAAACACTCCCATTCTGTCCTCCACATGGTGGGGGCCCACTTATTCCAGCCTTTCCTCTGACAAAGCACCAGAGCCCAGAGCCTGAGCTCCAGCCCCAGCCTCAGCCCCAGGCCCAGGCCCAGCCCCAGCCCCAGCCTCAGCCCCAGCCCCAGCCCCTGCTTCTTGGCCCTCCAGCAAGGCCTTAGGGAAAATAAGAAACACCTGGCTCCTGGCACCTCGAAAAATGTGCTTGCCTTCCCTCCTACCTCTTCCCAGTTGCAGGCTGTGACACCCTCAGGGCTTTGTCTGAGAACTGTGGGCCTCCTGGCTATCCCACTGACAGCAAACACTTGAGGCTGGGACTGAGCAGGAGGGAGTGGGAGCTGGTCCTGTGTTTGGGAGGTGTGAAAATGTACCCCACATTTACAGAGTTAGATAAATGGCTCATGAATCAATAAAAATGAAATAAAAAACAACAGAAAAAGAAACCATCCTATAGAGATACTGTTCACTTACCACACAACTCACTCATGCAAAGGTCTATGCAGTTCTGATAAGAAGATAGCACAGTCTAAACATCCAGCCAACCCCCGGCAGCGCCAGGAGGGAGTGTGGCAGACAGGACTTGGCATTACAGCCTCCGGGGCACAGGTGGTCCAGACAGGACTGGGAACTGGGCTACAACTGTAACAGGCAGACGTCAGAGAAAAGGAGCATCCCGGAAGGTCACAGGCTTCGTGCAGAGAAAATCTCTGTCACTGGCACAGACAAAGAGGCTGGCGTGTTTAGGGGTACGTGGCCCCATGCATTTCCCAGAAATCTGGGGAGATGACTGACGCTGAGCAATCCTGCTCTCTAGAAGGTACCTGAAGTCCAAGCTATGCCGAGCACCTTTCACAGAGGACTTACTGGGCCCTGGAGGCTAATTCCAGAAGGCGGGAGACTCCATAGTGAGGGAGGGGAGAGCCAGGGACACACCTGGTGGGAAAGCACTCAGGTCTGTGCGCAGGTGAAGGTGCCCAGCTGGGACTCTGTTGCATGGAGATCGTCTGTCCCGTGGGAGCTTCTAAAACCCTGCAGATCTGGGAAGCAGCTGACCTTTCAAGGCCTTTAAAAAAATCAAAATGGCCACGGCAGCCCCTTCCTTTTACAATAAGGGAGGTGGCCATAGCTGGTGTTTGAGCCTATTCTATGAACCTGCCTTCAGCAATCCGGAGGCTGAGGCTGGTGTCACAGGAGAGAGTGTGAATCTTCCCTCACAGGGATTCAGCCTCATAGCAACACCTCTGATTCCCCCAAGAAATAACGGGAGGTGATAAAAACAGGTCCAGGGAGAGAAGTCAGACGTCTCTCTGTTTGGACACATAAAAAGGAAGTTATTGGAGGTCTCCACTCCCCCAGCCTGCACCCCCGAGAGCAAGGAGAGGAAGAGAGCCTCTCCTCAGCCAGGAGCCAGGGCATCCCAGGCCCCAGGACCTGCAGACAAGAGCAGTGTCGCTGAAAACTAGGTGTGGGGGTCTGCACTCTGTTCTCACCCAAACTGCTCCACCACCTGCTTAATGTCTGGGCAGGAGCTGGTCAACCCCAAGGCAGCTGGGCTTTTGCACCCCACCAGAACTGGTGGGAGCCCTCCTCTGAAGTGGCAGGTGTTGGGGTTTGAGTAACAAAGTCAGCCATACTCTCCTGAAGAAGATGACAGGAAACCCACTCCTCTTCCAAGTTCCCAGGCAGGGTTCCTGGGGTACCTCAGGAAAACCCACCCCAACATAAATAGGCTTCCCATAAGGCACACCATGCCTTGCTCCTACAGCATGGATATTTGGATGTGCTGTCCTCTTATCAGAAGTGTGTAGCACTTTAAATGAGTGAGTTGTGTGGTAGGTGAACAGTATCTCAATCGAACTGTTTTCTTTTCTGTTGTTTTTTATTTCTTTTTTATTGATTCATGAGCCATTTACCTAGATACATAAATGTGGGTACATTTTCACACCTCCCTATGTGTACATGCGTCACTCACCCACCACCAAAGCTTCTGTAGGGAAGACTGAGCCCCTTCTTTTCCCTCTCCCTTTCTCCTTCTCCTAGTGAAGCTGTTGGTTTTTGTTTTTGGTCTGTGTTTTTTAAGAACTGCTTGGACATTAGGGGGGCAAGGAGCATCGGCTAACACGGGCCCTCTCGTGGCAAATTAAAGCAGATGCTTGACTAGCTGGAAAAGATTCTCTGGGTGAGAGAATCCCAAGGTTTTCAGAATAGGCAAGGCAGGAGCTTTCTGGAGACCAGTTCTGTTTCTCCCTGTTGGGCAATAACTTTGACATGCCTGCCTTCTTGGCCCCCAGAGTGCAGTTAGTCAGCGGTGCTATTGACCAACTTGGGGAAAAGAAACCTCCTGGATGAGGTAAGAGACCTATTGGCCCCAGTGGGAGTCAAAGGAAGCCAAAGATACCTCAAGTCAAATTACTATGAGGAAAACGGTGAGTAGGCCAGTGACAGAGAGAATATGCAGCCTCTGGTGAAAACTCTCCCAAATCCAGTCTTCCTCTGGCATCACTGCCTGAGCATCAGAAGAGGAATTTTAAAAGGAGAAGCAGCTTCCCAGCAGAGTGCCCCTGAGCTTCCCAGCAGCTTGATAGAGAAACATCACAGACTCGTGTAAACTGGCCTCCAGCATCAGCTCCAACAGTGAAGGGAAGCAGCCACGAAAGAGTGCTGCTCCTGTCTGTCCCCTTTGGTAACCACAGAATCAGTCCCAGAGTCCCCACTGGCTGAGTGGGCCCTGGGCATCCTCCTAATCAGAGTGTGGGTGCATGAGCAACTAACTGGGAGCATCACACACAACTGCAATTAATGGATCAAATCACACTTACTGCATTTGGGGGTTTTCTGAAAGAATCCATCTGTCTCATAATCATTTGACTTCCCTAGAATTGCAACCAGCTGCTTCTTGAGATAGTGCCTGCAGTTGTATCTGCAGTTTGGTTTATGGGGATGGATGTGATGTTAACTCTCAGATGTCAGTGCTCGGATGAGTTTGAGTGATCCGCACAGAAGCTACTGTCTATCCCTTGCACAGCACAGAGCAGTTGGCAGAATATTGTGGAGGAAAGAGAAGGCAAATACACCATTTTTTAACTTGTTGTAAAGTTAATATTTGAGCCCCAAAATAGATCACAGAAAAGGGAAGATCATCAGAGTGGTTTTTGAGATGCCTATTTCAGTCTATAAATTTCCAAATCGCAGAACCTCTGAATCCTAGAGTATGGCACTTTCTATCCTGTCCCTAGGATGGGGGTTACAGGGACAGGCTGTGAAAAGGACCACTCAGCCCACAGAAAAACCCCCAAAATACCCACAAGTAAATGTTTTCCAGTAATGACATGAAGAGCTTCAGGGGAAGAACTCAGTCCAAATTTTGCTGGGACACATTAAAATATCCACAAGAAAGCAATTATGCAGGAGGAGAAACAAAGCAAGTGATAAAGTGGAAAAACAGTTGTGCCCTGCCCAGTATTTGCTGTCTCCAGAATCCAGCACCTCCTGAGCTCCCATTACTTCCCCTTTATTTTTTCTTGTCTTATAGCATTGGTGAGGACCTCCAATACAAATTTTAAATGGAAGCACTAATGGGATTCTTGTCTTCTTCCTGTCATTAAGGAAAATATTAAAATGTTAACTACTGAGTATATTTATAATTAGGTCTTCATAATAGAGGATTCTAGGATGAAAGCAGGAAGAAACCCATAGTATCCTATTTGGCTTCGGGGTTTTTTTTTAACAATTTTTTAAAAACTGTGCATACAGAGTTGGTGTACAGGCCAGAGGAGCAGGGGCGGTGAGAGGATTCACCAGAGATAGAGTGGGGAGCAGAACAAGCAGACTGACGAAGTGCACTGCTGAGGGGAGCAGTGGGAAGGTCAGGAGAGGTCTGCTGCACCATGTGGTCACCTCCTGGGCAGGGATCGAACTCATGCTGAAGTGGCTTTAGCTTCTTAGTGCTGTGCTTTAATCCGCTGCACCACCCAGCAGGGCCTGGCTTCGGTATTTTTTCGAAAACACAAGGGAAAAATGTGCCAGAGCAGAACAAAATGCTGAGCACAGTGAGCTGGCTAGAGCCTTGATGAGCAGAGCTGGTGAAAACTCCCTGCAAGGGCTTTGACAGCAGGTAGCTCTATGCTTTTTGCTGCAAGAGGGACCTCTTCAGAGATGAGGATGGGGATCCTGTCCACTGAAAGAGGGATGCACACAGTTCATTTGAAAGACTATCAGAAGGTCTAAGCCCCGACCTTAGGAGCCAGGACTGACTGAGTTTACAAACCAGTGTGCTGCCCATGTGGGAACTCCCACAGCTCCTCAGACTGGAAGGAAGGAGGAGAAATTGTTACTACACAACATCCACATTCAGGGAAATCAAAATGCCAGCCTTATTGTGTTATCATTGTCTAGAGGATTGCTCACTCCAGGAAAAAAAAAACCACCAGTCCTGAGGCATGTCTGGTGACACCTGGAACTTATCACCTGGACCTGCTGGCCCTGTTCCTCACCCCTGGATGGCAGAGATCCTGAAGAAATGAGAAGTAGGCCAGACAGGCCAGTAAAGGGAGGGGGCCCTCCATACACAGGCAGGAACCCAATAAAAGCATGCTTTGGTGGTTTAATCAGACTTTCTCACCTGGAGATGGCCTGGTCAAATCCTAACTTTGCCCCTTGCCCAGATTAGTAAATTGGTAAAGTTTCTTGACTCCATACACAAAACAGAAATAGTAATCACCTCCCTCACTGGATTATTATGAGAAAAATAAGTGAGATAATGTCTTGTGCTAAAAAGTACAGTCCCTGTCTGGTGGTGCAGCAGGTTAAAGCACAGCACTATGAAGCTATCCACAGCCATCACAGCATGGGTTCGATCCCCAGCCAGGGATGTGACCCACATAGTAAAGCAGACCTCTCCTAACTCACCTGCTGCTCCCCTCAGAAGTATATTTCACTCGATCTCCCTGTTTTGCTCCCTACTCTGTCTCTGGTGAATCCTCTCATCCCTGCACTTCAGACCTGAACCCCAGTTCTTGTATGCATGAATAAATAAATCTTTTTTTTTTTTTAAGTACCATTGTCAGCAATGTAGTGGGCCTACTCAACGATTTTGTTTTAAATCATAAAGGAGAAACTCAGCAATGAAAAATTTTTTTAAGTTGGTTTGAAAAAGATTTGAAAATATTCAAAGACAGTCAGGGAAGGAAAGCCTAAGCCTTTATAAATTAGCCATAAGACTCTTTCTATGTTCAACTAAGGGATTGGGACCGCAATTGTCAGGGGTTTATCATGCCTAACAGACAAGAAAATCATAGCATCCTATTTAGTAGATGTAAACCACCTCCTTTATCTATTGTGACTTGTTCATCAAATAAACTTTGCCAGTCACATTAAACTTCCTGAAAGTGTCAGTTGAAGGGAGATAAATAAGTAGTAAGGCCTTGCTTCTGGGGGAGAGTGTCTACATGTGACAAAGATTTAGGCAATTCCCAAACAGCAAATACAGGTTTCAGATGACTATTTCCTGACACACTATCTCACACTGACAACTAACAAAAGCCCAAAAGGTTGTGGTCGCTTTCCTTCTGCGCTTCAGCTCATTTGCATCTAGGCTGAACCTCCCTGTTCAGGAAGCTGGTATTTGAATACAACCACCATGTTTCTGGTCTCAAGTGGAGAGATGTTCAGGATGTTTTCCTTTGGAATAATTTCTTTTGTTCAGATACCCACTGCCCAATTCCAGATCTTCTCTATGCCCTTTTGGACTTTTGTCACAACCACCAGGCCAAAGTCAGGAGCCTTGTGTGGAGAAGCAGGTTTTCAGATCATGACGGCTTCAGAAATCTCAGTGGCATGGTCTACCCTGCTTGGTAAACACTGGTCTGCTCTGTGGCTGCAGTGTTGCATGAGATTTCCTGCTAAATTAATTGCTCAACTTCCTACTGCCTTGTTGTTCTTAGGTAGCTGAGGAAACAGGAAACTGAATCCCCTTGCTCTGGGCAACAAGCCCTCCTGACTCTGCCCAGGGGTTCTGTGATGGAGAGTCTTGTTTGTAAATTACAGTTTCCAGTCAGCCTCCTCTATGGACCTCCCAAGAGAGCCTCCTTCACCTCTACCTCCAAGCTGCCAATGCCAACTGGGCCTCCTCTCCTGCCCAACCTTGAGCTCAGGTATCAACTGCCAGCAGCCCAGTGCCAATGCAGGTCTCCATAACCCAGCCATCACTCATGGTGAAACTCTGGAGGGAACTCTGGGATACTCCCAACCTGATCAGACAAAAAGACTCATTGGACTCAGAAGTAAAACCAAACAGAATTCATAATGGTGAATTTTGAAGAAGAACCCACTAGCAGGAAACCCAAAAATGTATCTTTAAAGAGAATCAAAGACATTGAGATATGTGGCATCCCCACCCCAGTCCAGACACATATACACCCAACCACAACATCAGTGTGGGAAACAGGGAGGCAGAATCAGGCTGCTCCCTTCTTTTTTGTATTCTCAGATAATATTCCCTAAATATTAAGTGAGGTCTGGGACATGCCTGGGGAGGCCTGGAGTGTTCTTATCCTGTTTTTCCTGGGCCATTTAAGCCAGCTCACCTTTAATTTATAGTGAGATGGCCACAGCAGCTCAGGACGCCTCTCCTCTGCTTCAAGTCCTGCCACGCCACCCGCAAGACCCCAAACCTCTGAGGTAGAAGCGCCAGCTTCAGGGAGTGGCTGAAACGATCCTACAGGAAAACTGAAAAGAGGAGCTACTTTGTCCAGGACCCTTCCCACATGCCCAGCCGGAGTCTATCTCCAAACCTATAGCCAGGTTCTCCCATCCCTCTTTAGGCTCCAGTCTTAATTCTCCACTGACTTCACTAAGATGTTAGTTGATAATAAAACTAGCTAGTAACTGAATCCTTGAACCCTTAAAGGGGGTTTAAGCTGTTACCTTTCCCTGTTCATTTGCACTTTAGTGTGATCAAAAACAGCTGCAAACAAAAAGCCCAGCAGTCTACGCAGGAAATCTGTGGTGCTCGAGGCCAGACCAGCTGAGGAGCATTTTGTTGGTGGGGCTGCGAAGGGCTGGCACTTCCTGAAGCCTTGAGGAACTGGCCACCTCTCTTTTCTTCTTAGGTGTCAAACACTGCTGGCTTCTCCAAACACACACGCACGCACGCGCACGCGCACACACACACACACACACACACACACACAGCACTGAGTTCAGTTCCTCTCCAGTCCCAGCTCTGGGGTCAGGCTCATAGTCATCCCAGATAGAGTCAAAGGGGCCCTGGGTTTATGCTCATGCATGCAAAGGGACCCCAAGCAGGCTGTCCCCCTGACCACAGGGCACCCCCACAGAGCAGAAGTGGGTATGAGGGTGGGGCATGGGCGGCAGGACAGAAATGGATTTGGCCTTCAGTAATCCTGTCCCAGAGACTCCAACATCCACACAAACAACACAATACTAGAAACACCCCACAATCATTTCCAAAATCCTGCCGCTGGGACAAGTGTTCCTAACCCTTCATGAGGTCTTTGGAACCCTTTGAAAATCTCATGGAAACCACAGAGGAACAGACTTAAATGCATACACTCAAAATCATGTATTCAATCAACTCCATTTCAGAAATACAGACAGACGAGCTTCAGAACCCTGATTCAAAGACTCAAGCGACAGCTCCCCATCCTTCTTCATCACGCCCACTGTGGCCCCATCTCCTAAGTGAGGGCAACAGAAACCATCTCTGGGCACAACATGGAGATACCCCGGTGTGGGTTCTGATGAGAGATGCCCTTTTACCTTCTGGTCCTTGGGAAACCCACAGAGTAATAATAGGGGGACTCTTTTAACGCATTCATTCACCACCAAGCAGTGCATTCAGCCCACAGGGAAGTATTTGTGTTCCTCACCCATGGAGTTGACTTTTATTAATGTATTGACCTAGCTGCCCATGTCAATTGAGTTGGGGGTGGAGAAACAGGAAAAGCTTTCAAAATCTCTAGGGAAACACTACAAGCATAGGACCTGGGTTATTAGTGCTACTTAACATGGTGTGTAATACCCACAAAGAGGCCCACCAGCTCTAATGCTCTCTTTCTCAAGCACACACACACACACATGTACACTTGTCTATATTAAACTCCTTAATTTCCCAAGAGTCACATTCAAGGCACTTAGCTGGGAATTCAATTCTAGCATATACAGTGCTATTTTTTTCCATCACCCTGTGGCCACATCACTCATTGGGGAACAAACAGGAAAATCATCAGCCATTGTGTCATGGATTTTTTAGAGTCTAAGTCCTAAAGGCAACAACTTGGGACCCTGGGTTTGGAAAACTCAGGGGTAGTTTGAGTTCTGGTGAGAGAACTTGGCACGGAACAGAGCAGTGGGAGTCGCTGCAGGCTCCTGAGAGGGGGTTGGGGGACAACGGATGTTCCTTTTACTTCTTTTGGCTCTTCCCACCCTGCCATCAGCCCCGGGAACCTCATTCCACAAGAGAAAAACAGGAGACCAAGAGCAACATGAGGTATCAATGACTTTATTTTCCTGCAGGAACATGTCCAGGGGCCCAGGCCCAAGGCCCAGTGGCTGTTACTCTTTGTGGGATTCTTTATGGCCTAGCACACCAATCTTCACCACAAATATGAGGTACTCCTGGAAGTTAATTGCTTGATCACTATTGATATCCAGTTCTTTGAACCAGACATCCGCACTTTTTTTCTGTCAAGAGAGAAAAAAAGAAGTCAGAGTGTAAAAGACGTCAGAGAGGCTGCGGCTGAGCTGCGCCACAGCATGGCCTGGCAGGCCAGAACAGGGCTCCATGGAGCCGGGAGGAGACGCCAACCCCTCCTCTGCCTCACCTTCACATAATCCGGACATTCCTTCTCAAGCAGATTCTTCAGGTCACTGCTGTAGAGGGCATGATAGTTCCCCTTCTCCAAGGAGTACTTGTGGTAGACGTTGATGAGGGAGTTCAAGGCCTTCTCCAGTTCCGTCATTGTGGTGCCAAGGATTTGCCCACCTGGAAGAGAAAGCACATGGGGAGTGGTAGTGGGAAGGACGCACCAACCCACAGCACATGAGACCAGGGTCACTCAGGGGCTCATACCCCCCCATAACAGCCTCGTCCTGGCCTGTACCACCCAAATAGCCCACAGCACCACTGAATAACTAAACTAGCAGACGGCAATAGGTGTGACAGGAAGGCGTGAGGGGATGTGGACAAGCGTGTAACAGGGGCAGGCTACACGCACACGCACATGCACACACCTGCCAACTCTCCCTACACCTTCACCTTCTGCCCAAGAAGGGTCCAGCTAAAGGATAAATGTGCTCTCACCCCAAGTACTACAGACTCAGCCTCTTTGTCCCTGTCTTACTCTCTCCTACAGGAGCCCCAGATCTTTGTCAGACCTCCCTGCGTGCCCTCTGCCCCGGGACAGAGAGGGCTGCCCTACTGCCTGGCCCTCCCCAGGAAAAGCCCCAAGTGTGAGGGCCAGACACAGGCAGTCCCACTTACCAGGTCTTCCCGAAACAGAGATGACAGCGAATGCAAGACGGAGCAGTGGCTCCCTTTATAAAGACTGGGCCTGGCCAGTAGCCCAGATCCTCAGGCCATTCAGAGACAGCAGTTCCCTTCCAGGGTTGTACAACTTGTGATTTCTCAACCAGGTGAGTGGGGCAATCACTGCACAGAATGAAAATTTCTGATGGGGAGTGGGGAAGGAAACGGGAAGGAGGAAGGAATTGGCCTGACAGTGGACCCAGCAGGAGAAACCGGAAGAGGCAAGAGGCGTGGTGAGCACACTGCTGTACCCCCCCAACCCCACCCCCGGCCATCACCTGGCCTGTACATTGTGGCCTGTCTGCCCATCTCTCAAGTGGAATTAACATTGAAATTGTATGTGCATATGAGCACATTTCTCCATGACTTTTATCAGGTTTTCGAAAGGGTCCAAACCCACTAAGAACACTTGTCCTAGAGAAGGATTTTGGTAATGAAAGGTGTTTCTAGTATTGCATCATTGTGCATGGACGTTAGGCTCCCTGTGACTGGACTGCTAAATCTATTTCTGTCCTGTTGCCCACACCCCTTCACAATACTCCTACTCTGTGGGCTAGGGCCCTGTGGCTAGGAAGACAGGCTGCTTGAGGGTCCCTTTGCAGGCATGAGCCTCGGCATAAACACAGGGCTCCTTCAGCCTTGTCTGGGATGGTTACATCCCTGATCCCAGAGCAGGGACTGGAAAGTAACCTAACTCAGTGCTGTGTGTGCATGTGTGTATGTGTGTTTGGTGAAGCCAGCAGGGTTTGACACCCAAGAAGAGAAAAGAGGTGGCCAATTCCCCCAAGGCTTCAAGAGGTGCCAGCCCTTCTCAACCCCTTCTCAGCACTGTTGATTCACAGCATGTCTCTCCAATTACAAAAACACTTCACATCCATACAATTCTATTAAGAACCTCAGAACTGCCTATCAGAATAATAGGGTACAGAAACAGCTGTCTACAGAGGTGGAAGCTGAGGCCCAGAGGTGAAATGGTTCACCCCAAGTCCCCTAGGGATGATGTGTCAGAGCCCAGACCAGATCCAGAGTGTCAGGTTCCACTTGTGAACTTACAGGAACATTACCCAGCTGGGAAGATTCCTCTCTTCCTCCTGCATTCAATAGATATTTTCCTGGTGCTTCTCAGTATCACGGCCACTGTCAGCCTTTGGAGGAAGTAAATGGGAATAGCCTCCCTTTCTCCCTGTTTCCACAGCCCTTTTGGATTTCTTCATATCATTAGCTTTATAAACTGTGTAAACTTGGGTAAGTTACCTATTCCCTGTGCTTAGGTTACCTCAATTATTAAATGCAGATTTAAAAAGAGTCCAACTTCAACCTACAAAAAGAGCAACAATGTTTTCAAACCATGTCTCTGATAAGGGGCTAATGTCCAGAGTAGCTGAGGAACACCTCAACAACAAAAACAAAGTGAGCAAAGGAATAAGTACTTCCTCAAGTATGCAAATGGTAAACAAGCACATTAAAAGAACCCCCCACCCCCAGTCATTATGGAAATACAAATCAAAATCACAATGAGAGTTCCTGTCATAGACACAAGAATGGCTACTATTTTTTTTTAAGATTTATTTATTTATGCATACAGAACTGCAGTACAAGTCAGAAGTGCAGAGGCAGTGAGAGGATTCACCAGCGACAGAGAACAGGCCGACTGACGAAGTACACTGCTGAGGGGAGCAGCAGGCAGGTCAGGAGAGGTCTGCCGCACCATGTGGGTCACCTCCTGGGCAGCGATCGAACTCATGCTGAAGTGGCTTTAGCTCACAGCACAGCTGCTATGGAGACAGTAGAATGGTGCCTCAAAAATTATCATATGATGTAGCTCATCCAAAATGATTGAGAGCACAGACTCAAAAAGAGATGTGAACACCCATGCTCATGGTATTATTCACAATAGCGAAACCAGGAAGCAACCCGAGTGTTCAGTGACCAAAGACTGAATAAACATGGTGTGATGTTTACATACAAAGGAATGTTATCAGCCTTTAAAAGTACAAGAAAGTTCTGACACTTGCCACAAGTTGAGTGACCCTTGAGGACATTGTGCTGAGTGAAATGAGCCAGTCACAAAAGGACAAACTGGGTGATTCCATTTCTATGCAATAACTCCAGGAGTCAAATTCATAGAATGGGGAGTTGTCAGGACCCTTCAAGGTGAGGGGTTGGGGTTATTGTTCAATGGGCATAGAGCTTCAGTTGCCCAGTTCAGGTGGTAAGTTCTGGAGACTGGTTATGCAACAGCGAGCAGATACTCAACACAGCTGAAATGAACACGTAAAAGTGGTCAAGAGAGGATATCTCTGGTGGCCTCAGGGTGAGTCTCAACTTTATCACTGCTCTGACCTGAGTTCAATCCCCAGCCAGGGAGGTGAACCGCATAGTGCAGCAGACCTCTCCTGTCTCACCCGCTGCCTCCTCAGCAGTGTATTTCAGTCAATCTGCCTGTTCTGCTCCCCACTCTGTCTCCGGTGAATCTTCTCACCCAAACCTGCATCTTTGGCCTACACCCCAGTTCTTGTCTGCAAAAAATTAATTAATTTTTTAATAATAAAATAACATTTTAATAATAAAGTAAAATGGTCAAGAGGGTAAGTTTTGTTGTGTATTTTACCAGAATTTAAGATACGTAAGTACCCCCCTCCTAAAAATAGTCTACCTTAAAGTGTTGTAAGGATGCAGAATATTTATGATTGGAGGGCTTTTAAATGTGTATTCTACTTTAATAAAGTTTGCACCATAACAATGTGTGAAGCGTGAGAGCAGAGCATGCTGAGCAAGCACCCCATGAGCGTGCAGCGTGCCAACAGTCCCAGAAATGCACCTGAGTTTCAGCGGCCTGCAAGACCTTCAGGACCCAGGCTAGATCACCCCTCTCGCCCCCCAGGCCCGGCACCATGCCAGGAACACGCAGTAATAGTCAATAATAAGAACAGATAATAGCAAAATAACAGCTTACGTTTATTGGTCTTTTATCACATGCCAGAATTTTGTGTACATCAGTTCATTTAATTTTCACGATAGTTCTATACGGAATGCACTGTTTTAACTCCCATTTTACAAACAAAGAGACTGAGGACATCAGACGATAGAGGTGACATCCTCAGCTTCCTGCCCCACCTGCGGTGCCTCTTGGCTGGTGAAGCCCTCCTCCTCCTGCGTCTACAGCCCAGGGCTCACCTGCTCTGCATCCATCTTGACCCTCCTTCTCCCACCCTATCAGCACCGAGTGCATGCTTCTCTCCGACGTGTGACCCAAATCCTTACACAGCAAAGTCTTTGTCCTGCTCTACTGTGAGTCATGTGTTTATTGCCTGTCTTTGGGACTTTCAGCCCCGTTAGAGCAGAAACCATCTCACACCCCTAGGTCTGATACACACATGGATACCTTTTGAGAAGACAGTTGAACTTGACATTAAACTTTTGACCAGCCCCTGATCCAGTGCAGAAACTCCCTTTAACTCAACCAGCTATTTCAAATCATTTTGGGAACAAAGCAGAATATGCATTCATCAGTTAAATGCAGTCTAACTTCCTGACCAAGAGCTTGGTCCACGTCTTCTTATTAGGAAGCCAGGGCTGCTTCTGATGCCCGACATGACAAGTGTTTGACCAGCGATGGAGCACCTGCTACACACTAATCTCTCACCAGGCCCACTCCCACACAACCTGGCATAATGGTACCTTAGCACACATGTATTAGGTGCACATATTTTCAAGGTGATTTTATATCCACTCATTCATTAGATAACTCTGTGAAATGGACATGACACATACAATTACCCCGAGGGGACAGATGGGGAAACTTGGTGCTTAGGTGCCCAAACCACACATTAAAACAAGCAAGGCGGATCTTCTGACTCTGTAAGGATTTGTTTCCCCACCCAGAAGGACACCTTGGGGCCCAAGAGACATTAGTCTGTCTCAGTGTGGGGGTTGATGAGATTAATGGAAGTTATGTCATCCCAGGCCCCAGACCCTTCAGGATATGACGCTTTGACAAATTTCCCGAGGACATTGGGGGTGCCGGAGCAGAGGAGGACTGTTGTCCTCATACAGAAAATAAGGAAAACAGGTCCCAGCCACAGCCAGGAAGACCGACGGCAAACGGGAGCAACTGCCTCCTCCCACTGGCATGCTGCTCTGTGAAGCCACTCGTCGTCACTCCTCAAATGCTCCCGGGGCAGAGAGCCTGGGGGCTTCAGAGAGGACAGGCCCCAATCTGAGCTGGCCTTGCAGAAGAAGGTTTGAGAATTGGGTAAGCACGTTGAGGGGGAAAGCAAGGCCTGTAATCAGACTGAAGGACGTGGGGCAACCTCAGGGGAGCAGAACAGGCCCCGTTTACAGGAAAGCGCTCCCTGTCCACCGTGTGTCCCAATGCCCTAGCTGCGGAAGTGAGGACAGAGCCATAGAGACAACCCCCGGGGAGGGCGGGGGGGCAGGAGGAGAGGTGTCAGGAGAACTCAGCTGAGCCACTCCCTCGGAACTCAAAGTTCTGTAGAACACAACACATTTCCAGCGAGGCATCCGGAAAAGCTGCCCCAGGCCTGGAGGAAGACTGGCCTGTGCCACCCAGTCCCCTGTGTCCTTGTGGAGATGACTAGGCAGCTGCAGGAGGCAGCAGAGATCCTGGTGCTAGGTGACGATTTAGGGCTGCCCCTGGTCCAGCCCTCTGTCCTCAGCAGTGTGTGGGCGCTGACTGCAGTCAGACAGACAGATGGAGCCACCTCGGGGGGAGTGGAACCTGACAGGACGTGATCCTGGGCTTGCTGGGGCACAAGGCAGCAAAGCACAAGCACAGGAGCCAGTCTAGACCCGGCAGCAGGTGGAGAGCCCCGAGGGGGCGCACGCACACACACACCCCCACCCCCGGCACACACAGTCCTCCGTCCGCGGCCCAAAGTCTGCCATGCCGCCTCCTCAAGGCAGGCCCCTGCAGGTGTGAGGCCACCTGTGCCCCCTCTAGTAGAGGTTGTGCTGGGCAC
>NW_004567141.1:2935634-2941484 GCF_000260355.1 Condylura cristata
AAAAAAAAAAAAAAGCCAGACCCATTGCTTCTCTCCTCCAAGAAGCTTCCCCTGACTGACCCCGGTTCTCCTCTGTGCTGTTCCCCGTAACAGAATGGACCGCTAAGCCCTTGTCCCATCTCTGCCTCAGCAGGCGCAGAGCTACCGCAGTGTGCACACGCTGGTCCCGCCACCCCACCCCACAGCACTAGGACATGGCCTTTCTGCCTGCCTGTTCCGGCCCCCTCCAAACCCAGGTCACCCCACCTCTGTCCACTGATCCCTCTGCGCTCTCTTCCAGAGCAGGGAGGCTTCTGAAGGCAGGGACACTGTCCAGTGCGCCTCTGTCCTCCTGGCTCCTGCCCCACCATGCGTGCGCAGGGCGTCAGTGATCAAGACAGCACCAGTGTGGCCTGGCTCCTTCTCTAAAAGCCATGTCCCCAGGGCCAGAGAAGAGACTTCTCCTCATACCAAAAATAGGCTGGACTGTGCTGGAGGCAGGATCTGTCACCCAGAATGGATGTTCTCCAGGTAGGACCAAATCTTCTTTCTCTGGGCCATAGCAGATGTCCAGAACCACAAACTGACCAATGCCAGAAACATTTTGAGATTGTTTTACCCTCGCCCCACACAGCTGTCTTCTCCGCAGACATGTGCACACAGGCACACACCCCCGGGCACACACAGCCCTCCGTCCCGCGGCCCAAAGTCTGCCATGCCGCCTCCTCAAGGCAGGCCCCTGCAGGTGTGAGGCCACCTGTGCCCCCTCTAGTAGAGGTTGTGCTGGGCACAGTGGTAGGCACACAGCTGCCGGTGGTACTGCAGGTGGTAGTCCTTCACCAGCTTGCCCAGGATGTAGAGGAACTCCTCGAAGCAGATCTGGTTGTCCTTGTTCTTGTCTGCAGCCCGGAACAGCTCTGCGATGTAGTACGGCTGCTTCCGGCCCTGGGGAACAGGCAGCGGTCACCAGGGCCCTCCCAGGCCCACAGCCAAGAGCAGGCTTCCCCCACTCGCTGGCAGGAGGGTGGCCAGGGGACTGGATAGAGGCCCACCTGCAGGGCTGGCGGGGCTGCAGCAGCCCCTCGCTCACTAGGTGAGCAGGACCCTGTGTGCAAAAGCTGGTTGAACAGGCCTCAACTAACCAGACCTGGGCCGCAGGGAGCAGACAGAGGGCGCCAGTTGGCACCGTTTGCTGAGCTGTCTACAGCGATGGAGCAGCTGGGCAACCTGTGCCTCCAGACACACTTCACGTCCATCCACGCTTAACCATCCCGGTTAAGCCTGTCTTCCCAGCTGAGCGGCAAGTGCCCTGCCCGGAGCACCGGAGGGCAGGCGAGGCCTGCACCTCGCTCTTGGACCTCCCACATACAGAGCCCACTGCCCCTCTTCCCAGCTCTATGGCAGGGCTGGCAGCAAGTGGGGGCAGGGGTGCGCAGGCTGTGGCATCTGCCTGAGAATGTTGGAGACACTCACCCGTGGTATGAAAAAAAAGTATCGAGTAAGGGAAAGACGAAGCCACAGACACTGGATGCCCCAGGGCAGATGGCCCCAAGGGCTGAGGGCTGGGTAGAGAAGAAAGGAGCCTTGAGACAGAGGGGAAACATGAAGAGAGCTGAGGGGCTGAGCAGAATGAGGAGAGGACACCAGTGAACAGCGGGGGGGCATTGAGGAGCACTCAAGCCACCGTGAGGTAGGCTTCAGCAACATTTGTTGGTGGGTGTGGGGACCTGGGGAGGAATTCTCAGAGAGAACCAGGGGAGGAAGTTACTGTGTCTGTGAGCAGCTGTGGGCCTGGGAACCCCTCAGTCCTACGGGCAGGTTTGCACCCTCTCCCCAACAAGCCCTCTCCACTCCCACCTCATATAATCGTTTCTCCTCCACACAGCCAGTTAACAGACAAGGGCTGGATGCTTCCTGCCCTGGACAGGCTCTCCCAGCTTCCCTGACCTCAACCCCCAGCCCAGCAGCTATCTGTCTGCCTTACCCAGATCTGTCCTGAGAGCCCTGTCAGGGTGAGGCTGTGAACCCCAGGAGGGGCAGGGCTTGGGGGTCCTTGCACAGCCCTAAACTAGGACTGGCCAGGGTCACCCTCCTCTCTGCTGTGACCCTCATGGTAACACGCCAATGAAACAGAAGAACAAACAGTCTCCCACACCCCTGGTGGTAGGCAGGGGAATAGGAAGTGACCCCAGGAGACACTTCTCCTGGAATGTAGGGCGCTCAAGTCCTCTAGAGATGACTGTTCAGAGACCCCTAGGGCATGGGGCCAGGGGAAGCACCCACAGACACTCAGCAGGACTGTCAGTCCCCAAGGAAGCCATTAATCACAGGGCTGGGCCTGATGACAGAGATGAGGCACAGGCCTGAGGAGGATCTGGGACCAGGTCCCCAGGCTGGTCTGAGAGGCTCTGTCAGACCTGCAGACAGGGGAGGGGAAGCTTTGTTTCTAAGGACACCCACACTTTATGACCTGGGGTAGCCTCCTGCCCTGAGTTTGGGAGCAAGTAGCTGCTGTGGTATACCCCAGGGGAACTAGGGGTCAAAGGATAGGGGTAGGACCACGTCACAGATGGAAGGGGCCTATGGAGAGGAAGTTTAGGGCCTGCTTTTTGGGAGGCAGGACAGGCCGAAGAATAAACAGGTTTGGGGTGAGGACTGTTTCAGGGATTAGCCACGCTTGGCTGGAGTGGGTGCAGGCAGGGTGTCCCAGGGAAGGACAGGCAAGAAGTGCCTGCAGGCCCCTCTGGCCTCCATTCTCCTCACTCTCCCTTCCCCAGGTGGAATTTCTCCTGGGACACAGCTCCTTTGTGCCTGCAACCTCACCGCTCACATCCAAGCCCACAGTCAACCCTGCACGGGTCCCCGGGAAGCCCTCCACCCCACCTGACAGTCCCCACTCACCAAGGTCTCCATGAAGCGGGGCACGTTGTCCATGAGCAGGGCCTTCAACTCCTCTAGAGACAGGGTCTCCACGTCCCCCTCGCGGGCCGCGTACTGGTGGTAGCAGTGGATGATCTGAAAGAGGGACTCCTCCACTGGCGTGTCTGTCATGGCAGCTGGGCCTGGGCCAGGTGGGGGACACTCTGGAGCTAAGGAGGAGCAGTGCGGGCCCACAGGGAGTCTGGGAGAAAGAGCAGCCCCTCGTCTGCGTAGCCCACATAAGCGGGGAGCTCCCTCCTGCTGAGAGCCTTCTGCCCTCTGGCTCTGCCCACCACCTCCCTGTATTCTCAGAGCCCCTGCCCTGCAGCAAGCTTTGCTGGGAATGCTCAGCTGGCTCCGTCTGAGGATGGGATTCTTCACACCCCAAATCTGCCGTCAGCTGAGTTACATAGAGTTGAGCGTCACAAGAAACTCAAATCTTCAAAGCAAGACAGTGTTTTCCAGTGGAAATATGTTAAACCCCCTGAGAAGGCCAGATTCTCCACTACCACTGACTATTTATACCAATGCAATACTGATTAAAAATAATGACACTCGGCCCCTCCCTGATGGCGCAACTGGCTGGAGCGCAGCTCTATGAAGCTGGCCGCAACCGCTTCAGCGCGAGTTCAATCACCGGCCAGCGAGGGGACCCGCATGGCACGGCAGACCTCTCCTGCCTCGCCCGCTGCTCCCCTCAGCAGGGTATTTCAGTACATCTGCCTGTTCGGCTCCCCACTCTGTCTGGGGAATCCTCTCACTTCCCCTGCACCTCTGGCCTGTACCCCAGTACTGCATGTATAATTAATAAATCTTTTTAAAAATTACAAATGTAAAATACAGTAATAATAAAAATAATGATGCCACCCAGAGCCACAGCCTGTTATGTATTGTTGTTTCGCTTTCCCAAGTGACTGTCCAGACAACACACAGTTCCCTGGGCTCCCACCCTCTTTTGAGGCACCCAAGAACCAACCTCATACAAACCGCCCCCCCAGCACTCCCCCAGCCTCCATGTTGGGAGGCCAGTGTTGGGGCAGCAGGCACACCCTCCATGTGCTCAGCACAAGGTAAAGCTTGATGCCCGAGACCTTCACTACCCACTTCCTACAGAGAAAAGACCCTCAGATTCAGAATCTGAGTATCCCAGCAGGACCTCAGGACCCACAGGCTCGTAGGAGGATGCACACCCACCACCATCTCCTGGCAGGAAATGGGACCCGAGAGGTGAGTCAATGTCCCAAGATCACATACCTGATCTGCCTGGAGCTGGAGTCAAGCCAAGGTCTTTGGGGACAACCCCAAAGACACGCTTTTCTTTGGGGTTCCCAACCCCTTGTGAATCCTAACGAAGCTGTTTGGGACATGTTCTCCAAACCAGATAAGCACCCATCTCTGCTTCCTTGAATCTGTACAGTCCAGCCCACCCCAGATGCTCTTGAAGAGATGCTGACCTGTCGCCGTAGGGATGGCTCTGCTCCGGACCCACAGCTCCAGCCTGTGGCTTACCCTAGAGAGTCCCCAGCGTGCAGGCAGAAGACAGCTGTGTGAGCTGGGTTCCCAGCACCAAGTCCCACATCCTGCCAGTCTTCTGTCTCCAATTATGGTAGCCGGGGTTGTGACTGCTCTCAGCCAGCACGACAGAGCCCTAATTACATTCCTGAGATGACCTCACACCACACTCACTTCCAGCAATTAACTCAGCTGGTTTCAGGGACCCACCTTCCCCCAAAGCTTGGCAGAAGCATCTTTGTTAGCCACAGAGGTCACGTTATTCACCTCTTGGCTCAGAGCTCCTCCTCCCAGCTCCAGGGCTTGGGTGGGGTCACACAGCTTAAATATATCTTCCTTGGATGCCCCCTTCAATTAGTGAACCCCCAATTTCCACAGCCATGAAGCACATTCATTCATTCAATAAATATTTCTCAAGCTCTGCAGTTTCCAGGCCCTCTCTAGGCAATATGAGTAAGACAGAGGTCAGCTCACCGGGTGGGGACAAGCAGAGGGGACAGTCACACGCCCTGGCACCACGTGCTGCGAACACTACTAATTTGTGACACAAACAGGGGACCCTGGGCACCCAGAAAGCAACACCTTCTTTCTGGAGTGTTTCCTGGGAGAGATGCTACTTGAGTAACACAACAACTTGAATTACACATTTTATTGCAAAGAAGAGACCAGGCAGAGGAAATAGCCGGGGGAGGGGGGAGTCACAGGGTACCCCACTCAGGGCAAGAGGATCGTGAGCACTTAGAAAAGGCTGGCGAGGCAGATGGAGATGAGCAGTAAAGGGCAGCTTTAGCTATGCACAGGGAGAAGCTGGTGGTACATTTGAAAATGGCCTGGATGATGGGCGAGAGGCAAAGCGCAGTGACAGAGCAGCTGTGTTAGAAGAGAGTAATGGCTGCACTGGGGAACTGGCCCTCCTCTAAGGGAGGCGGGGAGGAGGGCCGACATGTAAGCTTGGCCCCATGCAGGGGCCACCTGAGCCCCTGAGTGACAGGTGACCCCCAGCTCGAGTCCTCAGCCCTCCGGTCCCTCCACCTTACCCCACCTCACCCACGCAGATCCCCAGGGAGGGGCCACGCAGACCCATGAGTAAATGTCCCAGAAGGGAGTGGAGGGTCCCAAGAAGACACGTGATTGAGAGATTAAAACTAGGTACTATTGAAGATTTGAAAGGAAATAACTAATCCAAAACCTCCACTTTGCAGAGAGGGTCTTAATCTATCCAACATAATGACTTCATCAGACAATAAGTGGCATTACTGACACACTTTTATGTTTCTGGGGGGAGAAATCCATAAAATAAGTTGGCAATGCCATGCTGGCTGGAGTCACAGAGAATTCTACTGAGTACCTTTCATTCAGCCATCATTTATTTCCCTGGCTACTTTCCCAAGAAAGTAAACAGATGTTAAAAAGGAACATGTAGGGGCCCTCCCTGGTGGC
>NW_004567141.1:2942339-2944641 GCF_000260355.1 Condylura cristata
TGCTTTTTGTTCAACCTGGGGCAAAATGACTTCCCACGCCCCAAACACAGTGACCATCTCCTCCTGCCCTGCTGCTACACTTCGCTGAATGTGTCATGTTAAGACATCTCACAACTGATGCCAGCGGGTCTTGGTTTTTCACAAATGATAATATTGCATCATAGAAAAAGCCTCCCAAATGTAGGACTATGTAAACACTGGTAGGTGACTATGTGGAATTAAAAACAAATACAAAATAAAGAGGCAAAACTTAAGCCCCTTTGCTTTTAGGGGGAAAGTAGTGTTCCCCTGCAGGGGGTGGCCCCACCCAGAGCAGCCTCCAGGGGCCATCTCCCCTGAGGGCATTAGATTTGCTTTGTGAACTACCGGGCCTATTTTAACAATTTCAAAAGAATAGCCAGAGTGGCCTTGAATCAATTACAAAATTTCTCATTCTTAACTCTCTTTAGACAATTGATAACAAACGAATCCGTATCACACTTTATGACTGTTTGAGTTAATGATTGTGCTCTGATGCTGGTCTGATTTTTAACAAGTACAGTAGCAATCATTTGCATTATCAAAATTTATATTATTAAGCTATTATTGTTATATATTTAAATTGCTTTAAGTTCATACATTTTAGTCAACTCTTCCTCAATATTGTTATTTTTCAGATTTTGCCATGTGTGCTAGGTGCTGGGGAGAAAGGCAACAGAGAAGAATTAGTACCTCCTTCTCCTACCAGAGCCACCGCTGTGCAATGACCCCCCAGATCACAGATGCCACCCACCTCTTAGAACCACATATAAGACCCTGAGCCCCAGCTCCACAATCACCCCCGGCACACCTACATTCCACACAGGCTTCACCACTTCAGTGAGTGCCAGCCCCAAGAGGGAATCTCTTCAGCCACAACTCCTCTGGGGGAAAGGAGAAAAGGAGTACCACAAAACCTTTCTTGGCCCAAATCTAAAATTCAGTTATCACCTTTAACATTAACCTGTAAAGCCCACGTTTTTACCTTTATCTGTGAATTTTATGTTTTCCTATGCTTTTCATATTATTGTTTAGTTAATTTTCATTTCAGTTTGAAGAACTCTCTAAGATTTTTTTTTTTTTTTTTTTAGGACAAGTCTAATGGTTAAAAGTTCCCTGAGTCTTGTTTGTATGGGAAAACAAAAAGAAAAGTCCAGGACCTAATGATTTCATGGGCAAATTCTACCATATGGTCAAAAAGAAATTAATACCAATGTTTCCTAAACTCTTCCCAAAAAGTAGAAGAAAGAACATTTCCAAATTCATTTTACAAAGTCAACATCCAACATCAAAACCAGAAAAAAAAGAAACCCTAAAAAAATAAAACTACAAACCAATATGAACATAAATGTAAAAATCCTTAATAAAATCCTAGGAAGTTGAATTCAGCACATTATAAGAATCATACATCATGGGATACAAGGATGATTCAGCCTATGCAAACCTATCAAGATGATATATAATATTAACAAAATGAATAAGAAAAATATATGACTATCTTAAAAGATGTAGAACAAGCATTTTACAAAGTTCAACATCGATTCATGATTAAAACTCAACGAGGCCCTCCCTGGTGGTGCAGCGGGTTAAAGCACTGCACTAAGAAGCTAAAGCCACTTCCGCATGAGTTCCATCCCCGCCTGCCCCAGAGGTGAGCCACATGGCGTGGCAGACCTCTCCTGACCCGCCCCCTGCTCCCCTCAGCAGTGTACTTTATCGATCTGCCTGTTTTGCTCCCCACTCTGTCTCTGGTGAATCCTCTCACCCTCGGCATCTCTAGCCTGTACCCCAGTTCTGTATGAATATATAAATAAATCTTTAAAAAAGAAAAACTTTCAATGAAATAAGTACAGAAGTATCCTATCTCAACACAATAAAGGCTATGTATGAAAAACCCACAGTTGACTTATAATAAGTAGGGGAGAAAGAAGGGACTGAAAAATTTCTCTCCAAGGTCTAGCTCAAGGCAAGGATAGGTGTTCTTGCCTCTTCTTTTCAGCATAGCCCTGGAAGTCCTAGCTAAGAAATTAGACAAGTAAAATAAATAAGAACTATCCAAATATAAAAGGAAGACAAAATTATCTGTTTGCAGATGGCATGACTATATACATAGAAAATCCTAAAGGCCAACAATAACAACAAACAATAAATGAATTAAAAATAATGATAAGTATTCACTCATAGCAGAAGTATAATGGACCAGGCGAGAAAATAACAAAAATAATGAACAGCCATATACCAGAGACATTCTGTGGGGGTGGAGTGGGGAATGGGATCAAAAACG
>NW_004567141.1:2944891-2957493 GCF_000260355.1 Condylura cristata
AAAAAAAAAACTTAAGAACTTTTAAAGGCAACATTAATAAAGCCTAATTTAATGCTTCTAATAAACTTTGGTGCAGCTCAAAAAAAAAAATAATAATGATAAGTATTAAACATCATAATAAATGAATTCAGTAAGTTTGTAGGATACAAATAAACATGTAAAATCAATTGTGTTCCTATACAGAAAAATCAAATTATCCAAAAGAAAAATTAAGAAAACAATAACAGCAAAAAAAAAAAATACTTAGGAATTACTGAACCAAAGAGATAAAAGATTTGTACACTGAAAATTATAACATTAATGAGAGAAATTTAAAAAGACATACAATTAGAGGTCAAAGTAATAAATGGAAGGACATTTTATGTTCAGAGATTGTTAAAATGTCCGTTACTATTCAAAGTGATCTACTGATTTAATCTCTATAAAAATCCCAATAGCATTTTTTAATAGAAATAGGAAAAAATCCTAAAATTCAAATGGAATGACAAAGACCCTGAATAGCCAAAGCAATCTCAGGTAAGAACAAGGTTGGAGGCATTACATTTACTGATTTCAAAAATTATTATTAAACTATAGTAACCAAAACAGTATGGTACTGCCATAAAAACAGACATATAGCTTAAAGGGATAGAATAGAGAGTCTAGAAATAAATCTACATGTATAATGTCAACTTATCTTCAACAAGGGAGCCAAGAATGCAAAATGAGGAAAGAATAGTCTCTTCAATTAACAGCATTAGGGAAACTGAATATCCACATGAAAAATAGTGAAGTTGGACCTCTATCTTACTCCATACATAAAAGTAAACTGAAAATACATTAAATACTTAAATGTAAGGCCTGATGCCATAAAGCTACTAGCAAAAAAAATAAAAAGGAAAAAGTTCCTTGACATTCATTTGGGTAGCAATTTTTTTCTATGACCTCAGATTCACATAATTAAAGTCAAAATAGACAAATTATATCATAACAAATCAAAAAATTTCCACAGAACAAAGGAAAAAATAAACAGAGTGAAAAAGCAACCAACAGGATTAGAGAAGTTATGTGCAAATCATGTTTAATAAGGGGCTAATATCCAAAATATTTAGGAACCCACACATTCAACAGACCAAAACAATTTTTTTGTAATGGACAAAGAATGTGAATAAATTTTTCAAAAGAGGATATATAGTTGATCAACAGATACGTGAAAATGTGTTCAGCTTCACTATTCAGAGAAATTCTAATCAAAATCATAATGAGATACTACTTCATACCTTTAGACTGGATATTATCAGAAAGAAAAAAAAATACTAAGTACTGGCAAAAATATGGCGATAAGCAAATGCTTGTTTACTATTGGCAAGATGTAAGTTAGTACAGCATTATGGAAAATATCATGGAGTTTCCTCAAAAAGTTAGAATAGATCTACTTTACCATATATAAATCCACTTGTGGAAGGAGGTGTAACTAAAGGAAATCTGATCTCAAAAAGATACCTGCACTCCTGTGTCCACTTCAGTATTTTTCATGACAACCAAGATATGAAAAAACATAAATGTCTGTTCACTGATGAACAAATAAAGAAAATGGAATAAGTGTGTGTGTGGAATATTATTCACCCAGAATAAAAACACAGTATTAAAATCTTGCCATTTTCAACATGATAAAACTGGAGGACATTATGCTAAGTGAAATAAACCAGAGACAGGAGGACAAATACTGGGTGATCTTATGTATGGAATCTAAAAAAAAAATGACTTTAAAAAACAGTTGAAATTTGGCTACCAGGGACTTGGTGAAGGGGAAAGGAGGCGAGTTGGTCAAGGGAATCAAAGCTTCAGTTATACTAGTGTGTAAATTCTGACGTGCTAATGTACAATTAGAAGTCTATAGTTCAAAATACTTTATTGTACACTTGAAGTTTAGTAAAGTAGATCATAAGTATTCTCACCACCAAAAATGTAACTCTCTGAGGTGATTAACAAGCTAAATAAATTGATCGGTATGATTATGATCGGTATTATGTATATCAAATCATCAAATAGTATACCTTAAGTATAGTATATACTACTTTAATTGTCAACTATTCCTCCATCATAAATAAATAAATTGATAACATTCTGCCTTCTCGAATTTGTAGTCTGAAAATTGAGATAGACCCTTAAAAGAAAAAATTCAGTCTAGTTACTTGGAAAAGAACCGCAAACTTGATGCCAAACATGTTTCTACTCTGGGCAGGGCGCAACGCCTGGGTCAGGAGCACCCCAGCCTCAGGTCCTTGCAACTGCGAAGAGCCATCGTTGAAAGCGACACCTTGTGGCAGGAGGAAGTCAATGCAGGAGAGGGCTGGCAAAAGGAGACGGCAGTTTGGCTCTGGAAAGGCCAGGATTTTAGACAACTCAAGGAGGCTAAGGACTTCAAGAGAATATTAGACCTGGCTAGGGGAGAGGAGTGGAATTCAAATAATTACACTGAAAAGGAAAGAAATCATATTATACTGGTTAAATATTGGGGCTGTACTTGAAATCTGCCAATTCTTATCACTACTTTCTATTGCATGGACCCATTTTATCTTTATAATTAGAGCAAACAGCTACACAGTCAATGGACTTACTGACATTCAGAACACATGATGGGCAATGCATACAGGGAGGTTGCCACTTGCTTTGGATTCCTTAGGGGGCTGTCTGGGATAATAAGAAAGGGGAGTTCGATACTGTATTTTCAGGCAACTGTTTCTTCGGGGACTGCCTGGTTGGCTTCCTTAGGATTGAGAGGAATATGAAGACAAAAATGAGTGAAAAGTTATTTCCTCTGTACTGAGTACTGTGCCAAGGATTTGCATGCATTCATCTCAGCCTCACAACTGCCACTAAGGGGCCAGGGGTGACAAATTAAGCTAGTAAATACACAGGCAAAATTCCATTCCAGGCCATGTAGCTACACAGAGCCTGTTTTGTTGTGTTGTGTTGTTTTGTTTTTTGACTAGTTTTATTGATATCACTGGCAGATCAAAGATTTTAAATACTTGAGGTGGACAATTTGCTGTTTTGAGATATGTATACATTGTGAAATGATCACCACAATCAACTGATTAACATATCTATGACCTCACGCGATCACCACTGCATGTATAGCTGTGTGTAGTGATGTTTAAGACGTCTCCTTGCAGTAATCACATGTGTACAGCACAGTATTGTGAACTGTCATCAGCACTGTACATTAATCACTTCATTGTGTTGCCTCTGAATAACTGGAATTCAGACAAAGGAAGGGCTGATACAAAGACACCCTCCACTCCTCCATGCTCACGCTCGGGGGAGCCTGCCTGATCTAACCAAGAGCTGCAGTGATGTAAATGAAGAACAGGGAAGATGGGAGGGAGGACTGAAAGGCAGGCAGAGACCCTGCACATCTGGAGTTCACTCTAAATGGCATACATAGGAAGCTAGTAAAAAAAAACATTGCGATGATGAACTAGAAGACTCTTATCATCAAGCTGTCAAGTCTCCCAAAAAGAATCTATGAGTCAGTGCAATCCCTATCAAAACCCTAGTGAAGAATTTTATAGAAATTGGCAAGTTAATTGTAAAAGTTATATTGAAGCACAATGGGCTAAAAATAACCAAGTCAATGATAAAGAAACAAAGCACTGGATGGTCTACAGTTCAAGGTGTTAAGGTTTAGCTACTGTAACTAAGACACTGCAGTCCAGAGATAGCCAAATAGACTAAGCAGAGAACTGAAAAGACATGTACACACTGTACACTTGGGCTAAGCAGTAGGAAAAGCACTAGCTGTGCGATAAATTTTACTGGAAGAACTGGCTACTCACATTTAAAAATGAAACTTGACTTCACAAACGCATCTCAATCTGGTTACCAAGAAAATAGATAAAGCTGCTTTCTTGGAACACATACTCAGAACCTCAAGGTAAAGATGTCTTAGGGGACTGGATGGCAGGCAGGACCCAGGAGCGTCCAGGCAGGTGTCTGACGTGCACTCTGTGGGCCACCCTGCACCCCAGAATCTTCTGCCTCTGGGGGCCTCTCCCTGCTGCAGACCCACCCAGATCCCACTCACAAAGAAAGGTAGTGAAAGCTGGTCTTTCTTCAGGCTTTTTCCTCTGTGCCCAATTCAGACTCCTTGCAGTCACCACGGGGCAGTCAGGCCCTTGGCCATTTCGGACACAGGGCCCTTAGGCCTTAGTTTGTCAGGCTGTGGCTGACAAACAGCCCGGGTTCACTTTCCAAACTGAGACTCTGTAAAAGAGAATGTGAGATGAGGGCTGAAGGTGGGTGGGGAATGGAACTAAAATGAAGAAAATGTACTGACTCTTCTTTGACCCAGTTGACTCCACTAGTGTAACTGGAGGACCAGGACTGGGCCACCTGTCACCGTGAATGCCATAGAGGAAGCAGGAACTGAATCTACTGCCGGCAATCTGGAAGATGAGTTACACCCTAAAGAAATTGCCCTACCATTTTCTTTCCAGCTGACTTTTTTAATGAGTTGAACAGACAGTTCAGCAGTCATCGGGCCTCGGCCACTGCCAGGAGATTGTGATGTCCAGTCCCAGAGCTCATTATTGCCCTGCTGGAAGCCTGGCCTCCCACCAGCCCCAGGGTGCTGAGTCTGGTCTTCAGATAGCGCTGGCTCCCTGCCCTGCTCAGATGTGCCCTTGGGTTGGACAGTTAACTCAAAGCAGACAGGCCATAACAGGAAGTGTGCAGATTGCCTACTATACCATGCATAGGGCCTGACCTGATCTCCTCCCCTTGTCTACCCCCATCACTAGAAAGGACTCTTCCAGAGAGTGGGTGAGGGGCTCAGGCCCAGGACAGTGAGCCCAGGACACGGCACTGGCAGGATCACTGGTCTGGACACAGGTCTGACAATGGCTGAGAGAGGCCAAAGAGGGTGATCCCAGTCCTGGGATGTGGCACCAAGAACCCTGGTAGCCTCACCTCCCACTTCGGACTGGTATCAACATGGGAGTTTGTCTTCAGCTCCATATTGGAAAGGACATCTTGAAAATTTGGGACTTTTCATATGAAAAAATTCAACAAACAGCGCTAGTTAAGATAGTCACAGGTGCCTTCCATTAACCCTATTTCTGTAGACATTTTCAAGATGGAAGGTAGGGAGAAAAGACTACTGGTTGAAGAACAGTCACCAATAGCTAGACAGTATCCAGTTGCTACCTCAGTCCTTGCATCTCAATTCCATAAACAGATGAGCCAAAAATAAAGGAACACAGAATTTTATAACCAGCCTGAGGGAAGGAATCTAAAGGATACGGCAGCTAGCCTTTGGTTGGAGACTGACAAAAATCAAAACCCAGCATCAATCAGCTCTCACCTGTAGCCCATGCCACCCCCTCTATCCACCAGAAGTAATGATTCAGAGGTCCATGCTCATAGGCGCTGTGAGATAACGGAAAATATGTACTGGTCTCTGCCCCTGAGATCTTGAACCCCTTGTAAATTCCCGGATGAGACGAGTCTTGTCCTAATGGATGGCTCCTGGATGGGGACTGAGCACCAGAAAGACCAGGCCATGGTTACAAACTTGGATTTCCAGCTTCACCTCCTATTCTCTTGAGACAAGGGAAAGGCTAAACGGAGCTAATGTTCCATCATGCGTGCTTGATGGCCCTTCCATTCAATCCCAAAATTCTAGTTTGGCGAGCGTCCTTTGGGTGGACACTGACAGGTGCTGGGAGAGTGTCTCACCTGCAGAGGGCGTGGACGTACTACAGCCCTTCCACCAGCTTGCCTAGTGCTTCTCTTCATGTGCCCTTACATCTTGTAGCCTTTTATAATAAATAAGCTGGTAAATATAAGTTCTGGGCACTCTAGTTTATTCACTGAATCCAGTGGGGTAGGAGGTTGCGGGAACCTCCAACTTGTATCCACCCCAGAAGCAGGGTGTGTGGGTAATGTGGGCCCTGAGACTGGTCTCTGAATTGGGGGACACTCTTGTGGGACTGAGGCCTTACCTGAGGGACCTGACACAAGGAGACTGTGTCTGAATTGAGTTAAATTGTAAGATATCCAGCTGTTTTTACAGAAAATTGCTTGGTGTGGTGACCAGCAGTGTCACAAGTATTCTGGGAGACACACGGGAAAAATACACAGTAGGGTAGAACTGGGATTTCCCTACAAGAGAACTGTAGGTTTTACCAATTTAGGAGCCTGCCTGAGAAAGCCACAGAGACGGCCGGGGACAGGCTCTCCGCGCGCGAGAAGGCACCGCCACCGGCACCCAGATGTCCAGATGCCCTCGCCTCCTCCCACACAGCTGCCCTGGTCCCCACTGCAGTCCCTGAGACCCATTAGATTCATTCAGTAGCTACCTGCATTTGTGGGGCCCGGGGCTAGATTCACCCAATGTGGTCATCAGACTCTCAACCCTGGGAATACCTAAAGCAGCTTAGCAGAGAACCTGCTGAGTGAGCGCTGGCTCTCACCAAGCACCTCCTGGGCCAGAAGCTCAAGAGCCTCTCAGTGTGGACTCAGCTGTGATGGGGAGGAAGCAGCATCGGGAGGGGCATAGAATGGGGGTGTTGTCTAAAATAAAGATCTAACCGCCGTATTTCATTCACATGCCATAGAATTCGCCATTTAAAGAGTAGACTCATGTGCTATCTACTCACTGAGTAGACAATTAACATTCCAAGAGACCCATTCCATTCGACCAATCACCCCTATTTCTCCCCTTCCATCCCCAATGTCTAATCTACTTTTTCTCTTGATAGATTTACCTCATCTGAACATTGCCAAAAAAGGGAGTCGTACAATATGCAGGTTTGTTGGGGGGGTTTGGTCTTTTGTGGTCTTCATTCATGTAGCATACTATTTTCAAATTTTGTTCATGTCGAATCCTGTATCCACATTTTATTTTAGTCCCATGTTATACTCCATTGTATGGATATACCAAATTTATCCATTTTTCATTTGATGGACATCAGATTGTTTCCACCCTTTGGCTGTTATGAATAGTGTTGCTTTCAACATTCGGATACAAATGTATGTTTTCATTTCTCTTGGGTATTTACCTAGAAGTGGAATTGGTGGGTCAGATGGTAGTTTTTTTTTAAAGATTTATTTATCCATATAGAACTGGGGTACAGGCCAGACGTGTACCAGAGAGAGTAGGGGGCAGAACAGTCATCCAGAGGAAGTGCACTGACTGAGGGAAGCAGCAGAAGGGACAGGAGAGATCTGTTGCCCCATGTGGGTCACCTCTGGAGCTGGGAATTGAACTCACACCTAAACGGCTACAGCCAGCTTGCAGTGCTGTGCTTTAAACCCGTTGTGCCACCAGGGAGGGCCCAGATGGTAATTTTATGTTCAATCTTCTGAGGCGCTACCAGACAATTATCCAAAGCTGCTAATTTCTCCACGCTTTTTGTTTTATAATAGCTTATGCTAGTGGTGTGAAGTTGTATCTCATTGTGGCTTTGATTTGCTTTTCCTTAATCACTGATGATGTTGAGCATCTTTTTGTTTTTTTTAAGATTTATTTATTTATACATACATATAGAGCTGGGGTACAGGCCAGAGATGCGGAACGTGAGAGGCTTTACCAGAGACAGAGTGGGGAGCAGAACAGGCAGACTGTCAAAGTACACTGCTGAGGGGAGCAGCGGGCGGGTCAGGAGAGGTCTGCCACACCATGTGGATCTCCTCTGGGGCGGGTGGGGTTCGAACTCATGCGGAAATGGCTTAAGCTTCGTAGTGTTGTGCTTTAACCCGCTGCACCACCAGAGAGGGCCTGATGTTGAGCATCTTTTTATGGATATATTGGTCATATGTATATCTTCTCCAGAGAAGATAGCTACTCAAAATTTTTGCCCTTATATTAATTTCATTAT
Source organism: Condylura cristata (assembly GCF_000260355.1). NCBI lineage: Eukaryota > Metazoa > Chordata > Mammalia > Eulipotyphla > Talpidae > Condylura > Condylura cristata. Next base: position 2,952,757 of record NW_004567141.1, read on the forward strand.
TTTTTATTGTTGATTTATAAGAGTTTTATATATATTTTAGATATACCTCCTTCATGAGATACATGATTTGCAAATAATCCAAACACACAGAGCCAGAATTGAAAACATAAAGAATATATAAATATAAGCAAATGAATGCACAAATAAGAAAAAGAACAAATTGCCTTTTGTTTCTTCTTCTATCAAACTGGGATCTCCTAAAAAGTCCAGACTGCCCCCTTCTCCTCTCATTGGGCAATGGGAACACTCCTGAAAAGACGGGACTGAGGGAGGACATGAGCCCCAGCTCTGGGTCCACTGTCCACCTACCTGTATGAGCTCTCCAGGTATGAGATTCATGGGGAAGCTAGCTGGGGTATCATGGGTGAAGAAAACCGAGGTTAAACAGTAGGAGTGGGTGGAAGTGTGACGGGGGACAGGGTCATGGGAGTGTTTGCTTCTGATGTAGCAGGGACAGGCTCAGAGGGCCTGGCCCGGCCAGTTGAAGCTGCACACAGGGAGTCTAACACGGTGGTGGCTAATTTTATTTTTTTTAATTATGTATTTATTGCAGCAAGAACTATATAGGAAAAAATCATTTTGTTCTACTCATGGTATACTTGGAAATTAGCCATTGTACAAATTACAATGTACATTGTACAAATGCACCTCTGAGACCACAGTACATATCAGACTGTCTGCATAAAATTGGTCAAGAAGTCCTCACCCAGTGTGTTTGCCTAACTTGGATCATAAAAGTAGATCAGAGAAAAAACAGACTGCCCCCATCAAAGTATGCAGCATCTTGAGAACATTGATTCTATATTTGATACTGGAGATTCAAGACTCACCAACCACCATCTTTCACACTATTGAAACACATTTTCTGTACCTGAATTTCTACCTTTTCTTCTACTGCAATAGTGGCTTTATTGTTGTAGAAGGCAAAGAGACTATGAGGTGATGTTTAGACTTCCATTACAATGAAGCAATACAAGGAAATTCTGACATGCCCTGCCCAGATGCATGTATCTAACTCATCCCTTGAGGTCCAGGACTTCCACCAACCCACTAACCCCAACCCGCTAAATGCCGCACCCCCACCCCTGGTTTTTGCCCAGCCCGGTTTGGCTGGCCAGGCTGGCTTCCCTTGATGGCTTGGGTTCTCCTGTGACCCCAAAGCTCTTGGAAATAGAGTGTGGAACATGCGGCTGCATCTGCTTGGCTAGAAAGATGGGTACTTGGGCCCAGGAATGGAAGCCCAAGGTAAATGCAGGCAAGATGACCATACTGAGCGGCAGTTAATTTTACACAACTCCATTTTTAGCTAATATATGGATTATGTTTCTGGATGTTCCAAGTGTTTTTAGATTGTGTGTATTCTCTATGGTTGGGTACAAATTTGTATATGCATATGTATATAATTAAATGTGTTCATTGTGTTGCTCAAATGTTCTCTGTCAGGAGTCAGCAAACTATGGTAAAGGCCAAATTCAGCTGGCCACTTCTTTTTGCAAGTAAAGTCTGTTGGAAACCAGCTATAATCACTCATTTATGTGTTTATGTTTATGTTCTTTTGTTCTGCCACAGCAGAGTTTACCTCCCTTGTTCTTTACCAGAATTGATGTTTCTGTTTATTTGATTCATTAAGTCCTGAGAAAACTGTCAAAGCCTGAGAAGGGAGTATAATTTTCTCAAGTTCCCAAAACAAAAAATATTGAAATTTATATGAAACCACAAAAGGCCTCAAACTGCTAAAGCAACAAAAAAATTAGAGAGAAAAGGAGCTGTCATACTACCTAACTTCAAACTTTAATATAAAACAACAGTATTAAAAACAATATGCTATTGGCACAATAATAAATCACATGGGCCCATTTAACAAAATCAAAAGTCCAGAAATAAAAGCCATGGGCATACCAGCAGCTCATCTATGATAGAGTTTCCATGACCATAAAGTGGGGGGATGTCAGTCTCTTTAATACATTGTGCTGGTAAAATCGGAAAATCACACATACAAGGATGAAGTTGCTAACACCATACACAAGAATAAATCCCAAATGGATTAAAGGTGTATTTTTAAGACCTGCAACAATAACATACACAGAAGAAAACATCAATAAGATGTCCCACGAAGTCAACAGTAAAGATATTTTTGGTGACTCAACCCATATGATGAGGAAATAAAAACCAAAAATAAATAATTGAGATTACTCAAGTTAAAAGTTTCTATACAGAGGAGAAAAAGGAAGCAGGATGGAGGGTCAGAAGGAGACCTGAGGAAGCCACATGGAGCAGCAAGCATATTACTACTTCACCGGTGTTCCAGAAGAACACATCAAAACTAGAAGTCAGGATCTTTGTTCCTGCTTGAAATAGCATGCAGTCTGGAGTAAACAACACAAAGAAATGGAAGATGGAGTTTGATACCAGGGAGCGATGGGAAAATCCTTTGGTGGGTTAGGCATCAACAGCTGATCCTTTGTCTAACATGGTTCTAACCTTCAGTACTAAAGACGATGCAGTTGCCTTTGCAGAAAAAAATGAATCAAGTGAACAGCTGCCTTTACAGCTATGATGTTGACGAGAGAAAGGTGCCAAAACCCAAGTCCAAGTCATAAGGTGCAAACTTTTCTTGAAACAAAAGAATAAGAGTATCAACAAAATAGGTTGGCACCATGTCTCTGCACTTGACTGTGAATAAAGTCAGCTGTGCAGTATTTCTAGTCCATGTATAATGCATCTTTTAATCTCCTAATAAATTTGACCTTTAAACTGAAAAAAAAAGTTTCTATACAGTGAGAGATACAAAATGATGAAATAGACACTCTACTGAATATTCATACAATATATAACTGATAAGGGATTAATATATAAGACATATTTTAAAAACACAAACGATTTAGCTATAAAAAAAGAAAACCAATAATTAACAGGCAGCAGATATAGACAGATCACCAAAGAGGATATACAGAAGGCCAAAGACATATGAACAAGTCACTTCATCTGCCATGTATACAGAGAATCTGAAACCACCAAGGAAAATACCCATTTCTTCCACAAAATTCACAGTAATGGTGTTTTTCATAACTAAGACAAGAAAGCAACCTCAATGGCCATCAAGAAGATGTAGTGTGTCCACACGTGGAGTTTCACATAGCTGTTAAGAAAAGGATGGAATGCAATCATTTTCAACAAAATAGAAGGAACTGGGGAAGCTGTGTGCAGCAAAGTAAGTCAAGTGATAAAAACAAATACTGGATATTACATAGCAGACAATTCTCTACCATAACATACTCAAAAAACAGTGATAAATAAACATCTTGAGGGCTCTGAGATTAAGAAACTGTGATGGGGAAAGGAATGGGGAACAGGGATGATGGAGAGGACTATTAATTTCCACTTATTTCTTTTAGTTTTCACTTTATGTGATTATATATAGCTCCAACCTCTCAGTTATCACCCTTCAGATCATCTTTACATTTTTTTTTAAGATTTATTTATTTGTGCATACAGAACTGGGGTACAGGCCAGAGGCTCAGGGGTGGCGAGAGGCTTCACTAGAGACAGAGTGGGGAGCAGAACAGACAGATCCACGAAGTACACTGCTGAGGGGAGCAGTGGGTGGGGTCAGGAGGGGTCTGCCATGCCATGTGGTCACCTACAGGGCATGCAGGAATTGAACTCATGAGGAAGTGGCTTTAAGATTCTTAGTGCTGTGCTTTATTTAACCCGCCACCAGGGAGGGCCTCATCTTTACATTTTTGTGACTAAAAGTAATACTCCTTTCATATAAAGAAGAAAATGACAAAAAAAAAAAAAACTAAATATCTCTGGTTGCATTGAGTCTCTAAGGATAAATTGGGGGAGTAGGAGGGGTTGAGAAAATGAGGTCTCCGGACAGCAATATCACAAGAACTCAGGGAGCCCCGGGGAAACTGAAGGGATGCTCATTACCTGAACCCGGAACACTCCTGTGTCACACAGGGGAAATTACGGGGACAAGGAGCTAACAGGAATGATCACCAGCAGTTATTCATCCGCCCCATCCACCATGCCCCAGGGCTCCCCAAACTCCTCTGACCTAATTCCCTGCACCGGAGCCAGCGTTTCTGCTCCAGAGTGGGGCACAGCACAGCCCAGGCAGCGCCCGCTCCTGCCCTGTTTTGCATGGAGGAAGAAGGAAGGATGGTGAAGACTTACAGGAAGACAGTAGTCATGGAGGGAGGGCCCCGGCCCCACGCCCTGAGCAAGCAGCTCGGGGGGGATGGGCTCTCTGCTGCTCTTGATGCTGCAAGGCCAAGTTCAAGTGTGGGGCTAAGTCCGGCCAGGGACAGATCCCTGCCTCCCTCATCACTGGAGACAGGGCAGAGCCCACACCCCACCTCTTAGCACTGCCATTTCCCCCGAATGAGGGAGGGACCCAATCAGAGAGGATCAAGGAGGAGACAGGACAGCAGGTGTCCTGTCAGTACACTCAGGTGTTACCAGGAAAAGGGGACTGCTCTTCCTCAGCCAGGCAAAGAACAGGACTGGGGGAGTAGGGGGTCGCCACCCGCTGCCTCTCCCTGAGAGACCCAGACTTCCAGGCTTCCTCTCTGCCTGGGTGCCACAACCTGGGTGCCCACTGAAGGATAAGCTTCAGGGGAGCTCCCTTGAGAGCTGGTACACCAGAGGCCTGGGAGAGGGCGGCAGAAGCTGACTCTCCTCCTAGGTGCTTCCCCAAACTTGGAGCAATGCAGGAAGCAGACAGCACCC
>NW_004567141.1:2958448-2972150 GCF_000260355.1 Condylura cristata
CGACCTGTTTCACAAACACAGTGGACAGAAGGACACGATCGACAAGCCAGGCCTGATCAAGCTGCTCAAGGAGAATTTCCCCAGCCTCCTGGCCGCCTGTGTGAGTCGGGGTCTGCCTCTCACTGTGCCTGGGGTCCTGCTCTGGCTGAGGACACAGCGGCTGGGTGACCTGGACGATCACTTCACTCTGATGTCCCAGTTTTCTTCTGTACAAGGGCCCCGGATGATCCCTATCCTGGGTGATTACCAGGCAGTAAGGGGGGAGGTAAACACTCCACTGTTCATGTCCTTGTCCACATTCACCCGCTGCCTGATTTCATCTGGCCACCGACTATCCTGATCTGGTCAGCTGAGGGGCCCCAGGGGGCTGTGACACAGACACCAGGAGCAACAGGGGGCAAGAGAGGGCCCGTGGGACTTGGCAGGGCGAGAGAACACAGGTGAGGGCAGGGGAGATGGCCGGAGGCAGGCCAGATTGAGCCTTGGCACAACTGGCAGACGGTGGGGTACGGGGAAGGGCAGGCTGGGCCGGGCCATCCCGGGCACGTCCAGCAGGACAGCTCTGGCAGAACACATCAGCGAGGCGCCCGTACGACCACGTCACCAAGGAGGGGCCTGTGGTGACCGGTGCCCTCCCGCCCGGTCACCGCCACTGTGCTCTGTGTGCAGTGCGGGCTGCTGGGGCCGCCGCCTCCATCCACGCCCACTACACCCCAAGGGACTCAGTGGCTCCTGTTTGCGTCTCTCCACAGGACAAAAAGGGCACAAACTATCTGGCCAATGTCTTCGAGAAGAAGGACCAGAACAACGACGGCCAGATCGACTTCTCTGAGTTCCTCTCCTTGCTGGGGGACATAGCCTCCGACTACCACAGGCAGAGCCATGGAGCCCCGCCCTGCTCCGGGGGAAACCAGGGACACCCTTAAACACAATAAAGTGTCTTTTCTGATCAGAAATTGGCCCATTTCTGTCTTTGGCTGCCTCTGCTGTGAAGCTACCTTTTTTTTTTTAAGATTTATTTATTCATTTACACAGATCTGGGGTACAGGCCAGAGATTTGGAGGGTGAGAGGATTCACCAGAGACAGAGTGGGGAGCAGGACAGGCAGATCAATGCAGTACACTGCTGAGGGGAGCAGCGGGCGGGTCAGGAGAGGTCTGCCACGCCATGTGGATCTCCTCCGGGGCAGGCGGGGATCGAACTCATGCGGAAGTGGCTTCAGCTTCTTAGTGCAGTGCTTTAACCCGCTGCGCCACCAGGGAGGGCCCGAAGCTACCTTTTTTTAAAAAAAAATACTTATACCTACAAGACCTGGTGTTACTTTTGAAACTTGTCTGAAATTGCTGAAAGACTAGGTATGGGAGGGGAGAGGCAAGAAATGGAACAGACTGGCCACCTATCCAGGGTCAGGAAGTAGGTGCTGGCTCCCTGGGATTATCATGTAATTGGATTTTTCATAATCAATGAAAAGCGGGTAAATTAAAAACGTTTCAAGACATTAACATTGTAGTGGCTTCACCTCACCAGACCCTCACTAAAGAAACTTCAAAAACAAATAAAGAAAAATACTACTTTAGAAGAATGGCCAGATAATGTAAATAGCAAATAGGGGTTAGCTAGCCAACTTGGTGTGTAAATAAAAAATATAATCATTTGTACTTAGGAGCGATCAGAAAAATGTTAGAACTTACGTAAAGGCTGGAGAAATGTTAGCTTATAGGCTAGATGTGGAATCTGAATTCAAAGTCAGTTCTTTACATTCATCAAGAGTAGAGAGACTGACTAGATCTAGTCTAGTTTTCACTGTGTCTAAAATTCAAAGGTAGCCACCAAACTTTCTGTGTAAACCTATAAAAGTAGAAATGCAAACACTGGGCCAACATATGTGGCCATGGAGAAACCAGCCAGCAGTGTCGGGCGGCTCACTGGCGCTGGGGCTGCTGAGGCTGCTGAGCCATGGCATCAGCAGATGCCCCTGCCCTCATCCAGCTTCTGACCATGACGTGACTGTAAATTTGCGTAGACTGCAGCCCCATGGACGGATCTCTGGGAAGCTGATCTTCCCATCCTTCCTCTCATCTTCCTTTTTGAACTTTTTTTTCAAATCTGGGCACTTTTTCCTGCAGGAAGAAGATATTTAAAAACAGACCATTAGGTTAGAGCCTGGGCAGGGACAAGACAGGAGGGCCTGGGTTTAGGCAGACTGGGGGGAGGACGGGCTGCCATAGGCACTGGGAGCCTTGTGGGGTGAGGGACAGGGACCCTGGCTCTGAGTCTGCAGGGTGGATACTCTGGTTTCGGGGAGGACACCTGGGAGCCTGTGGCCCTCTACACACCCAGTATTCATCTCCCCGACCTCACATCTTGGAGATGCATCTCATAAACTACCTTCACCCATCCAGGTCCCCACAAAGCCACTAGTCTGAAGGCCCTGCTCTTTGGCCCCCACTCATGGTGATTTCAGCAGTTGGTCAGTGTGGTCAAGGCCTCATTGTGTAGTGGACACTGGATTTACCCCTGACATAGAAAAGACAAGTGGTACTTAGGAAGGTGAGATCAGGAAAAGCTGTACTTGGTACACAGGCATGCGGACCCAGAGCTGGGAAGTAACCACAGCCTGAGCACCATGTGAAGACGAAGAGTGAGTTTTATGCCTACACGTAACCTCTTTACATTTGCCACATTGACAGACAGCTTCACAGCAGGCAAGTACTGTTTGATGCCAAGCTTCACACAGGAAGTGAGAGGGAGATCCAGTGGCCTGGAGGACGCCCATGTGGACAGAACAGCTTGGCCAGTGGCCTTCTGAAATACCACCTTTGTGGAGATAAACGTGCTGAGACCCAGACTTAAACCTTATGTGGGGAGAATCTGAAAGTGAGCAAACTTATTATGCTTCTGCATTGAAATGTTTTGTTGCACCAGGCCTGAAAGCACCCACAGGGTAGGGTCTATTATATTTATTTTCTCACTAATACTTTTCCTTATCAATCTCCTCTTGATGCCTTTGTGCATTATTTTTCTTACATGGCATCACCTAATTTTTTTTTTTTTAAGGAAAACATGCTTATTACTTATTGGTCATTACGGGATATCATAGGAACTCTGACGGAGGAATCTGGCTTATATGGAGCCTTTTCTTCTGTGTGTGTGATCTGTCTGATCCGTGGTTGTGTGGGTGTTTTCAAATCACCCCAAACTTGTCTGCATAGAATCAACATTGTTCTTATAAATACAGGCAACACACCTGTGGGCCACAGCGAGATCCAGGCTCTGCTGGTTTGGAGCACCAGTCACCAAGGAGTCCAGTTGGCACTGGAGGGCTTGCGCTGATCTAACAAGAGTATTAAAATATCACGTAGGGGCCCTCCCTGGTGGCGCAGCGGGTTAAAGCACAGCACTGAGAATCTGAAGCCACTTCCGCATGAGTTCGATCCCCGCCTGCCCCGGAGGTGACCCACATGGCGTGGCAGACCTCTCCTGACCCGCCCGCTGCTTCCCTCAGCAGTGTACTTCGTCGATCTGCCTGTTCTGCTCCCCACTCTGTCTCTGGTGAATCCTCTCCCCTTCCACATCTCTGGCCTGTACCCCAGTTCTGTATGAATCACTAAATAAATCTTAAAAAATCACGTAGGCCAGCCACCCAGCCCTTTATAACGAATGTGCACTCTGCAAACCTGCTGTGTGGGATGGCTTGGGAACTCTCCTTTTGCTGTGAGGGGATCTTATCATTAAAAGAATCTCTCCCCCAGTTCAGACAGGTCAGGCATCAGATTTAACAAAAGACGTAACTGGCTGCATGGAATAACACATCTATACACTCCCTGCCCACAGGCCAGGTAAGTTCCACTGGTGGCACAGATTTTAGAGATATGAACCACAGCTTTGTGGCATTTCCCCACAGAGACACCATATCATCCAGGTTAAGGCTCGAGAAGTTAAGTGCTATCTTTGGAGGGGAAAAGCCTGGGTTGCTGGAGACCAGCTCCAATAGTTGGGGTGAGCAGAGGTTCCTGTAGGAAATGACGGCGTTGGTGACGGTGAATGAGGGACCCAACACTTGTTCAGGTGTGTCATCTGCTGACAAACTCAGCAGCTCTTTTTTATTTTTTGTTAGCAAGCAGAGGGATCACATCAGCACATGCACTGAATAAAAAAAATAACTATCACATATTCCTAAGAACAGTTTGAAGTCTTCTGATCTTTAGCCAAGTCTGTAACACGTCTCATTTTTTAAAGGAAAAGACTGCTAACAGGCAAAATGTTATTATGATTATTATTTTTTTGTAGCTGGGCAAACAATTTACTAACGATAAAGCAGGCAGATGAATTCATATCGTTATAACTAACATTTCTATTTGTATTATAATAATATTATAATAACTAAGTTAGCAAAAAAACAAAAGGAAAGCTTCTATTACTCTAGAAAAGATTAAAACAAGGCCAGGGTCAAGAACGAAAACGTTTATTGTACTCAGTTTTAACATTAAGAGAGATAAGTAGAACTGAAGGCCAAACAACAAAGGCTTAAGCTTTTTGGTTCCCCAAGTTTTTTCCTCCGGAGCTTAATTTAGTGTACACATCTGGAAGATAGTGAAATGAGGGAGTCTGAATTATTGGTTCGGACAAGAATATGTTATCACAATATGTTACTACCCCTGTCTTATTTTGCTATATTAACTTTACAGTAATAGCCAATTACTTTGATTATAACAGCCAAATGTAAAATCATTTTATCAACTGTAAAAATGGTTGCAAATACAGGAGTGGCCAAAACAAACAAAGAGATCCAGGAGGAGCCATCTTTGGGGTCCCTGACTTTTCAGGGGCTCCCCCTCAGACCCGGACTTTGTCAGACGATGAGATGTTTGGCCCACGCCACTGGGTCATGTGTGTGTGATTCCCTCACACTGGACAGGACCTGGCCTTCTGCAGACCCAGCAGTCTGAGGCAAGAGCCACACTGGGGTGGCTGAGAGCCCAAATGCAGCACTGGTTATACCTAAGAGCTGGGCACAGGCAACTGCAGGGAGACCAAAGGATGCCCGGGGAGTAGGAGACGGTCAAGCTCTTGTTCTCTGTGGCCCTACTGCCAGGCTGGGTACAAGCACTGACAGTACATTACTCGGGTTTCAGAGGATAACTGCTCACCTACAGGAGGGGGTGAGGATCAGGATGCTGACAAGGGCCGGAATGACTCCCTCTCTTGGTTATTATCAGGCTGTAGAGGGATGATTTATGTGGCCAAATGAAAAAGTATGGAGAGGTGTGAGCAAATGTTACAAACAGCACAGGGAGAGGTCCCTGTTGCCAGTCCCAGCCCTCCTCTCCCAGGATTCTAAGGGTCAGGATGCTGGCAAGCAGCTTCATGCTACAAGGCATTTGGAACAGGTGTGTTGACAGTGTTAGGTAGCCTAAATCCCAGCTTTGAGGGGCTACCATGGCTAGGCCAACAGCCCACAGATTTACCAGGCAGGGAGAGGGGCACCCCAAGACTCCCAAACCTGCCCACTCTAAATAGGATCTGCCATCCACCATTATTAAGATAAAGCATGGAAGACCTTTAATGGAAAGAAACTTTAATTAGTGAACAACACAGAAAATATAAGGAATACAGCTTCTAAATCAAGCACCCAAAATTACCCATCCCCTCAGGGATAAAAGTTCACCCAAAAGGTACTGGCTCAAAGCAAGGCCAGAAAGCCGACCACAATTCTGATGCACCTTACAGCAAGGACCCAGAAAAGGGTCAGACATGGCCAGACACATGTGGGAGGAAGAGACCAAAATCAAAACCTGTGAGATAAATGCTGCCAAAGTGAACATCCCCACGAGTCTCTCATTCCCATGTGTCACCCAGTCCAGGGCCAAGAGGCAGCAAGCAGAGTTTCTTCACGTCTCTCTGTTCCATGTGCCTCCCTCAGGTCTCCTTCTGGCTCCATCCTGCTTCCTTCCACTTATTTCCTCTCCAGAGTCTTCTCCCTGCTCAGCTCCACCCTCCTTTGAGTGGGGCAGGGATCCTGTGGAAACTCCCCTTTTGCTGGGAACTCCCATTACAGTCATATGTGTGTAAGGTCCTCAAGCTTCAGCTGTGCGTACACTGATCAGCTTCCAGGGTATGACTGGAGCAGGGCCTGATACCCAAGGCTGGTGGAAGTGTCCCCTTCTGTGGTCAGCAGGTCCTGTTACTCTGGAGCGAGCATGGGGTGAAACCTGGAACTTCAAAGTACTAGGAGTAGTGAAAATAACATCAGAGGGGCCATCACGTGGGCTTTAGGCGCCCTTGTTGACCTTTACTCAGACCCAGTCAAATGGCCTGCATGGTACATGGGCTGTTTAGCCTGTTTTGTTTTTTTTTTTCCCCCTTTTTACAAAAGCTTGGATAAAGTATTTTAATGGTGTAGCTTACATATCTAACTTTCCCTGAACTTTATGGCACTGAGGGGTGTCCTAACTCCACCCCTGGTAACACCCTTTTCTGAAAAGTTCAGAGCCCAGACTGCCTGGCACAGGCGACTTCCCGGTGAAAGGCCTGAAGGCAGGACACAGAGAGGTGACTTTGAAGAACTACAGTGAGGACTTGCAGTTGGCCCTCCTGCCTGTCAACATCTGTATGTTCCCTGCCAAGCAGGAGATCGGCGACCTCAGTCCCTCGGTGGGACATCCATGTACAGCTGGGCCCACGGCTGGGTCAGCTGTTTAAGGCCTGGGGGAAGGCACCACTGAAAGTGGCCGGCCCTGGAGACTGCACTCTGGCAGCAGGAGCCCGATTCCAGCAGTGAATGCTAGATGAGAAACAAACCACCGGGAGGTCCTACTCGGGAGGGCGACCTTGGATCTCACCCAGAGGCTTTTTACTGAACAGAGGGCTGTGGGAGCTTAGGGACAGGAGCATCATCCTGAGTTCCCAGCTTTCCAGACACCTGGAGCCACCAGTTGAGTGCAGAAGTAAGAAGTGTTGGCAGTTTCAAACGTAATAGCATTTAGAAGACTCTGTAGAGCTTTCTTCAAAGCAGAATTAACTTTACATGGCTCTTTCCCAGGGACCCTTTAGCAGCCCTTCATCACAGAGCTGGGACACTGCCCTTTGGGTTTCGTGAAGGAGCCCACCCAGCCAGGCATGTCAGATGACCAACTCTCAGAAGCTTTGTCTCAACATAATGTCTTCTGATTGGCTTGTGTCTGGTTTAAGCAAGTGTAAAGCGCTCAACTGTCATGACAGCGGGAGAGCCACACTCTTGAGCTGAGAATATCTCCAGTGTGAGAGTGTCTTACTATGGGCCAGCTATGAAAGTTATTTGTACAGAGCGTGGTCTTTCAGCACTTGAGTTCATCTTTTCTGTTTAAAAAAATGCATTTCTTTTTCATTAGAGCCTCCTGGGTGGTGCAGTGTGCTAAAGCACAGCACTGTGAAGCTATTCACAGCCACTGCAGCTCGAATTCGATGCCTGGCCAGGCAGCTGACCCAAATTGCACAACAGCCCTCTCCCATCTCGCCCGTTGCTCCCCTCAGCAGTGCATTTCAGTAGATCTGCCTGTTCTTCTCGCCACTGTATCTCTGGTGAATCTTCTCACCCCCTGCACCTCTGGCCTATACCCCAGGTTCTTGTATGCATAAACAAACTTTTTTTTAAAAAATCATTCATGAGTGAAATGGTGTGCTTTTGTCTGACCATCTAGGTCTTGAGACCTATTCAATGCTGGTCCTGTGAAACTAGCAGGAGCCTGGACATTACCAAGGTTACACACCTAAGCTAGGTTATCACCCCTGAAGAAGTGTTTCTTTTATCTAAAGGACTCACCGCTGGTGATTGTTGAGGACCAGCCTCAACAAGCTGGGGGGGGGGGGGCAGGGTAGAGTCTTTAGGTGGGATCTGCATCAGTGTGCAAAGACCCCAAGAGGGAAAGGGGAGCAGGACTGAGGAAGACACGGAGAGTTGAGTACAAGTCTTCCCTCTCATTTTCTCAGCAGGTCTTCATTTACACTGTGTAGCAAGTACTTAATTACACTAATGCATCAGCTAAGTTAGTAAGAAATCACCATAAAAGCTCTCAAGGAAGAGGGAAACAATGCATCCTCTTCCTGACCCTTTATGGCATATTACACTAAACACATTTGTGTTAACTTTCATGTATATGGCTGTTTAACTGTATCTCAAAGGATAGCGGTCTGGGAAAGGATGAACTGTTAGTAAAGAATTGTTAAGGGTCATAAGGAAGGAACAGATTGTGCTAGCAGTCATCGGTGAATGTCTAAAGAGAAGCTAATGGCTAAATTAAGGCTAGCAGAGTGTAGCTGTTTTAAGAGCAGGTTAATTAAGACTAGCAGACAGTACTTACTAATTATTTAAGAAAAGGCTGAATTAAGAGAAGTCACAGTCATGCATTAAGCCAAAACCAGTGTCAATGTTAGGGAACTGTCCATGAGTCCTTATGCCGTGGAGTTTTATCTGAGGCTTGCTTTTTGTTTCAAAAGACAAGAGGAAGCTTCCCAGAGTCTTGATGCTCTAGGGGAGGGGAGGGGGCTTATCTCTCCTGGGCTTGCCTTTGGTATCCAGAGACAAAGGAACTTCCTGCCGTGGGTTGGCTGGTACTTTGCCCAGGCCAGATAGCCAATTTATGAAGTTAAGGCAATCCAGTTGCAAACTGATGGTTGCTCAGAATATTTTTGATGATTATACAAAAAAGGGAGGACGTAAGCTAGCAATGGAAATTCTGATTTTTCAGAGCTTTTCCCTTCCATCCGGAATTTGTCAGTCGACAGAAGTTGCATGGCTCCTGTCAGGTGATGTCTGTTTCAACAAGGCCCTCTGACCTCTGCAATTCTCACCAGCAATCAGGGGCTTCCTGTGCGAGGAGAGCTTACTAACCATCTGTTCCTTTCTTGGTCTCGGAGCTGCAAGGCTTATACAACTGATATACTTCCAAAACTGTTTTTGGAGATTTCTTTCTCCCTGAGACATAGGTAGCCACAAGAAAAAAATCTTCCTGACCCTGGCTGTTCTAGTGGGACCATGCCATCCATGGTGGGAAGACTCTGAATTTTTTTTTTTATGTTGTCACTGGCTCTGGCAATTCTTATCCAGGAATCAATGTACTGAAAGTGATCCAAGAGACTCTCTCATGGGGAACTGCTTGCCAGACTCTGGGGGTCAGTGGCAGTGTCCAGAGTGCCCTAACCCACACAATGATTTGATGTCCTCTTTTTGGGTTTCGTTTCATCTGGATGAGGCAGGCTCTCACCCGGCCAACACTAGCTGATGTTTGCAACTCCACAGGGCTGGATGCCCCTACAATCTGTCTCTGAGGTCTTTGAAGGAAGCCATTGTTTTTTTTTTTTTTTTCAATGCAGACCATACAAATTACTATGCAAGGCATAGGTAAGGGGATACATACAACGCATGTGTTGTTTGGATGAATGTTCCCCTTTAATCTCTCCTCCACATTATGTGACCTGATGATGAAGGGAGGGATTTATCCAGCAGTCCTTCACTACTACAGCACCTGGACCCAGACATGCCCTTGGCCACCACTGTTGCTCATCAGGCAGGTTTCTAACGACATTTTTATCAAAGGCTTAGGCAATAATGTTTTAGCTAATATAAGACTCTGTGAAAAAAAGTTTTACAGCACAGGCTTTGACACAAGCATTCATGGAGAACAGATAAAAACGAGTGTGCAGTCCCTTTTGATACCTCTACATTTCTTATTCTGCAGTGCAGAGACAGCTTAGTATTAAGCTAATATCAACCTTTTAATTTTATCACCTCACTTGGATCCTTTAACGGCATTTTTAAGGAACAGACGAGGAAGCTGAAAACTCCCCACCAGCAGGCACTGTGCTGGGGGACCACAGCCCAGCAACACAGCCAACGAGGCTTCTGACCCCTATGACAAGAGCAGCCTCCAGGGGCTGGAACCTGCACCACCTGCATCCAGGTGCTGGGAGCTCAGCATTTGCCCAAGAATGGCCCTGACTGTGAGTCCCGGCAGGCTGGAGCTATGGATGACAGCAGCAAAAGGAAGACAGGGTTCGTGGTACTGAACCCCGAATGGCCAGCCAAGCCCTTCAACTCCAGACCAGTAACCATAAGTGTCTCTTGCACTTGTGGCGTATGAGCAAGACATGTTCAGCGACCAGACTGTCTGGCACAGACGACTTCCTGGTGAGAGGCCTGAAGGCAGGACACAGAGCGATGACTTTGAAGAACAACTACAGCGAGGACTTGCAGTTGGCCCTCCTGCCTGTCAACATCTGTATGTTCCCTGCAAGCAGGAGATCGGCGACCTCAGTCCCTTGGGGGGACATCCTTGTACAGTTGGGTCCACAGCTGGGTCAGCTGTTAAGGCCTGGGGGAAGGCACCACTGAAAGCGGCCGGCCCTGGAGACCGCACTCTGGCAGCAGGAGCCTGATTCCAGCAGTGAATGCTAGATGAGAAACAAACCACCGGGAGGTCCTACTCGGGAGGGCGACCTGGGATTTCACCCAGAGGTTCTTTACTGAACAGAGGGCTGTGGGAGCTTAGGGACAGGAGCATCATCCCGAATTCCCGGCTTTCCAGATAGCTGGGGCCACCAGTTGAGTGCAGAAGTAAGAAGTGTTGGCAGTTTCAAACGTAATAGCATTTAGAAGACTCTGTAGAGCTTTCTTCAAAGCAGAATTAACTTTACATGGCTCTTTCCCAGGGACCCTTTAGCAGCCCTTCATCACAGCGCTGGGACGCTGCCCTTTGAGTTTTGTGAAGGAGCCCACCCAGCCAGGCATGTCAGATGACCAACTCTCAGAAGCTTTGTCTCAACATAATGTTGTCTTCTGATTGGCTTGTGTCTGGTTTAAGCAAGTGTTCAGCGGAACTGTCACGCCAGCGGGAGAGTCAGACTCTTGAGCTCAGAACATCTCCAGTGTGAGAGTCTGTTACTACTGACCAGCTATGAAAGTCACTTGTGCAGAGTGTGTTCTTTCAGCAGCTGAGTAATCTTTGCTTTTTTTTAATTATGTGTGTATATACATTTTTTTTTTTTCACTAGGAGCCTCCCTGGTGGTTCAATGGTTTAATGCCCAGATCTGTGGAGCTGTTCACAGCCACTGCAGCTCAAGTTCAACCCCAGCCATGGAGCTCACCCACATTGCACAGCAGACCTCTCCTTTCTCACACTCTGATCCCAAGAGCAATATGTTTCAGCAGATCTGCCTGTTTTGTTCCCATTCTTTCTATGATGAATCCTCTCATGCTCTGCGCCTCTACCCTGTACCCCAGTTCTTGTAAGCACAGGGGAAAAAATCTTTAAAAAATTGTTCACTATTGAGACCATGTTCTGACCATCTAGGCCTTGAAGCGAATGTCCCTGTGGAACTAGCAGGAGCCTAGGCCATTACCATGGCTACGCACCAGCTAGGTTATGACTCCTAAAGGAATACCATCTCCTTTTTGTAAAGGGCTCACAACTGGTGATGTTTGTTCCAACAAGGCCCTCTGATCTCAGTTATTCTCACCAGATATCAGGAGCGGCCTGTGTCACAAAAGCTGAGCTGACCATCTGTTGGCTTTCTTAGTCTCAGGGCTGCAGGCTTGTGCATCTGGTATGTATGCTGAACTGTTTTTGGAGTTTTCTTTCTACCTGAGACATAACCACAAGAAAAAATCCACTGGACCCTGGCTGTTCATGGTGAAGGGCTTGGGTAATTCTTAACCTGGAATCAATGTACTGAAATAAATGCGAGCAAGACATGTTCAGTGACCAGACCGCCTGGCACAGGTGACTTCCCAGTGAAAGGCCTGAAGGCAGGACAGAGCGGTATCTTTGAAGAACTACAGCAAGGACTTTCAGTTGGCCCTCCTGCCTGTCAACATCTGTATGTTCCCTGCCAAGCAGGAGATTGGCGACCTCAGTCCCTCGGGGGGGCATCCCTGTACAGCTGGACCCACGGCTGGGTCAGCTGTTTAAGGCCTGGGGGAAGGCACAACTGAAAGTGGCCGGCCCTGGAGACTGCACTCTGGCAGCAGGAGCCCGATTCCAGCAGTGAATGCTAGATGAGAAACAAACCACTAGGAGGTCCTACTCGGGAGGGCGACCTGGGATCTCGTCCAGAGGTTCTTTACTGAACAGAGGGCTGTGGGAGCTTAGGGACAGGAGCATCATCCTCAGTTCCCGGCTTTCCAGACACCTGGGGCCACCAGTTGAGTGCAGAAGTAAGAAGTGTTGGCAGTTTCAAACGTAATAGCATTGAGCTCTGGAGAGCTTTCTTCAAAGCAGAATTAACTTTACATGGCTCTTTCCCAGGGACCCTTTAGCAGCCCCTTCATCACAGAGCTGGGACGCTGCCCTTTTGTAAGGGGAAAGGCCTGAAGTCTCAGTACCCTTTTCCCATTGAATCTCATCACCAGTTTTATAAATATCAATAATCTGGTGAAATCTGAGTTATGGCAAATGCTGTTGCTTGTGTTCTCTTTCGATGGGTGGCTTCGAAGAAGTCATTCCTGTTTTCCTGCCTGTGCTTCTGGATGTCTTCTTGATAATTTGTAGCATACCAATTTTTACATTTTTGGCCCTGTGAGAGGAACTGGTCTGTGCCTCCTCTGCTTCTTCCACTGCAACCTTGTAACAAATTCAGGCTCTTACTGAAAACATCAGCAGCAAATACAGGCCCTTACCTTAATTCTTTATACACAGCATGAAAAATGAGAATAAGATTGCCCTTGACTATTTATCAAGCTATGAAAGTCTAAATATAAGGTGCCTTCCATAAATTAGGTATGACCGAGGATCGTATTATGGCACAGAGAAGGGGTAATAAGCCTTTCCCTGAGGATTGCAGGAGGCAGAGTGAGAAGACGACGATTTTTACTTGCTTAACACCTTAAGCCCTTCAGGAAAGAATTGTTCCCTGCATAGCAATGCCCCTCCTGTGCAAACTCTTAAGGCTTCACAGCCTCCATTGCCCTCTGGTGAAGGTACAAACATGCTTTCTCCTTCCCATACTAGACACTAGAAGTAAGAATCGCCTTGAAGCAGGGCAGTTCCCTCTTAGCCGTATGGCAGTGGGTGCTTTCAATGCACAAGGACAGCCTGCTGGGTACTTTCGGCCACACCATCCTGTTAGCACAGCAGACCTCCTAAATTTGAGGAGCTCTGTTCTGTCTACAGGCAGGATCCTAAGGAGATGGCGAACTTGTTTGCCTCTACCTATCTCTCTCACCATCCTAACTGGGCAGATATCCAGTCAATGTTGCAAACGTTATTGACCTCGGATGAGCAAAGGATGGTTTTTAAGAAAGCTAGGGAGGAAGCTGATGGCCTTCACCAACAGGATGTAGAATCCCCAGAACCAGACATAGCTATCCTGATGGTAGATCCCAACTGGGACCCCAATGAAAGGGACATGGATATGTTGGAGCTCTATAAAACGTGTTTATTGGTAGGTCTGCAGCAGGGGATTCCCAAGCAAAAGAATTTTAATACAATTCTGCAGCCTGAACAAAGGGCTAGTGAGGATCCATCTGAGTTCCTTGAACGAATTATCCAAACGTATTCCAAACACGTGGATATAAATTCAGATGCCCCAGAAAATGCTCGTCTGATCCCTATGGTGTTCATTACATCCCAGACATCAGGAGGAAATTAGCAAACCTAGGTGGATGGCATTATGGAGATGAGTCCATCCCAGTTAGTAGACCTGGCATTTCGAGTGTATAATAACCAA
>NW_004567141.1:2972585-2982541 GCF_000260355.1 Condylura cristata
ATGATGGTATACCTCTGGAGTGCCAGCTGGCACCACTCAGCTCCAGCACAGCTTCCTGTACATGGAAGAGTGTCCGATCCCTTTACTCAGGTCCTTCTGAGTAAGCTCAATGCACAGATGACATTCTCACCTGGAGATCAGAGACTTCACCTACAGGTGCCTGCAGAACATGCACTGAGGTTCCACATGTTACTCAGAATGTTCCACCAAAGGAGAAGTGCTACCACCAGAAATTGTTCAAAGAGTAAGTAAATGGGTGTGAGCCAATGGGACCCCAGGACGTGCAAAAAATGCAAACCCTGTGAAAATAGAGGTGGTAAAGGAGAGCAAAACCCCCAGGAGGAAGCAGTACCCTTTGACAGAGGAGGCCGTGAGAGGAATTGAGCCAGTATTGAAAAGGTTCCTTCAATGTGAACTCATTCGGCAGTGCCGCTCACCGTAAAACACTCCAATTTTGCCTGTAAAGAAACCCCATACAGACGAGTACCATTTTGTCCAAGATTTAGGGGCCATTAATGAAATCGTCCAAGATATACACCCAACTGTGCCTAATCCTTACACTTTACTAACCACCATTCCAGGCGACGTCGGTTGGTTTTTGGTACTGGACCGTAAGGATGCCTTTTTCTGTATCCCTATAGATGTCCAGGATCAGCTGCCTTTTGCCTTTGAATGGCAGGACCCTGAGTCCAAAAGCACTCTTCAGTATTGCTAGACTGTGCTTCCACGGGGGTAACAATTTTTGGAGAAATACTACCCACGGACATAGGGAAGGTTAAATTAAACCAGGGCATATTATTACAAGAAAACAGGTAATTTCAGCCCATGAAGCCCAGCAACTGAAAGCAGTTGTGCAGATTTTTGGATATGGCTGGGTTTTGCAGAAGTTGGATTCCTAACTCTGGACTGATAGCAAAGCCCTTACATGCTTGCTCTCAAAGGCCTAGATTCTGAATTCTGTCTTGGACTCCAGGATGTCAAAGAGCCTTTGATGAAATAAACAGCAGGTTCATCCCAGCTCCAGCATTAGAGCTGCCAGATCTCAGAAAGCCCTCTGACTCTGTGTACATGAGAGACAGGGAGTTGGCTTAGAGAGCTGGTCCAGTTTTTGGGACCTGAAATGCAGCCTATCTGTCCAGACCACTGGACCACACCACTAAAGGGTGGCCTCCATGTTCATGTGCTATAGCTGCCTCTGCGAGGCAGAGAAATTTACACTGGGTCAACCCATCACTCTGTCTGTGCCACATCAGGTTTTAACATTGCTAGAGCAAAGGGGTTAACTTTGGTTGACTGCTGGGCGAATGGGGAAATACCAAGCAGCTTCATTAGACAACCCTAAAGTGAACTGCAGGTTTCTAATTCCTTAAACCCTGCTACACCACTTCCAAGCAATGTAGACGTATCTGAGGATGAAAGCGTAATCCATAACTGTTTAGAACCCATTGACACACAGTGTATGCCAGCCAGTCAGTTCTGACTGACCAGCCTCTGCCAGGTCCAGAGTGCAAACGGCAGCAGCTTCACAGAGCAAGGCCATCGATGTGCAGGATATGCAGTGGTGACCACTCCAAGCCACCATAGAAGCCAAGGTTTTCCAGCAGGTACATTAGCACAGGAAGCTGAATTAATAGCCTTGACCCATGCCTTGGAACTGTCTAAAGGTAAAAGAGTCAATATATCTACTGATTCAAAGTACACTTTCATGATTCTCCACATGCATGGGGCCATTTGGAAGGACCGAGGACTTCTTACCACCAGTAACAAAGATGTACAGCACCCATTCAACAGGCTAGAAGAGATGGACATATTTCTACAGCCCAAGGCTCCACAGAGAAGAAACGGCACACAGGCCAATTACAAGCAGTGAAATCAATACAGTAATCAAATCTCTCCCCAAAAACAAAAGCCCAGGACCAGACAGCTTTACAAATTAATTTTACCAAATGTTCAGGTACAAATTAGTGCCTGTCCTGCACAAATTCTTTCCAAAAATTGAGAAAGAAGGAATACTACCGACCACGTTCTATGAGGCCAACATTACACTAACATCCAAACCAAACAAGGGCAACACAAAGAAAGAAAACTACAGGCCAATCTGTCTAATGAACACTGATAGAAAAATCCTAAATAAAATCCTAGGTAATAGGATCCAACAGTGCATCAAAAAGATAAAGGGTCACAGGATGGATCAACATTCAAAAATCAATTAATTAGTCCAACACAACAACAAAAAGAAAAATAAAAACAATGATCAGGGCCCTGCATGATGGAACAAGGGGTTAAAGCACAGCAGTAGGAAGCTAGCCAAAGCCTCTTTGGCACAAGTTCTATCCCAGCCAGGGCAGTGACCCACATGGCACAGCAGACCTCTGTCTCACCCACTACTCCCCTCAACAGTGTATTTCATCAATCTGCCTCTTCTTCTCCCCCACAAAGAGCTGATGAAACTCAACAAATATAAAGTGAACAACCCCATCAAAAAATGGGCAAGAGAGCTAAAAAGGCACTCTCCAAAGAGGAAATGCAGATAGCCAACAGGCATATGAAAAAAATGTTCAGCATCAGTTTTAATAAGGGAGATGCAAATCAAAACCACAATGAGACACCACCTCACATCAGTGATCATGGCACCTATTAAAAAAACAAGCAACAGGCCCTCCCTGGTAGAATAATGGGTTAAAGCACAGCACTAAGAAGCTAAAGTCACTTCAGCATGAGTTGGATCCCCGCCCGCCCGGGGCAGACCTCTCCTGACCCGCCCACTGCTCCCTCAGCAGTGTACTTCGTTGATCTGCCTGTTCTGTTTCCCACTCTGTCTATGGTGAATCCTTTCACCACCCCTGCACCTCTGGCCTATACCCCAGTTCTGTATGAATAAGTAAATAACTATTAAAAAAAAAAGCAACAATAAATGTTGGCAAGGGTATGGAGAAATGGTAAGTCTCCTTTTGCTGGTGGGATGTAAACTGGTGCAACCACTATGGAAAGCTGTGTGGAGGTTTCTTAAACTGCTAAAAATGGAGCGTCCATGTAATCCAGAAATTCCACTCCTAAATTATCCATCCAAAGGTCACAAAAATAGTAATTCGAAAGGACACTTACACCCCTATATTTATTGCTGCCCTATTTACAATAGGGAAGATGTGGATCCAACCCAAATGCCCAAAAATAAATGACTGGATCAAGATGTAGAATATATACACAATGGAATATTACTCAGCAATCGAAAGATAAACTCATGCCATTTGCAGTAGCATGCATGGAACTGGGAAAGATCATGCTTAGTGAAATAAGCCAGAATGAAAAATAAAAATACCAGATGGTTTCACTCATAGCAAAAATGTAAGGGATAGGGGGAATGAAATATATATACACACATATTTTATATGTATATAAAATATATATATAATGACATATATTACTGTAAATATATATAATACGTATTACTATGTATTTATGTATATAATTATAATAAAATAAAGAAGAACATCAACAATTATAAACCATTCAACCAGGGAGGAGAGAGACACAAGATCAAAACTGGGGTGGGAAGAGCACATGGGACTATGGGGATGGCACATGGGTGAAGTGGTGGTAGGAAGTACGCAGGGATTACAACCAAGAAGAAAAATGTACAAAATGAAGAATAATGTAAAAAATATATATGTGCAATAAATAAATGAAAGAAATCCTGGCCTTGCTAAAGGCAGTGGCTTCACCATCAGCAGTGGCCATGATGCATTGTCCTGGTCACCAGAAGGGCAACAGGGCAGTGATCGGGTGGCAAAGGCCACTGCCCTCACTACTCTCCAGGGTGCGCTCATCCTGTTAGGGGGGCGGGATGCCCTGAAGGAACTCCACAGATGCAGGTTTCGTGGGCTCCACCCCCACTCCAGACTCTGAAACAACAAATCCCAGCCACCCCAAAGGAAGGACTGCTGGAACCCAGGGTGGGGTTAAGTGCCCACTTTGGGTTTTGGATATAAAACCGGACATGTTGGGTGCAGGATCTCTCTCTCTCAGTCTTGTGGCTGGCAGCTGGTCACTTGGCTCTTGATCAGCTTTCAGTGTGCTACTGGAGTTCCAGATCAGAACTGGTAGGATGCATTAATTAACTTGTCTCTCGCTCTCTTTCCCTGGGTTGTTCCTTTTCCTCTTACAAATAATCCCATTATTGACCTTTTTGTGTGTGTCTGCAATGCAGTTGAATCTTCAGCACACAAGTGAGGACCCACACTGAGTTGCCCTATAACAATCCCTCTTGTATATTAGGCATGCTCCTGAATATACAGAGCAAGATGAGAAGAGAGCTCGTGAACAGGATTTACTAAGTTTGACCCCAACTCCACTTGGAGAATCAACACCCATAGGATGATACTCTTCCCAGTGACCCTAATATATCCAGTGCTAAAACACCTGCATGAAGGATCTCACTAGGGGAGAGATGCCTTATTGGAGAGAGTGCATCCATATTTGAAGGACCCATATTTACATAAAATAGCACAATGGATCATTCAAGGTTGCCAAATATGTGCCAAGAATAACCCCAAGAATGACTTACACTCAAAAGCCATTGGGTTCAATATTGGGGCAAAGGCCCTTTTGAGGACTGGTAGGTAGATTTTTACACAAATGCCTAGAACAACTGACAAGTTCAAATACCTACTATTTTTGTGGTTGCCTTCTTAGGGTGGATAGCAGCATTCCCCACCAAGACAGAAAAAGCCTCACAGAGGTCACAACACAGCAGCTGAAGGAGAAATCCCAGCTCTGGCTCCCCTGACTCTCCCCTCAGGGATAATGGGCCTGCTTTTGTCTCTGAAATTACTCATGCAGTAAGCACTGCCTTACAGATCAGCTGGAAATTGCATGCTGTATGGAGACCACAATTCTCTGGGTAAACTGAAATAATGAATCACGCCACTTGCTTACTTTCAGTCCTGAGGCTCCATTTCCCTTTTCAGTTTCAAATCCCAGGCATGCTGAGCCTGCACAGCTAAGCCTTCTGTGGCAACACCTTAGCACCACACCTACCAGGGCATCAGAACCAACATGGTAGCTTCAAACGGGTGTCACAGTAGGAAGGGCAATCAGTAAGTCATCCACATCTTACAAGAGAGTGTTGTTTCAACCTAATTGTTTGAAGATACCTGGCCAGTATTCCCCAAACCTAGTTGAATTTTTATGTCCTTGTAGAAGGGCAAAACTGTGATGTACTTTTGAAACTGGACCCTGCCACTCAAATGCAAACAGTTTCTGATCCCGTTCATCCACTGGGCTGCAGAAAAAAGGCCCTTTCAACTCCAACGGTGACAACAAAGCAAAATATCCGGGGTTACCAGTCAGTACCCCCTATGAACAGCTGGATGGATGGACGTCCTCAACTCTAGCGTCCGTTGTCCACAAATCTCGTACAAAATGATCCTCGGGCCCTCCCTGGTGGCACAACGGGTTAAAGCAGAGCACTAAGAAGCTAAAGCCACTTCAGCATGAGTTCGATCCCCAGCCCTGGAAGTGACCCACATGGCACAGCAGACCTCTCCTGACCCGCCCGCTGCTCCCCTCAGTAGTGTACTTCATCAGTCGGCCTGTTCTGCTCCCCACTCTTATCTCTAGTGAAGCCTCTCACACAGCCCCTGAACCTCTGGCCTGTATCCCAGTTCTTACGTATAAATAAATAAATCTTTGAAAAAAAAAAAAAAAGATCCTCAACTGCGTGAGGTTTCTTTACTGGTAGTACTGGAGTGCTGTAATGAGAGACAGGGCTGAATGACAGCAGACTGCAAAAACCTTTTCAATACTGGCTGAACTCCCCTCAAAAGCCTCATCTTTCAAAAGATACTGTTTTCCTTCTTGGACTCCCCTCTCTCCTGCCAACACAATTTTTACAGAATTAACATTCGGGCAAGTCCAGGAGCTCCATCAGCCCGCACCGTTTTGCTTACTCTGGGCAAACGCCAGGAGGCAATGCTTCACATTTACGTGGAGCTTCCCCAGTTAGCATCATCTGATCCCACCAGGCAGGCTCTGCTGGCACCTCTAGGTGAAAAAACAAAAACAGTCTGTACCTTTGAGTTCCTAAGGAGATCTCCACCTGGAACAGGCCCTTCCTCCACACATGGGAAGCTGCGCTGCCAGTTTCAATGGGCACTCAGTGGTTGCTGGAAGGCTTTCTGGGTGGCCTCCCATCACCCCAGTGTCAGGTAGTTTTGGGATGTACTCACCAGAGCCAACTCTGACGCTCCTCCAGTATCTATTAAGACCTTTACTAAAGGCCCCCCCACATTAAGTGTTACATGGGGCTCCAAGGGGGTTATTGTAACAGCTTTGCTTATATCCAGTGGAATCCGAGCCCCCCATTCCTCATCTGAACTGTTGCCCTCAACAGCCATTTCCTTCTTCCTTCCCTTCTTTTTTTTTACATTTTCAGGCCCCCAGTGCTTATGTGAAATTCCACTGTGTGTTCTATAGGCTTAGCACTTTTTTTCACACTTTCATAATGTCTCCCCTTTCCATTTCTTATCCAAGGACATCTGTGCTTCCAGCGGTTTCCTCTTTACGGTAAGCACATAGTTCCCTGTATAAGGGGTTCTTGTTACCCCTTCCCTATTCCTTCTAAACTCTGTTCTGTCTTCCCTTT
This sequence comes from Condylura cristata, assembly GCF_000260355.1. Taxonomy (NCBI): domain Eukaryota; kingdom Metazoa; phylum Chordata; class Mammalia; order Eulipotyphla; family Talpidae; genus Condylura; species Condylura cristata. The sequence goes on from NW_004567141.1 coordinate 2,979,229, forward strand.
GAATACATCTCTCTGCAGGCTGAGTTCTCCCTTCCATTACACAGCCTGAGGGTGCGGCCACTGAAGTGTTAGGCCCCTCGGTCTAGGCCCCTATGTGACCCCCGCCCTAGGCCCCAAACAGGTGCAGGCAGATACTGCAACCCCGCAATAGTTCCTGGAACTTGTCAAAACATCTATTCCTGGAAGCATGCCCTTGTGTGGTTGAGCTGTTTTGATGTAGTCACTCTTTGAATTGACTGGCCAAATTGAATTTGCGCGGGCTGTGACGCATAATGGCTGCTGAGACCTATATATTGCCTGGCATTTCTCTGATCGGGGCTTGCTCCCCTTGTGTGGCCTGAGTGCCTGCAAGAAAGCTTGACCCCAGCTAGCTGGCTTAATAAACTCCGCTTGCTTGGTGCATCACTGGTCCTGTCCTGTGTCACGGGAGGCAACCGGGTGATTTCGGACCTTAACAGAAGGAGCCAATTCCACAGCACCATCAATTTTCTTTAACTTTCTCCTTATACCTGGAGCACACTGTGACGTGAGTACTAGATTAACCACTGTAAGTTTCTCCAGGGTCAGGACCTAAATTTATGTAAGCATGATAAGGCCTGTATTACTCTTTCCAAAACTCCTGAAAGATTTTCATCAGGCCTTGGCCAAACCTCCATGACTTCCTGTTTTGGGATCCCCTGCCCGAGTCCTGTTCACAAGCACTGTTGTTCCTACATCTTCATGCCTCCATTACAGAGATCCTAATTAAGGTCTCCCAGAGTGTCAGCTTCCTCCACTTCTGGGTTCCTCTATCCTGAGTGGGGACAACCTGCTTCTTCGCTGGCCTTTCCCATCAAAAATCTCCATTCACCTCATGTTAGCAGTGTGCCCAACATGGACTGTGTTGGGTCCCAGCCGGGATGAGCCTCCCCAACCACCCCTGAGCTTAAGCACAGAAAAACATCCTGTTTTGTCTGCCACCTGTGTGTGTTGTTCAACCTGTGAGCGGCTGATCAATATCTGCCCTGATCGCAGTGAGGCATGTGAGGGAGACTTCCTCTGGCCCCCAGGCCAACACCTTGGTACTAAGGGTATAAAAGGAGGCTGGAGAGAAAAATAAAGAGACATTTGCTGCAACCATCTACGTGAGCTGATTCTTCAACCTCGACATCCCCCGTTCAGACTCGTATCCCTGCCGTGCAGGCACGGCAAGAGGAGGTCCCACCAAGATCTGCGTAAGGGGGAACAACGGACGGGGTCGGACTGGACCAGTAAGGACATATTGGGGTAAAAATGGGATCCACAAATAGTAAAGAGGAATTAATGTATTAAGTTTCAAAACTTTTAGAGCAACAAGGAATTGTCATCCTGGACCAGTAAGGACGTATTGGGGTAAAAATGGGATCCACAAACAGTAAAGAGGAACTAATGTATTAAGTTTCAAAGCTTTTAGAGCAACAGGGAATTGCAGTTAAGCAGCGCACCATAGAAGCCTTCCTTAAAACAGTGGTTGCAGTGGTTCTTAATGGGAGGAGGCTTAAATATTTCAGATTGGGGACAAGTAAAAAAGGACCTACAGATTACATGAGGGTCCCGATAGTTTTCCTGTATCCACCTTTTCTTTAATTGGCCAACACCAGGCATTGAGTTTTAAAGATATGAAACAATTAAAGGAGGCTGTATCGGCTTAAGGCACTCAGGATCCCTTCACCGTTGTTATTGTTGAGTCGTTTGCTGCACTAAAACCTTACCCCGAGTGACTGGCAACAACTGTGTCGAGCGGTTTTGGGGGTTGGGGGGATTGTTTGCTGTGGAGAGGGGAATATCGGGAAAGTTGCATTCAGGCAGCGGGACTGGGTGCTCAGACAGGACAAGGACAGCGTGGCTCAGACATGTTGACAGGCACTGGACCCTATGCTGAACTGGCCAATCAAATCGTTTATGATCCTGCGGTCTATCTCCAAATAGCGGCAGCGGCTACTAAAGCATGGAAAGCCCTGCCTAATAAAGCAGCTGGTGAACAATTATCTAAGGTTTTGCAAGGGCCCTCTGAGCCTTTTCAGGATTAACCTATCAACTCCTCCGCTTACGTTCTTTCACCTTTCCTTTTCGTGGTTTGGAGTATTTCCTCAAACGGCTCTGGGGAAGGGGGTGGGAGGTGTATCTCAATTGTTCTTCCAGGATCTGCAAGATGAGCAACTGCTGGGGCGGTTCAGACAGCTATCTCGTCGTCAGGATTCCTGCCATAATACCCCTGGCCAGTGCAAATAACTGAAGCCAGCGACGAGACTTTGGATGGTCCGCTGCCATTGTGGCTGCTGGCCTAGCTATGACTCAAACCGCTGTTGTGGCTGACACCGTGGAACTTACGGGTTCCTTGGAACTCCTCCTTTCTTAATGACATCTTACAGCTAACCCACAACATCGCCAGTGTTAACAACACCCTGCCCCTGCCGTTTCTGCCTCTGCTTGGTGGAAGGCTATGTGTCAATTTACAGGATGGGTCCAGAGGTGGGCGGGAACACTCTCCCTCCCACTGCTACTGCTTTTAGGACTTGTAGCCTGCATGTGGCTTCTCTGTCATCTCACACGACAGTCCCATAGGAGACATGCCATTACCCAGCAAGCTTTGCATGGGATAATCGGTGGCGTCCACGGGACTCATCAGGGGTGGCTACAAATGTTAAAAGACTCCTGACTCTCCCTATGACGGGCAACACCATATGCTCGCTGCGCCTGCCTAAGACGTGGCTGGAGGTTAACCAAAGATGGGTAAAGGCGTTGGGTCAGCGGTGACCTAAGACAGGGAGGTCAGGGCATAAAATAAAAAGGGTCCCAGCCGGGATGAGCCTCCCCAACCACCTCTGAGCTTAAGCACAGAAAAACATCCTGTTTTGTCTGCCACCTGTGTGTGTTGTTCAGCCTGTGAGCGGCTGATCAATATCTGCCCTGATCACAGTGAGGCATGTGAGGGAGACTTCCTCTGGCCCCCAGGCCAACACCCTGGTACTAAGGGAGGCTGGAGAGAAAAATAAAGGGACATTTGCTGCAACCATCAACGTGAGCTGATTCTTCAACCTCGATGTCCCCTGCTCCCCTGCTCAGACTCATATCCTGGCCATGCAGGTGCGGTAGACTGTGTGCCCAGGTGGGTCAATGGAGGGAAAAACAGAGGCAAACATTTCCACAATCATTTCAGGGTTTACCCTGTACAAAGGGACAGAATTTTTCCAACTCATGAAATCTGCAGGAGTAAGAGGGACCATAAGCCCAGTAACACCCAGCAGGCAGCTCCTTTCCTTTACTCCCCCACTGGGAACTAGCCAAGGGGGAA
>NW_004567141.1:2983193-2984719 GCF_000260355.1 Condylura cristata
GGAAGAGAAACCGAACCACAAAGGCTGATGATTGAGTCCATGACTAGTACTCAAGGAAAAAAAATCCCCACCTCAATTATTACCGGGAGTCTTGCGGTAGCTTTGCACTTAGGTGACAACACAAGAGAGAACCCTTGTGTTGGCCAAACATGGGTGTCCCCCCCGTCCCTTCATGTTTACCAACTGATGACGGGAGGCAGGTGACCCTCAATAGGCGAAGGCCCCGCTGTCCAAATTCTTTACCAAGTTCTATCTGGGTTCTTCATCCCCACACACAGTTGCAAGACTGCTCAGCTCAAGAAACAACAACAATGGGATTCATTTAACAAAGGAGAAAAATAAGGGTTACTGAGGCCAATAATGGCAGTTTACTTTACCCAAAGTGCTGTCCAGCACTGTCCTGCACACAGACTGTTACCATGGCATCTTCCCGCCACTGAGGACGAGCAGCTCCTCTCCCAACGATGGGCCACGTGTCTAAGATGGCGTCCTCCTGCCTCTGCCGACGTGAGACCCACGGCAGCCAGAGTCCAGGCCAGGTTCACAGGAGATGTGACAGGAGGCTCTCCCAAAGAAGCAGGAAACTGCAGCACACACCAGACGAGGGACACTCAGGACAGCGGCAACAGCCTCCAAAAGACCCCACAAAAGGCCTCACTGACGCCACCCAGGAAGCCAGGATGTGTCTGCAGCGAAATCAGGAACTGTTTCAGTCGCTCGGCTACTTGCAAAGCCTCTTCTCTCCACGATGAGCACAGACCTGGGCTGAAATACAAAGACCCTTCAAAGGCTGAAGCAATTCATATCATTGAAACCTCAACACCACACATATGGCAACCACCTCCTTGTCCTCCTCTCTGGCCCGTTCTGCCTTCTCTTTCTGCCTTCTCTTTCCTCTCCAAGGTAGCCACACCCAAAATCTGATACATTTTAATTTTGTCTCTGAGTATATTTGCCTTCACCAGGCAAGCACTAGGGGTATGGAGGAGCACCTGCAAATACCGTGGATTCAGTCCATGGCTACAGTCCTGGGGTGCATGAAGAGAAGCAGCCAGAAGATAAATGTACCAAGGAGTAGGGCTCAACGTTTTTATGAGAGAATAATTCCAACCAGAAGACACATTTTAGACCCAAACCCTTCCCTGACCTTAAATCGCCACAGCTAGTGACAGTCGACACCATCTGTCCCTCTATCACAGCATGTTCACACTCTCAGGACACCATGCATCACCTCTGGGAAGCTCACAACCACCCTAGGAACTAGATGCTCTGTCACAGAGCATCAGGCAGCAGGAGCATGTTTGGGGATTCATAACCCCTCAATATCAAACGCACTGCTGTGTATCTGAAACCAGATCACCCACACCCCAGCCCCAGATGGGGGCTCACCCCAGCATGCTGGGAGTTGGGGCCACAGAAGGACGTGAGGTGAAAGAAGATGTGTCAGAAGCTGATTCATCAGGCTACGGGCTTACAAGTACAAGCCACATCTGCTTCTCTAGTCAGGCCAACCCCAGTGGGGAGCG
>NW_004567141.1:2985339-2986173 GCF_000260355.1 Condylura cristata
CAGATCACCTCAGGGCCTGCGCCACAGGGCAGATGCTAGGGCCAGAGGACTGTCAGCACCCAGCCGTGGACACCACCCAGCACCACCCAGGCACCCGCATCCTCCTTTCCCATGGATGACCCCATGGGCAAAGCACAACACAAGCCACACCTGTACCTGCCCACACCGTTTTGCATAGAGGAAGGAAGAAACAGCAAAGACTGACAGGAAGACAGTAGTCATGGACGGAGGGAAATGCCCAAAATCCGACTGCCAGCTCATGCCATCGCGTTCCCACCAAGAAACTAGACAGCGAGATACTTGCTGTCTCATGCAAGCGTGACAAGGCAAAGTCAAGGTCAAGTGTGGGGCAGTGGCAGGCCAGGTAAGACCCGTCTCCCTCACCAGCTGGAGACAGGGCAGAGCCTACACCCTCTGACTGTGGTCCCCTCCTTGTCAAAAGGGGTCGGGGGAGAATGAGCCCTGACTGCCTGTAGGGTTCCAGAAAGGACCCCTTGCACAGATGTCTTTAAGGTGACCACCAGCTTCACTAAACCAGATGTTCCCAGAGATATAAACTGTTGTAATCCTAGAGGTTTAGGTGAGGGCTCAGGGGAAAATTTGAAACTGTGACCCCAGAGACCGAGACTTGCAGCCTCCTGCCTGCCTGGGTGTCACATCCTGGACGCCCACTGCAGGTCACCAGGGAAGGACAAGCCTCAGGGGGGCCCCTGGGAGACCTGGGAAAGGGCTGCAGAAGCTGACTCTCCTCCTAGGTGTGTCCCCACCCTGTGGGGCAATGCAGGAAGCAGACAGCACCCCGCCCCAGGGCGCCAGCCTGGGGTGAGCCGGCCT
>NW_004567141.1:3006054-3006603 GCF_000260355.1 Condylura cristata
CTAAGCCCGCCACCACTAAACACAGGCTACTCATGCCTCATTTGCTAACAGCTTCAATGCATCATCTATTTTACCCTCACAAAAAAAAAAAAAAACAGGTATCACGAACCCTGTTGACCAACATGGAGCTGCAGCGCCCAGACAGATTCTCAAGGGCACAACCCAAAAATGCAGAGCAGGATTCCAACCCACTTCCTATGGCCTGCAGCCCGGAACTAGCACTCTGCTGAAATCCAGGTACTGTGTGGTCACCGCTGGGCTGGACAGATCACGTCAGGGCCTGCGCCACAGGGCAAATGCTAGGGCCAGAGGACTGTCAGCACCCAGCCATGGACAACACCCAGCACCACCCAGGCACCCGCATCCTCCTCCATGGATGACCCCACGGGGAACAGTACAGCCCACGCCACACCTGTACCTGCCCACACCGTTTTGCATGGAGGAAGGAGGAAACGGCAAAGATTGACAGGAAGACAGTAGTCATAGAAAAAGGGAATGCCGATGGCCCGGCTGCCAGCTCATGCCATCACGGTCCCACCATGAAACTAG
>NW_004567141.1:3016783-3017226 GCF_000260355.1 Condylura cristata
GATCCCCAGTCAGGTAGGTGACCCACATTGCGTCCAGACCTCTCCCCACAAGCCGCTGCTTCCCTCAGCAGCGTACTTTGTCAGTCTGCCTGTTCTACACCCCAATCTTTCTCTGGTAAATCCTCTCAACACCCCTGCACCTCTGGCTTATCCCACAGTTCTGTATGTATAAATAAATCACTAACAAGGAAAATTATTGCTGGTATATAAATCTGAGATTGGGATCTCCCTGGTGGCACAATGGTTTAGAGCTCAGCACTGTGGAGCTCTGCACGGCCACCCCAGCCCACAGCTCACTGACCCACCTGGACGAGCAGAACACCCCTGACCTGCCCGCTGCTGCCCCAGCAGCGTATTTCAGTTGATCTGCCTGTGCTTTCCCAAAAGTCTCTCTGAATCCTATCAACACCTCTGGCCTATACCCCAGATCTCAATGCATAAAT
>NW_004567141.1:3039850-3067430 GCF_000260355.1 Condylura cristata
GCATGTTATTGATGCACTTGCTGAGAGCTTCCGCCTACCCCCAGCCCCAGGCTCCAGGCTGAAGGGGATAAATAGGGAAGGAGAGAAGAATAAAGTGTGCCTTTGCTTGCTGACCAGGAAGTGTGTGCTTTAATCCTGACGTCCTTCGCTCAGACCATCTCTGCTGTCATGCTGGCGCGACAGCATGAGAGGAGGGTTCATGGGCTGCTGTAACTGTCACTGCTGCTGTTGTTTTGAGATTGCAATGGATATGCATCGTCTTCCTCCTCTTCTACTTTTCTAGATTTCATTTCTATTGATCTAGGTGACTTGTCATTCCTGGCGAGTGTGAGATGCTCTTGATTCCCATGTGCTTATCAAGCCATGGTTGCTATATTTAGCCATTTAGAGTTAAAACAGAACAAGAATAACAATGCACAGCCCAGTGGATCTCCTCAGTGCCAAAATTTCCTCCTGGCTATTAGAGTTAGCAGCAGTTTCAAAGGGTGATTGGGATCAATGACCCTTCCAATGAAATTGAGCCTTTTTTTTTTTGCCTGCTGGAGTACTGACAGGGGAAGTCCAGAATGGCCAGCAGAAGTAAATGACCACAGGGTCCTTTGGGGAAAAACCCAAAGGGAGAGATCTCTACTATACACACTTTTTGTGTTGCAGGGTCTTTTTTTCTGTTCTTTTCTTTAAAGATTTATATATTTATGCATACAGAGCTGGGGTACAGGCCAGAGGTGCAGGGACAGTGAGAGGATTCACCAGAGACAGAGTGGGGAGCAGAACAAGTGGATCCTCGGAAATACACTGCTGAAGGGAGCAGTGAAGGCGAGACAGGAGAGGTCTTCTGTGCCATGTAGGTCAGCTGGGGATTGAACTCATACTGCAATGGCTGGTGATTGTATGACAATGCTGAGACTTTAACCCCTGAGCCCCTAGGAAGGTCTGACTCATTATTATTAACTAGGGCTCTTGCTTCCAGATTCTAAGGAAAACTCTGGTTTTATACTACCAGTTATTTGGACCTCACTGGTTCTCCCGTAGAGAGCTGTGGAGCCCTGTGGACTTAGAGGAATTGGCAGCCACAGGTGTTAGAAGACAGTCCACCTGGCCTCAGAGGTGAGCTGGATAGCAAGTGGGGCCATCAGAAAGTTCTTAGGAACACTGAACATGCCCTGTGTTTCTGATTGCCTTCTCCATGCTTACTGCTCCCCAAATGTCTCCCTTCTTGTTTTTCTTTTTTTGTCATTGTTGTTACAAGGGCCTTTGGGGGCCAGTCTCCTTCAGTTGGTGGGTCAGATCTGCCTCGGGAGTGGGATGTGGTCTCACTCAGCCTTTTTGTCGTCTATTCTTGGTTCTTTTGATTGTTTTAAGCACTCTTGATGTCTGCTTCAGAATTAGAGGAAGCACAATCCACTGACTGCCCTCATTTTTTACCCCACTTGCAAGTTCAAGGGCTTCCAAAATCAGCCCAAGCTTTGATAATACACTGACAGGATTCACTGAAAGCTGTTGTTGTCATGATTATGGTTTATTACATGGAAAGGACACAGATTAAAACCAGTCCAGAAGGTAGAGACATATGTGTCAGAGTTAGGAAAGTTCCAAGTGTGGCGTCTCCATTGTCCTCTCTGTGGAGTCACAGGCCTGCTGGTCACCTGGCAACAGTGTGCAGCAATGCATTTGGTTGCACACCTGGGCAATGCACTTGGACACCACACCTGGACAATGCACTTTGCTAGCTACGGAAGTTCATCTGAGCCTTGGCGTAGAGAGTTTTCATTGGGACTTTGAGTTCTACAGTCCAAGTAACTGATCTCAGTCTCTCACCCCTCCAGAGGGCAAGCTGCTACCATGTGGCTCAGAGCCCCCACAGCAAGTGTCATTGGTAGACTCTCTAAAGTGGTCCAAAGGCCCCAGGTAAAGAAGGGCACTCTTGTCAGGCATGGCAATCCGAGGGATTAGAGATTACCTCCAGAAACCGAAGACAAAGACAGAATTTCGAGCTGGGCAAACTAAATTTTCTTAATTTAGTTAATTTAGTGTCTGGTTTTATACTACCAGTTATTTTGGACCTCACTGGTTCTCCCGTAGAGGTCTGTGGAGTCCTGTGGACTTAGAGGAATTAATTTCTTAATGGCAAAAATGCCCTTTGACCTTTGGATCCCAGGGTCATGAGCTCTGGTGGCTATGGATCTTTCAACCATGAAGCCACCTCACTTCTCATGGTTACACCCTGTCACCTGGCCTGGCTGTGCCAGGATCTCACCATCCCCATTTCAACCAGGTCACTCAGCCCTGCATCAACATCTCCTAACTTTGTTAACAGAGGATACGAGAGGGTGCCCCAAAAGTGGACCCTGAGGGTGGGAGATCAAGGCGTGCCAAACATAAAGCTGGATCAAGGCCAGTTTGCTGATAAGGGAGACTTCTTTCATGACACCAAATTAATAACATTATTTTTAAATGAAGAAACAGTGTCCAAGCTTGCTGTGGAGACACAGGGAGGCAAGGTATGATGGGAGATGGCTGGGTTTTGGGGCAACTGGAGGGTGAGGCAGTGACCAGGTTGAAGAGACTTAGGAAGGCCAGCCAGCATCCTGCTTCTGCACTGCTAAAGCCTCTGAGTGTCTGGTTGGTGGTCCAGGGGAGTCCAGTTAGTGTTCAATGAGTCCAGTGAGTGTCCAGTGAGCCCGGCCCTCCGTCCCCAGCTCAGTATCCAAACCAGTGGTTCTCAGACATTTTTTGTTTCCTCTGTAAATGCATGTATGGACCTTGTTAAAATATAAGTTCCTGAAGAAAAAGGAATTCTCCTGCACTGCTGGTAGCAATGCAAACTAGTACAACCACTATGGAAAACTCTTTGGAGGTTCCTCAAACTGCTAAACATGGGGCTTCCATTAGTCCAAGCAATCCCATTCCTAGGTATCTACCCAAAGGACACAAAAACATTGATTCAAAAAGACATCTGCACCCCCATGTTTATTGCTGCTTTATTTATAATAGGAAAGACATGGAATCAACCCAAATGCCCAAAAGTAGATGATTGGAGTAACAATATGTGGTACATAAACGCAATGGAATATTACTCAGCAATCAAAAAAGATAAACACATGCCTTTTGCAGCAACATGGATGGAGCTGGAAGGGATCATGCTTAGTGAAATAAGCCAAAAAGAAAAAGAAAAATACTGGATGGTTCCACTCATAAAAGGAGCATACAGGGCCGGGGGGGAAAAATAATAATGAACAACTATATACTAGAGACTTTTATGGGGGTGGAGTGGGTAATGGAATCAAAAATGGGGGTAGGGGGAGTTCACAGGACTATGATGATGGACACGGTGAATTGGTGATGGGAAGCCCATAGGGGTTACCACTGAGATGGAAAAAGGCACAAAATCATGTAAAAATAAACTATTATAATAAAATAATAGCCACAGTAACCCAGGCAGTATGTGAGTTACTGTCACCCCTTGTGCTGAGAATAAGTCACAGGGCGGCCTGGGCTGGACTCTGCGCTATTAGCCCGATGTTGTGGAGGTGCCTGAGGGGCTGCAACAGTGGCCCCATTTCCACTGCTTCCCAGTGCATCTCTGCTCCTCAGTTAGACATCTCTGGTTCTTGGATTCAGTTGGTTTGCAGAAACTATCTTGGAATAAAATCCTTTGCAAACCCAGCAGAAGGAGGATCTGGCCAGCAGAGGGGCACAGAGGCTGTGTGGAAGATGGGGAGATGTTTCCAAGGAACAGAGTGCAGATTTAGTCAGTGTGTGTGCATGCATGTGTGTGTGTGTGAACGCATGTCTGTACTGAGGGGCAGGCAGGAGACCCCCAAATCAGGGATGACACTGGATCTCTGACTAACACCTGAAAGCTGAGGGAGCAATGTAAGGAGTAAGCCAGGGACAGTCACTGGAGGAGTGCCAGGTGGGAAACGGGCTCCCCACAATCTGTGGAGGAAGATCTGAGCCCTGAGCAACAGAGGGAGCCCACTGAGAAGGTGAGCTGAGACAGCACTCCTGTTGGAGACAAGCTCCCCTGGCATGCACCCCAACCTGGCGGGCTCCGAGCACAAGCAGCAAGGGTGCTCTACCGGAGGGGTCCGGATGCTTGTGCCTCACTCCAAGTCTGCCCTCTCTAGCTCTGTGACAGAGAGAGCCAGTGTGCTCTTGTAGCCCTCCTTGTTCCTTCAGTTGGAAAGGAGGCAAATAAAGCATCAGCCTTTAGAGGCTTCCAGATAGTCTGCAAGACGTTTCTAGTAAAAGTGGATTTCCTTAGAAAGCACTAGAGCTCTGGTGGCCAGAAACACCACCCTATGCCTGCCCTGGATGTTCACAGAGAGAGGACACAAGTCCCTGGGTGGTGTCCAGGGCTGAGTCCTGACCCTCTGCTGCCACTCTCCTGGCCCACAGCATCTGCCCTATGGCACAGGCCCAGTCCAGAGGTGACCACACAGCAACTGGATTTCTGCAGAGCGATAGATCCAGGCTACAGGCCATAGGAACTGGGTTTGAATCCTGCTCTGCATTTTTGGGGTGTGCCCTTGGAAACCTGTCTAGGCTCATCAGCTCCAAGTCTGTAAACAGGGGTCATGGTTACCAGTGCATGGCGTTTTCTGAGGGTTAAAAGAGATGATGCATTCAAAGCTCTTAGCAAATCTCCTGGCATGTAGCAGCCTGTCTCTAATGGCAGGAGGCCTTAGCTAATGACAACTAATACAACTAATAAGTGACAAATCAGTTGAATAACCAGAGAGTCTGATTCCATATGCAAATCCCCAAATGATCCATTTCCTGAGATGGTCCCGTCCTCTCACCACCCAGAGAGCTCGGATCTAGGCTAAGACCCACAGAATAAGGTGGGGTAAGGCCCTTTCCGACTGGGGGTGATTATTATCTTGCTAGCAACGCCAGTCTGACAATGCACTGTGTGGAGTTTTTATATCCTAGTTGAGAACATAGAGCTCTGGAATAAAGGGATTATTGTGCTATTCCTCTTGGTGGTGTTTGATGTGGAGTCTCACTCTCTGACTTCAGTACAGAGGGAGCTGAAGGCCAACTCCCCTCTTTCCCAGCACCTTGGATTAGGCTCTTCAGCTCGACCGTGTTCCGTTTCTGCTCATCGCCCATGCAATCTGCCCTCTGGTAAATGCCACCCTAGGAGCCCACCTGTAGACATCCACACCTGGGAGCCCACCTGCAGCCTTCTCGCCGCCCCCAAGTCTTCAGATATGCGTTACCTCTTGGGCCCAGCCCAAACCACCCCTAATTCTTGACTTGACTCCACAGTCCGCGCCCCTTTCTGCCCTTGCCCACCCTCTCACTTTAGTCCGGGTCCTGGGGCCTGTGCTGGTTTCACTCTGTCTGCTCCTTTGTTTTGTTTCTCTGCACACGTCCTTGGAGTGAACACTTTAGTAGGATTTTCCCTCTTCTCCCTTATTTCTAATTTATATTTTTAAATTTTAAAGGTAATATTTTTCCTCGCATCATTACTAAACTGGCACAGTGGTTTCCCACTCAGGTGTGGTCACCATGTTCTCCACCACAGGCACAAGACTGTCTCTGATGGAGGGCTAGCTAGCAGGACAGAGCTGGGTGGGGGTGTGGGCTGAGGCAGGGGCCTGGAGGAGCGTTCCTGGGACGGTGAGAGGGCCTGAGCAGCAGCGGCAGGGGATGGTGCTGTCCTCAGTCACCACCTGCTGGAGCGCCACGCAGACATCCACACCTGGGGGGCCAGTAGGGGAGGAGCAGGACCCTGATGGCCTCCAAGAGCCTGGGAGCATATGCCCCGCTGTGGCAGACGGAGGCTGCGACCACGGCCGCTGGTGAGGTTTGTCCTCATCTAAGGTATCTGGGCTGGACATTGCCGCACCCCAAATTGGTCAAGGTCCACTGGGTCCTCACCCTGAACAACCACCACGAAAAGGCCCCTGGTGGCCAGCGGCTGGCATTTAGCTGTCATTGCTGAGGGTGAGTTCAGCAAGAAGTTGCCTCCCCTCCCCCACCACTGGGCTGCACAGCAGGCTACACCCCCAGTGCTGCACAGAGCCCACAGCACATCATGGAGATCGTGATTGTCAGGGTGCTGTGAGCCACCCCGACGTCTCTCACAGGGACGGCACCCTGCGTCCCGCGCCCCTGAGGAGGCCTACTTGAGCGGTGACAGTCTCACCTCAGCCCTAGGGACTTGGAGCCAGGGCCATGGGCAGGGAGCTGGTGTGGGCCTGGCTCCCCCCACCGCCCTCTGTGATCACAGCGTCCATCCACAAGGTGAAGAACTGCATTGCTGGCCCTGGCAGGAGCTTCCCCTGCCCTGAACATGGCCCTGGCAGGATGGCTGCGACCAGGGCCAGGGCAGGGACACAGGCCTGCAAGAAGGGACAGTGATCTGAGTCACAGAGGGACCCTGTGGCACAACCCAGTGCCCACAGGCATTGGCAACGCCTGTGCTGGCAACAAAGGTGGTTTCAGGTATCTCTGGTGGCACAAGATTTAAGTCTCAGCACTATGAAGCTGTTGGCAGCCACTGCAGCAAGAGTTTGGTCCCCGGCCAGGGAGCTATACACATAGCACAGAAGACCTCTCCTGTCTCACCTACCACTCCCCTCTGCAGTATATTTCAGATCTGTCTGGTCTGCTGCCCATTCTGTATGATGAATCCTCTCACCACCATCGCCACCCCTCTGGCCCACAACCCAACTCTTGTAAGCATAAATAAATAAATCTTTAAAAAAAAAAAAAAGTAGTTTCACTACAGAGGCAGCCAAAGAAAGACAGAAATGGGCCAGTTTCTAGTCAGAAGAGACACTTTATTGTTCTTTGGGGCCCTGGAGGCCTTGGGGAGGCGGGTCACTGGTTTCCCCCAGAGCAGGGCTCAGCTCCATGGCTCTGTTTGTGGTAGTCTGTGGTTAAATCCCCCAGCAAGGAGAGGAACTCAGAGAAGTCGATCTGGCCGTCGCTATTCTGGTCCTTCTTCTCGAAGACATTGGCCAGGTAGTCTGTGCCCTTTTTGTCCTGTGGAGAGACGCAGACAGGAGCCCCTGAGTCCCTTGGGGGTGCGGTGGGCGTGACTGGAGGCGGAGCCACAGCAGCTGCACCGGGCATCACTGTGGCAGTGACCGGGCGGGAGGGCACCGGTCACCACAGGCCCCAGGGGCTCCTTGGTGACATGTGGTGGGACGGGCGCCTCGCTGGTGGGTTCTGCCAGAGCTGTCCTGATGGACGTCCCCGCGATGGCCCGGTCCAGCCTGCCCTTCCCCGTACCCCACCGTCTGCCAGTTGTGCCGAGGCTCAATCTGGCCTGCCTCCGGCCATCTCCCCAGCCCTCACCTGTGTTCTCTCACCCTGCCAAGTCCCACGGGCCCTCACGTGCCCCCTGTTGCTCCTGGTGTCTGTGTCACAGCCCCCTGGGGCCCCTCAGCTGACCAGCTCAGGACAGTCCGTGGCCAGATGAAATCAGGCAGTGGGTAAATGCGGACAAGGACATGAACAGAGGAGTGTGCATCTCTCTCAGCTATGGGGTTTCTACTGCTATCGGGACATGGATGGAGCCTCTGGAGGCCAGGAGAGGAGAGCCTGGGACTGGTGACGGGGACCCCACCGTGCTGTTTGTAACCTTGGCTCACACCTCTCCATACCTTTTCACCCTTGGCCACATAACACCCATCTCCCCCCTTACTGCCTGGTAATCACCCAGGATAGGGATCATCCGGGGCCCTTGTTTAGAGAAGGAAACTGGGAATTCAGGGAGTGAAGTGACCGTCCAGGTCACCCAGCCGCTATGTCCTCAGCCAGAGCAGGACCCCACACAGTGAGAGGCAGACCCCGACTCACACAGGCGGCCAGGAGGCTGGGGAAATTCTCCTTGAGCAGCTTGATCAGGCCTGGCTTGTCGATCGTGTCCTTCTGTCCACTGTATTTGTGAAACAGGTCGATGGTGCCCAAGATGGCCTTCTCGGCGGGAGTGCTGCCCATGGTGGCTGTCGAGAGCTGCCAGGAGAGACAGGACCTTTAACCCTCCCATGGCCCGGGGGTGCGGAGCACGGGTAAGCTGAGCAGACAATGACCTGTCCCTGCGTTGCTGGGTCAGTGTCTCAGGGCGTCTATGTAGGACCCAGGTCAGGGAGCAGGGGAATGAGGGAGAGCAGCAGAGTCAAGGGGTTTGGGTGACAGGAGAGAGCAGAGATGGGGGGCAGCATCCTAACAGGGAAAATTGTGAGGTATGACCTCGAGGTCACACGGACAATTTGAGGGTCCCCCACATTTGAAGACATCAAATCCACCCTCTGATCTTCAGTGTCAGGGTAGAGGCCCCAGGCCCCTCAGTGTCCTCGCCATGCTGGGGCAGCAACCCGGGGCTCCCTGTGGGGACCGGCCTGGGCCCCACCACAGCAGGAAGCCCTGGTGCTGCACTGGGCTCTGGTGCTCCCGCAGGACCCAGTGGGGTCCTGGCCAGTGTGAGCCGGGACCAGCCTGTCCTGTGTCTGGAACTGCCTGGGCTGTCCCCCTGGGGAGGTCGGCCCCAGAGTGGTCAGAGGAGCCAAAAGGAGCAGTGGGTGTCCCCGGTCGCGTCATCTGCGGAGGACCTCAGCTGGGGACAGTCTCCAGCCTGTGAGGGGCCGGCTCAGACCCTCTCCCTGGCTGCTGTCCCTGCCCAGGCAGCAGAACCGCCGGCCCGACCCTCCCTGCAGAAAGGGCAGGAGCAGGCGCAGACTCACCAGAGCTGAGGAGAAGCGGCTGCAGGGATGCGGGTGAGATGTGGGGCTGGGCGAGCCGGGCCCTTTATAAGGCTCAGGCCGGCTCACCCCAGGCTGGGCGCCCTGGGGCGGGGTGCTGTCTGCTTCCTGTATTGCCCCACAGGGTGGGGACACACCTAGGAGGAGAGTCAGCTTCTGCCATCCTCTCCCAAATCTCCCAGGTAGCTCCCTTGAGGCTTGTCCTTCCTTGGTGACCTGCAGTGGGCGCCCAGGATGTGGCACCCAGGCAGGCAGGGGGCCTGGAAGACTGGGTCTCTGGGGTCAGGTGGAAGTGTCACTCAGGGAGGGGCAGTGGGTGGGCATCCCCCAGCCCCCAGTCCTGTCCTTACTGGGCTGAGGAACAGCAGCCCCATGTTCTGTGAGCCCTGAGTTCAGATTGGACACCTGCTGTCCTGTCTCCTCCTCCATCCTCTCTCTGTGGTGGGGTCCCACCCTCATTCGGGGGAAATGGTTGTGCAAGAGGTCAAGCAAACCCCCATGTTTATACAGCTAGTAGCCAACCCAGGGGCCAGGATCCTGGAAAATCCTGGCCAAACCTCCCATGAGCCCTCACCTCAAGCTCTTGGTTTGTAGTAGATTTTGTCTCTGGGAACTCCAGGCTCAGGGGCTAGGAGGTCACCTCACTGCTATCTTCTCATAGGGTCTTCCCTGGAGCCCTTCAGGGAGTCAGGGTTCATGCACCCCTAGACAAGGAGGGGACACAGAGCAGACGGTTGTGAGTTCTGCTCTGTCTCCAGCTTGTGAGGAGAACGAGAACTAATCCTGGCCTGACTTAGCTCCATACTTGAACTTGGCCTTGCAGCATCAAGAGCGCAAGGGACAATCCATAACCCGCTGTCTAGGTTCATGGTGGTGACTGCTGTGAAGCCGCTTGCTCAGGGCGTGGGGCCGGGTCCCTCCCTCCATGACTACTGTCTTCCTGTAAGTCCTCACTGTCCTTCCTCCTTCCTCCATGCAAAACAGTCAGGTGGGAGCGGGCGCTACCTGGGCTGTGTTGTGCTGTGCTGTGCTGTGCTGTGCTCCACCCTGGAGCAGAAATGCTGGCTCAGGAGAAGGAAAATAGGAACTGGGGTCAGGAGGAGCCTGGAGCCTCTGGGGATGGCTCCTCTGACTCACTGAGTAGGGAGAGGTGAGGACAAGAACTCAGAGCCATTCCGTTCTCTGGTCCCTTACAGCTTCCTCCCATTGTGAAGAAGCTGGGCCAGGCACTGGTGTCCCTGGACAGGCCCCACCCCGAGGGCTGAGCACTGGTCAGGCCCTCCCGCTTCACAGGCTCCAAGCTGCAGCCGGCCTCCCTGGCCCACTGCTGGCACATTCCTACCACCCCACCCCACTTCTTGCATTCATTTTTCCTTTCTCCCTCTACTGAAAGCCTCCATGAAGGATCAAGGAGAAACCTGGAGTGAGGCATCCTTGGTAGGGGAGCTAGATGACTAGTGGGGGACTGGGAGTTAGCAGGAGACAGACTTCAGCCACTAATGCTGCTGTGGCTTTTACATTTTGAATCATGTCAAAATACTCTGAGTCGATTTTTCCTTTTGCACTGGTTTTTTATTCTTTCTTGAAATTCACTAAACATAATGTGTTTAAAATGTTCATCATGGGGCCCTCCCTGGTGGCTCAATGGGTTAGGACGCAGCACTGCAAGCTCACAGCAGATGCTTCCATGCAAGTTCGATCCCCAGCCCTGGAAGTGACCCACATGGCGCGGCAGACCTCTCCTGACCTGCCCACTGCTCCCCTCAGCAGTGCACTTCATTGATCTGCCTGTTCTGCTCCCCACTCTGTCTCTGGTGAAGCCTCCTACTGCCCCTGCACCTCTGGCCTGTACCCCAGTTCTGTGGAGCACCCACATGTGTATACACTACCTTACATTCACAGCAACAGCCCAAATCTCTCCTCACCATGCCATTAGTCCTTGCTTCATCCAGTCCTTTTCCTCTTCCCGTCCTTTCTTGTAACCAGTACTTGGTCTCAGTATCCAAAAGGGTTTATTTGGTTTGTTTTGTTTAGTTTAGGTCAGTGTTTGTTTACTCTATATACCACATCAGAGTGAAATCTCTTGGTGTTTGCTTTACTTCACTATGCATAATTCCCTCCAAGTCCATTCACGTTGTTGCAAATGGTAGGATTTCTCTTTTTTAGCTTAGTAGAATATAAACCACATCTTCTTTATCTATTCCTCAGTTGAGGGACTCTTACACTGTTTCCAGTTCTTCACTATTATAAATAATGCCACAATAAACATGGAAATACATATATCTGTTCAAGTTAGTATTTTTGCATTTTAGGGGTAAATACCCAGATGTGAGACAACTGGATTGTATGGAATTTCTATTTCTACTTTTCGAGGATTCTCCATACTGGCTTCCATAATAGCTGCATCAACTTACATTCCCACGAACACTGTGCAATGTTCTCTTCTTTCCATCCTCTCCAACGTTTTATTCTCATCTTTTGGATAGTACCCATTCTCACAGGTGCGAGGTGATAGTTCATTGTTGTTTTGAATTGCATTTCTCTAGTTGTTTTTTTTTTAATATTTATTTACTTATGCCTACAGAACTTGGGTACAGGCCAGAGGTGAGGTGTAGTGGGTAAGAGGATTCACCAGAGACAGAGTGAGGAGCAGAACAGACAGATGGACGAAGTACACTGCTGAGGGGAGCAGCGGGTGGGTCAGGAGGGGTCTGCTGCGCCATGTGGGTCACCTCCCTGGCCAGGGATGGAATTCGTGATGCAGGGGCTTCTGAGGGCTTCATAATGCGGTGCTTTAACCGGTTGAACCACCAGGGAGAGCCCTAGTTTTTAATTTTTATGTTATAGTTTTTCTTTTCTGCTCTCAGTCTGTTTTCAGAAGCTGAGATTTCCATAATCTTCAGCTCCTGGTATTTAAACATTTAATCTGTCTCAAGTTCTCTCTTGTTTTACTTGTTTCCTTTCCTCTTCTCCATTCCCACTCCATTCCCCCAACAGAGAATATAATGTAAGATTAAAAGTTTTTTTTCTTTTAACCTGTTGCTTGCCAATATGCACATTTCTTAGTAAATATGAATGGTAATTTTCGTACATATGCTATTTAAGTTTTTAACTGATATATCAAACAAAAATGCCCAGCCCGATGAATCATCTCCAACACCATCACCCAGGTAAAGGATCAGAACATTGCAGCACCTCTTCCAGGCTGCCCTTTCTCTTTCTTTGAAAGGTAACTACCATCTCAGTCTTGATGGCAAGGTTCACTGTTTTCCTTAGAGTTTTGTCAGCTAAGTACACATCCCTATACACCATTTTTTGCCTTATTTCTAATTGTCCATATGGAAACACTTATGTGTCCGCCTTCCCTGTTGGACTGCCTACCACCAGAAGAGCAATAGGGAATCCTAAAGTGCCTTAGTCAAAAAGGCCTTTGGCACACTGGGATTATGTATTGAGGTCAAATCTGATTTGAACCATCTCTAAAGTTTGGGGTATTTGGAAACAAGATGACTTCTCTTTTACCTATCCAGGGATTAAGGAATAATAGCTAATAACAAGTGCTCCACCATTTATGGGCAAGCACAGTGTTAGTGATTTTATTTCCTCAGATAGAAATTATATAATTATTCCCCTGTGTGAGTCGGCCTCAGAGGAGGCCTGAACATTGAGCATTACATTAGAGGATGCAAAGGGGCAGGCCCGAGTCACTAGCCTGAACTGGAGTCACACCAGAGATGAAGACCCATGGAGAACAGGGTTCTGGATTAAAGACCAGGGCCTTCTGTGAGGCCCGAGCTGGCCTGGCGCGTCCAGTCAGGAGCCCTGGCTATGTGCACCAGCCTCCCAGAGCTTGTCTGCCCTGCCTGGCAATTCTCCCCAGAATCCCAGGGCCTGCCAGTGCCACTCTGCCCTAACTAACTCATTCTTAGCCTATCCCCATCACAGGCCCCACAGAGTCAGGGTAAAGTGATAGACTATGGTTAGAGCAGAGTTGGAGGGTTTGCTGAGCCCCAAGAACTGTGGATGTCTGGAAAGAAAGATTGTTTCTGTTCATCCATTCAGGCATTGAGGATTAATAGCTAAAAATAAAAGAAACACCATTTGTAAGCAATCTGAGCTAAGTCCTGCACTGATGGTTAAATTTCCTAAAGTGGAATTTACATCTTTCTTCTTTTTAGTATATTAGAATTTCTAATCTATTAGAATTTCTAATGCATGTGTGCATGTATGTAGTTATTTAATTCTACATATTACAATTATATATACTATATGTTAACTTTATATGTGATATATTAATATATGTAGTGATACATTGATATATGTAATGCATATTAATATATATAATTTTATATATAATGTTAACACATAACACATAATTACTGTATATGCAATTCAATGCTAAAATTCATCCTCTAAGCACTGTTTTGCTGCATCCCAAAATGTTAAGTTTTGATAAGGTGTATTTCATTTCCATTTAGTTCAAAACAGTTTATTGTCTCTTGAAACCTCTTTGACTCTCATGTCTTTATAAGTGCATTGTTTGATCTCTAAACTTTTGGGGTTTCCCAGCTACCTTTCTATTACTGATTTTTGTTTAGATTCCATTGTGATCTATAATATATATTATATAGTTTTTCTTCATTTAAATTGGTTGATATAAGTTTTATAGTCTGTCATATGGTCTATATTGGTAAATGCTCCATGTGAACTTGAGAAGAATGTGTATTCTGTTATTGTTGGATAAAGTAGCCTATAAAATTCAATAGATCAGTTGATTGATGATGTTATTCAGTTAACTATGACCTTATTGATTTTTCTGACTGCTCAATCTGTCCATTTTTTTTAAAAAGATTTATTTATTTTGTGCATACAGAACTGGGTTACAGGCCAGGGGCTCGGGGGTAGCGAGAGGCTTCACCAGAGACAGAGCAGGGAGCAGAACAGGCAGATCAATGAAGTATACTGCTGAGGGGAGCAGCGGGCGGGTCAGGAGAGGTCTGCCACGCCATGTGGTCACCTCCGGGGCAGGCGGGAATTGAACTCATGCGGAAGTGGCTTTAGATTTTCAGTGCTGTGCTTTAACCCACTGCGCCACCAGGGAGGGCCCCCAATCTGTCCATTTTTAAGAGCAACTATTAAAGTTTTTGACCATGCTAGTGGGTTTGCCCATTTCTCCTTGTAATTCTATGAGTTTTTGCCTCACCTATTGTGTGAGGCCCAAGAACTGTGGATGCCAGGAAAGAAAGATTGTTCCTGTTCACCCATTCAGGCATATGTTCACATAACACATATTCTGTGTTATGTGTATGTACATTAAAGGTCATTATGTCTCCTTTTATCATTATGTATTGCCCTTCTTAGTCCCTGTTATTTTTCCTTGCTCTGAAATCTGCTTTATCTGAAATTAATAATTGATTCGTTTATGTATCTTTCTCCATCCCTTTACTTTTACTCTACCTGTGTCTTTAAAGTGAGTTTCTTCTAGACAATCTGTAGTTGAGTCTTATTTCTGTTAGTATTTCTGTTGGTATATTTAGATCATTCATATTAAAAGTGATTATTGATGTAGTTGTACTAATAGCCTCCATAGCTGTAGTTTTTTTTCCATTTATTGCCCTTATTTTTCTGAGGGAGAAGGAGTTCATCTTTCATGCTCTTTTTTTTTTTTGGGGGGGGGGGCCTTCCCTAGTTTTAGTTGAGTGTTTTGTTTTCTTTAGACCATATTAACTTCTCTCCTGCCCAGTGATAACCTGGGTTCCTCACTCTCTTTCATTCCTTCCCCATAAAACTCCACTTCCTTGTAAGCTTTGTCTACCCCTAACCACTACTCCCACAGCTCAGCCTTTCACCACTCCACCTATGTAAGGGTCTATCAGTCTCATCCAGGGTTCCCCAACTACCTTCAGTAACTCTTGGGCAGCCACTGAGGTAGTTTGCTTGAGTCCCTTCTGCCAGGATTGTAGCTGGTGCAGACACTGAAGCCTCTGGATAGGTGACCCAGCCAGGCCTGAGCACAGAGGAGGAGCCAGAAAGGGGCCTTCCCACCTCAACATGGGAGACACCAAGTGGGTGGTCTTTGCTCTTAGAAACCCTGTGGATCTGGCAGAGAACATCCCAGAACACCACTGAAATCTCAGGCTCTTTCTCCACATCCTTCCTCCTCTCCTTTGGTCTTTTCATAGACTCCCCTGCTTACATTTACCTTTCACAAGACATTCCCCCACTAAATCTCTTACACTTTAACTCTATCAGAACAGAGGCTTCCTGAAAAATCCAAATGCACACTCCTCTTCATCAACTAGTCTTTCTCTACTTAAATGATGTTGCCCATTCACTCTTATTCAACACCCTGAATAACTTTCTAAAGTCCACTGAAGAGACTTCCAGATTTTTTAATACCCAAGAGTTTTTTCTTCAAACAAGATAGTATGATGAAAGCAGATATATACAACCAATCAAAACAGAACTGCTGTCAGAAAGGACAACAAAGAGAACTTCCAGTGGTGGGCCAGCCTGGACACTCAGCAGGCAACTTATCTCAAGAAGCTATTTTATTTTATGTTATTTTATTAAAATATTCATCACATCATCCTTCATTTTTGTACAATGTATTCCCACCACCAATTCACCCGTGCACCATCACCATATCCCTCATGCTCTTCCCACCCCTGTCCTGATCCTTCACTCTCCTCCTCCCCTACAAGATGTCTCTGACTTGTAGTTGCCTGATGATTTTCATTGTTACTTTTTTCTGATCCTTACTTGTTTTCTCTACATTCGTCCTATAAGTGGGACGATATTTTTCTTTTTCTTTCTGGTTTATTTCACTGAGTATAATTGCTTCCAGTTCCATCCATGTTACTGTGAAGGATATGAGTTTATCCTTTTTGATTGCTGAGTAATATTACATCATCTAAAGATAGAATATCTTCTTGATCTAGTCATCTATTGGGGGCATTTAGGTTGCTTCTATAACTTTCTTATTGTAACTTGTGCTACAATAAACATAGAGGTTCAGGCGCTCTTTTGAAGGAATGTTTTTGTATCCTTTGGGTTGATTTTTAGAGTGGAATTGCAGGATCATATGGAAGCTCCATTTTTAGTAGTTTGAGGAAACTCCACACAACTCTCCATAGTGGTTGGACCAGATTGCATTCCCATCTCAGGGAGCAATTTTTAAAAGAAATATGAAATCTCTCCAGCTCTGAGTTCTTACAAATCTCTAGGTCTAAAGTTCATAGTGGTAATCAATCATTTATATATAAAAAAAAAACTTGTTTGAGGTTTTAGGGCTTTTAATAGCTTCAGAAGGACAAGTGGAGTGCCCATGACCTGTCCTCCCCCAGAGGCTGTGTCCAGGAGATGTTTAGGGCCTCAATGGAGGCAGCAGGACGCACAGGAAAGGTAAGCATCCCTGCATCTATCCATAGCTCCCAGCAGAAACTTCCAAAGTTCACCTGAACCTCACAGGAAGAGGGAGTAATCCAAGAATGATATCCACTCCAAAGATAGTTAAGAAAGCTCTAGAATTTTCCATTCTGTTATTCATGACCTGATCAAGAGCAGAGGTATTACTTGAGCTGCTGGTTTAGCATAAAGAAAGGCCTGTTTAATTTTCAAGTGTTTACTCAGGCTGGTTGTAGCACTGTTTCTGTCCAGATAAGTGTGAAGGAAATTCAAAGTATCATGAAAGAGAAATTGATTGAGGAAGTTATTCAGAGCCAAACTGAGAAACCTAAGCACAGACCATCAAATAATTGCTCTCCCCAACCTTGGAAACTTGTCCTTAGTTTATATAGTTAAGTTGCATACACAGAAAAATACATAATTACTCTTTTAAAAGGAAAAGAATACATCTAGTTAATTTCTAGTATTTTCAGTTAGCTAAAACAGGTTTCTGACATTCTTAATTAATTGATAAAGGAGGAGTGTTGTTATTACTTCAAAGCAATCTGTGACTGGGAAGACGTTGGGGCCAACGGTTATTTGTATCTTTTATCCTCAAAACATCCCTATACCTATGGACATAACCCTGCTGTTATTTCATGCTCCTCCTGGTAACTCATAAACATGCTGGGGTTAGATTCAGTTTCCAGGCATTTTCTTTTGTGTCTCACCACAAGGCTTCTTCGCCACAAACAAAGCTATTGTCTTGCCAGCTTCAACCATACAGGCAGCCTCGTCAAGCAGGAGATATTTCCAGCATAGCAAAATGAAGAATTTTATTTTTTCTTCTTTCAGCCCACACCAGTAATCCTCAGTATGTGCTTTGGAAACCACCTGTGTCAGAATCTCCTGGGTGTTGTGAAAATACGGGTCCTGGGCCCCATCCTAAGCTTACTGATGCTGATAGTGGGGCAGAAAGTCCAGGAACCTGCATTTCAACTAGTGTCCCAAGGCTCAGCTGACCTGGTTTAACCCAGTCTGGTCTGGTTGGATTGGAGATGTTTTTCATTTTGTATCTTGGAAAAAGTCTGAGAACCACTGGTCAAGATGGAAGTCCTCACAGAGCAGAGACAGGGCTCCTGAGGCCTCAGAGGCAGTGACTTGGCCAGCAGGAACAAGCAAAGGAACAGAAAACAGGCTGTCTTTCATCTCCTCAAGGGCCTGCTCTCCCTTGGGAGCGGCCCCTCAGGTGGGCCCTGTGTAGCTGTAGGGCCTGCTTTCTCTGCACCACACCCCTCACACACACACACACTGAGCGCCTGTGGGTCCCTAAACCCAGCAAGTGCTCCTACAACTGCCTCTGTTCATACTCCAGCCATTCCCAGTTCTCTGCTGCTATGGGGTCGTTCACTCTTCAGTCAACAAGAGTTCTTATTTCTTCCAGACTCCTCAACCCCTGCATCCCAAGCCCTCCTTATACCAACTGCAAAGATTTGAATCTTCCTTTTGTCAATATGTCATTGCAAGAAATTCCCTGAAGGCCAGGGTAGGTATATTCTTTGAATACACCTTGACAAGTAGACATGGTTCCCAAGGAAAGCCATGAATAAATAATTCAAACCAAAGAACTGGCCTGGTAGGTACAGAATCTCTGCAGCAGCTGTGGGATATCTAGAAGGAGAAAGGTAGGGGGGGTCCTCATCTTGGTCCCTTAGTGGAGGCTGACTGGGAGAGAATGGGGCAGTGAGGTTCTCAAAGCTGAGTTGAGGAAAAATTTTTTTCCAGTGCATTTAGTTTAGGTTTTCGTTATTTAAGTTATTTTATATTTTAGGTAGTACAGTTTCAACATACCTGTGTAAGGGTGCTGAATGCAAACATCTTGGTTTTATCTTGCATTGAAACTGGATAGCCATGACTCTGTATACATGTGGCAATAAAACTTTTTTAAATATGCCAAAGAGATGAGGAAGATATGAGCGTGAATGAGTGTGGAATCAGATCTGACTCAAGCCACATTCCACTCAAGCTGCTGCTTGCTTGCTGGGGGTTCACATGTGTTGGAGACACGCAAGAGGGTGACAGAGACATCATTCTTTGTCAATGTTGCCATTGTCTCAAATTCCCTGTATGTCTTACAAAGGGAAATTAACTATACGAGCTGATTAGATTCAGTTCAATTTTGTTAGCAAAAACACTTCTTAGCTGGCACTGTGCCTTTCATGTAGCTTTACCTTGGGAGGCTATGATGTATGATATCCCACCTGCTGCAGCACTGAAGTTGATCCATGGGTTCAGATAGTGACAGGCTAATCCTTCCACTAATAAGTTCTCTGTCAACATTTCACATGAGGATGATCATTGCCTGAACTTGCCTTTTCATTAGATAGTCCAAAAGTTGATTTCTAATTATAACATTTCTGATAATTTGTTATCTGGGGTTCATCTGAAAAGAACTTTCCCTCACCCAGTAGAGCTATTTGGCTATCCTTAAATAAAATTCATAGCAGAAAAAAAGAAGAAGAAGAAATGCTGAATTGCTTCTTTTTTTGTAAGATTTATTTATTTATTCATACAGAACTGGGGTACAGGCCAGAGATGCAGAGGGTGAGAGGATTCACCAGAGACAGAGTGGGGAGCAGAACATGCAGATGGACAAAGTACACTGCTGAGGGGAGCAGCAGGCAGGTCAGGAGAGGTCTGCTGTGCCATGTGGTCACCTCCGGGGCAGGCGGGGATCGAACTCATGCGGAAGTGGCTTAAGCCTCTTAGTGCTGTGCTTTAACCCGCTGCGCCACCAGGGAGGGCCTGAATTGCTTCTTTTTAATTATCAATTCCCAGAATATTAAGTTGGTGCCTAGCAACTTCCAAGGATGTT
This sequence comes from Condylura cristata, assembly GCF_000260355.1. NCBI lineage: Eukaryota > Metazoa > Chordata > Mammalia > Eulipotyphla > Talpidae > Condylura > Condylura cristata. The sequence goes on from NW_004567141.1 coordinate 3,058,835, forward strand.
CTGATATTCAGTCTTGTGTTTTCCTGTCTTCTCTTCCCCCTTCTCCCTTTTTCCTTATTTTAATGACGAAACCATGGTTTTTCACATATTGGGTCTTGGTTAACTGGTTCCTTTGCTTCACTGTAGAACCATATTAGTCCTTGACAACATCCTTGACTTATGCCCACCAAGATGTGCAAATTCATCGTGCCTATCTTTGTGTCCTGTTTTTTGATATTTCTTTGTATCGATTTTGTTGAGGTATCTCTCATTTCTTTCTGACCTTGAAGTTGGGGATCAGGAAACTTACACGAATTATCAATTACTCAAGTCATCATGAAGGCAGCATCATTTACCAATTAACTATCAATTGGATCTGGGAGGAATTGAAGATCAGCACTAAAACTGGCAGGAACACATACGAGCAATATTAAAGAAAAATGAACCTTGAGTCATACAATTTTCTGAAGATGTCCATCCCCAGTCTCTCCCAGTTTGCTCACTGCCCCTGGGGAGTGGGCCTAGTCTTCCAAGTCTTGACCCCTTTTTATCTCTACCTAGACTTCACCCCCAGAGTTCCTCTGCTTTGAACTCTCTCACATCCACATGCCCTAGAATTCTCTGGCACCTTCTTTTGTCTGCAACCTTTTCCTTAGCCTTCCTCAGACCAGCTCAGGATGTCCAGAACACTCCAACACCACCTTAGTGCTTTCAACCCTAGGGTCCTGAGATTCCATACCTCTATCTTTTGATTTTCAAAATGAAGCTAGCTTTTATATTACTGATTTTAAAAGTTATGAACTCCGGCCCTCCCTAGTGGTGCAGCGTGTTAAAACACAGCACTAAGAAGCTAAAGCCACTTCCGCATGAGTTTGATTCCTGCCTGCCCCGGAGGTGATCCACATGGTGCAGCAGACCTCTCCTGACCTGCCCGCTGCTCCCCTCAGCACTGTACTTCATCGATCTGCCTGTTCTGCTCCCCACTCTGTCTCTGGTGAATCCTCTCACCATCCACATCTCTGGCCTGTACCCCATATGAATAAATAAATGAATCTTTAAAAAAAGAAAGTTATGAACTCCTTTAAAAAAAAAATCAGAAGCTACCCCAGCACAATTTCATCATCCAGAAATATCTCCTTGCAGAATTATTTTCTATATATTTTCATATGAGCTCTTTAACAGAAATGAAGGCAATGTGCATGCATGCAGGCAACAACCACATTCTTTATTTGACATTATTTCATTCATTCAAAAATGATTTACTAACTCCGTCATGCTGAACATTTCCAGAATAATAAGCACAGATTTATACCTTATTTTCACTGATATATTTATAGCCTAGATGTTGCATAATTTGTTTTATGAATACTTTCTATTGTGTTTCTGATTCTCTTATAAGAATTTGAATAATGCTACCGTGAATTCCTGTACATATGTATTTGTAAACCCCACAGGGGGAATTGCTGAGACAACAGTTCTATGAAAAGGGGGTCTGCCAGAGCAGGAAAGAAAAGGGGGTCTCCCCAGGTCACTGCTTCTGAACAAAAAGAAGAAGCCTATAGAGCACAGCGAACTGACTTGAGCCAACTGACTTGGCAACAGCTAGGAGCCCACCATGTGGCCCAGGGCCTCAAGCAAAGTAGTCCCAACAGTTCATGTCAATGCAGGAGGTGATAGCTTCTCCTCTGAACTCAGGACTCCTCAGGACCTCTGGAAATTGCAGAATCTCTCTGAAAAGCAACCATGACTTGAATTTGGAGAAAAAAGTTATCCAATGAACTTCTTTCCAAGTAACAAAAATAATGATAATGAAGAACAGTCTTATGACTCTTAAGTAAAAGATCACAAGTACAAAAACAAAACTCAAACACAAATTGGTTTGACTTTAAATCCTGTATTCTTAACCACTATCCTGTGTTACCCACCCACCCCTCAGTCAAAACAGTAACATTGGGCTCCTATTCAATTTCTTGGAACTCCTTGAAAATTAAATACAGTGACACATAACTTAAGGATGGGGATGAATTTTGAGAAATGTGTCATAGAGTGTAATTACACAAAGCTAGGTGTTACATAAACTGCTACACATCTAGACAACGTAGCACAGTCTATTGAGATCACCATTATGTATGTGGTCTGACGAAAACATTAATATATTACTATATTGGTTATTTGTCAGTTATGGCTATGCTCACTGTCCTGCAGCCCAGTTCACAGTGGGGTCCAAATCCTCTGTAAATTAATGACGTTTAACTCCAAACTCCTGAGCCCTAGTAAACATGAAAACTGACAGAATCCTCTGGCACATGTAGAAGTCCTTTGACACAAATGCATGAACTATATGCTAATGCCAAGGTCTCTAGCTTTGAGAGCTCACGTGACTAGAAGGAAACAAACAAAATATAAACATATAATACAGTGCAGGGCATCATAAAGCCAGTCTGAGCACAGTTGTAGAAAGAACATGATCTTGTGGAAAGGAGATGGAGGCTCAAGCCCCACGGGTGAGTAGGAGACTCTGATGTTCGAAACCCAATGGCTCTGAATGTTCCTTCCACATCGACTCTTCTGCTCATAGTTGAGAATTGTAGGCCCAGACTGAAGCTGGAGAATGACCTTGTGCTTGCGCTGTGGCCTGCAGATAGATGTGGAGCTGTCCACAGGAATTCCCCAGGGCACCAAAAGCAGGAGTTGAACTCCGGACTTAAGATTTTCCAGCTCCCCACATGCGGCTTTTCCCTCCCCTAGAAAGGCTGCCCTTGGCCTTGAAACCTTAGAGCACCTGTGAGCCACCGGAACTGACCTCCAGTTCTAGTCCAACCTGGCTCCCATTTTCTGAATCCCAGCCAAGTGTCAATGCCTACATCTACGAGTGTCCATTCTAGTGAGTCTATGGATGGCCCAGGTGACTTTCCACTACTGGTTAGCCTGGTGCAGGGTTCTGAATTATAAACCAATAAGCAATGAATAAATCTAAACAGTGAATGAACCTACTTGTGCCAGGCAAGTGTCTAGGTACTTGGACTCAGAGAGATACACAGTCTCCACCCTCCACCAACTTATCATCTAGAAGAGATGGGGTAAATGCTAAGCACCATGGATGCTAAAAATAAAAAAATAAGCATCAGGTACAGTAGAGACCCAAAAGAGGACACTGTCTCCTTGGGGTCACCTCCATGTATGACCACCACAGAACACATGGCATTTAATTCACAACTGAAACAAGATGCTTTCTACACAGAGGCAATTAGGAAGGAAATTTCAGGCAGTGAAAACACAGTAAATGTAATGGAAACAAGAGACAACACGAAGTGTGGGGGTTGGCAAGTACTTAGTATCGATCCCTGGAGTTAGTTTACAGGAGGGGTTCAGAGAGAAGTGGGTTCATGGACCAGTCAGGGGATCGGCCTCAGTGCGCTGACACAGAATTATTCATCAGGAACCAGCACCAGGCTGGGAAAAGGAGGAGGCCAAAGGAGGGGCTGGTTTCAGACAGGGGTGTATGAGACAAAGGTGAGCACTCTGGTGAGTGGCTGCTCGTGGCTGGGGCTGGCGTGGTGTGGGATGCTCCTGCGCCCGCACCTACTTCCCCGGTGAGATGGGCCCCTGGCAGAGTCCCTGCCTGTGCATGGGGTTCGTGGATAATGGCGCTCCTGAGGGTGCACAGTCAGACAAGGCAAATACATGCTTGGAAAAGACATCCATCCCTGTGAGAACCAGCCAGTGGCCCTTTCGGGATGGAAGAGGTCCAAGGGGCCCAATCACCTCCAAGCGGCTGTATCCAGAGGTTAGCATGGCCCCTGCTACTAAGGTTGGCTGTGCAGAGGCAGCAGTAGCCAGGCCGACACTGGCTAATGAAAGTTGTGCTAATGTGCTTTCTCTGTGTAGAAAGCATCTTGTTTCACTCCTGAATTAAATGCCATGTGTTCTATGGTGGTCATACATGGAGGTGACCCCAAGGAGGAGACAATGTCCTCTTTGGGGTCTCCACTGTACCTGAGGCTTAATTTACTTTCACTTGTGGTCTCCATCTCTGCCGGCATGGCCTCTCCATTCCTGTGCCCACCGGGCCCGTTCTGGAGTGGTCAATGACACGGCTATCTAATGTCCACCACCTGTGTCCCTGTGTCCTCCTTTGTGTCCGTCATCTGTTCAGTCCTTCTTCCTGCTGCTTTCTGGCAGGTGAGAAAGTGTAACACAGAGGTTTTCAGCTCAGCCTACTCCCATATACCCTCCACATATGCTACCCCAGACTTCTTCTGTCTGATCTTCTGCTTCTCCTTCTAGATCTCTGATCAGGTGTCCAGAACACTGACTGCTGCTGGGGATGCACATACATTCTCTTCTCACAGCACAATTCTTCCTCCAAACAAAATTAATGACAAGGTATACTGCTCATATGTTTACCCACAGGGGAAAAATTTTCCCCTGACTTTCTTTCAAGGTCACACCTGGGTGTAGCTAGAATACAGGTGCTGCCCATTTCTGGTTTCCACTCATGTACCAAGTTGACCATCCACAAGCTCAGTGTTTTTTTCCTCCTCTTTTAGCAAAACAGTTGATCTGAGGGGAGGCTGCCATATAACTGCCAGATGATGTGAGACCCCAGTCTCTGCCCCGGCTGCCTATCCAGGCCCTCCAGTTATGCTCAGGCTCATTCTGCATGTACCTTGGGGTGGGCTGTTATGGGATCCATTGTATAATTCACTGGGCCCAACAGAACCCAATTCATAATGGGCCCTTCCCACAGCCTATTACCTATGTGAGGGCTCACAGTCAAACTTTCCATCTCTAACACCAATATAAATTTAGGAGCTAGTTTCTGAAAAGCTAATAACCTTCTGCTGTGGGTGGCAAGACCTTAGTCCAGAATCCCAAATGCCAGAATCGGAATCCTCCCAATGGGGCTGACCACTCCATCTTAGGGGCTGCCAGGTCAGATGGCCCAAGTGACACACCATAGCTAGGCCTGGACCGCTAGGCTTAAACAGCAGCTGAAGAGCCATTCTGACTATACAGTTTGGCCTTTTCCAGTACAAAGTCCATTTGGCCCAGTCAATCAATTACCTAAATTTAAAGAATGCAAACCACCGACCCTGCAAACGTTCCTGTCAGGATAAGCAAGAGCAGGATGCTCAAGGAGCATGCATAGGAGGTATGGCCAGGAATGCCTGGGGAGCCACCACTGGTACCTAAGTTTGCATCCCAGAGACACATCAACCGAATGCCTTGTTGATAAGATTGGAACCACGAGTGGGGGTCCGAAGCTTGATTTTGATACTCAAACACGGGCCTTACACTAATATGGATCCACAGATTTATCTCTCCAAAAAGCGTAGGTAACCTACGCATGCACTTGCTTTCTTCTAACTTTTTCTCTTTGTTCTCCCGCCCGAGTCATTGCCTCTCAATAAAGGCCAGGTTTTGCCTTCTTGGCCACGTCCTGCCCTAACGGCTTGCTCCATGACTCCTGTTTGACCGTGTGGTTTTGCCTAATGAACACTGGACCTACCATCTCTCACCCCTAGACCCACCGTGTCTCGCAGCTGGCTCCCCTCAACACTGACAACCTTCAGTGTCACCCAGGTGTGACCCAGAGTAAGATTCGCATGGACAACACATGTGGCCTCCAGAAGTTTCTGGGGCCACCAGGCATCGTGTTTCCTTCTTTGTAGTTGGAGATGTGAGACAAGACAATTTTATTCTTTATGGGGTATCTCAAAGCACATGTGAGCACTGGACCCCTAAAAACGTTACTAAAGCAGCAGGTCCCTGACCCCTTGGAGGACACGAATCTCACCCCGACCTCCAGAGAAGCAGCCACCTCTTGCTCATCTGATCTGACCGGCAGGATGTCATGCTGAGGGCAGTGAGGGAGGGGGTTCCATCTCAGGATCAACCACCCAGGGCCTCCCAGCACGCCCTTTGTTTAAAATGGACCCTCTGGGTTTGTCCTCTTTCACCTCTCTCAGCCTCGGACCCAGAAAAACCTCCACTCATAAAATCCACAAGGAACTCAAGAAATTCTCTTTCATACAAACCTGGCTTAGCCAGTGCATCATCTTCTTGGGTGTTATTGTGAAATAAAAACTTGCCACCACAGGTTCTCAACCAGAGTATTATTCATCTTTGTTTTCAAAGGACTGATGGAAAAAATAATAACTGTGTGTTTTGTTACAAGATGTGGGCCTATGGAGGGAAGAATAAGGTTGACAGATAATAAGATGGGCTGGAAAGGCTCTGAGGGAAGGAGGGTATGAAATGCCTGAGGCAGAGTTACGTTAGAGCTGAACTAAATTGATTTTTAATTTTGACCCACTTGAAATATGAGGGAGTGGCCAGGCCTCCTCGTGTGACTCCAGAAGACACCGTTCACCTTGTGATCTACTTGCTGGCCCTGCTCAGGCCCTCTGAGACTCTGGAGACTGGGCAGGCGAGAGGCTGTGATGATCGCTGTCTGTGGAGACAGGAGACAGCTGAGCCCATGTGGGCTGGGGGCCTGCCTGGACTGGACCCTGGCTACGGGGAAATCCCATGGTGAGTAGCAAAGGGGCAGGACTCACCAGCCAAGCTCCGCACAGCCCCCCAACCAACCCCCAAAAGGAACCAAAAAAGCAACCCAACCGGCCGGGGGAAGGGCCCAACAAAAAAAAAAGCCTGAAGAAAAAAAAAACGGTTCATTCTGGACAGGGCCCCTAAATTGACAGAATGCCTCCTCTCAACACACACACACACAGGCCAGCAGGAATGGCCCACACCATCCACAGAGCACATTCTGATACAGCCTCCGTCCAACAAACCAGCATTTAGTAGTCTGGCTACTTCATACTCAAGTGTAAGAGTGAACAGGAACACAAATCAAAAAAAAAAAATCATGAAGGCAGTGGTAACCTGGTAATTGCTATTTCTTCCAAGCTGAAGCCTAGAGGAAGACACATAAAGTTCTTGACTTGGTGGAAGAATCAGAAGGTCTTCAGCTCAGTCCCAGCTGGAGATTGCCTGTTCCCATTGTCCTCTTAATCAACCAAATCAAAGACCTAAGCTTTTTAACAGAAGCCTGATAGGAGCAGCAACTGTGTTTGCCTGGGACTGAGGAGACTCCTAGATACTGGGCTTGCAGGACAAGTGGGTCACCCTAGACTGGGCTCAGGAAAGCAAGTCATCATGGAAATGGGTGCACATGTCACTGGTGTGATTGCAATGTGGCCAGGGTAAAAAAGAAAGGCAGTAATACCTTCATCACCAAGAGCCCTCCACTAAGAACTTCCACCTGAGCCATGGGTGTGGGCATTTGATAAAAGACTAAAAGATATTTTCCCAAAGTAAATGGGATCCCCACATTAATAAGCCAATCAAGGAAGACATTCAAAACCCACCTGAGGCCTTAGATTCTGGTCAAATAAAAACAATGAAGATATAGGCCTAGATGACAAGGGGGCTTTGTCCTCACAGACCTGCAGCCTGACCTCCCAGAATAAGGCAGAAAGTATCCAGGGCAAGTGAGCATGAGGCACTCCAAAGCTTGGGCAAATGGGAACATGAGAAAGATTAGTTTGACCCCCAAGCACTGGGGAAATTTTGATAAAACTCAAGTCCACATTGCTGATACAAACCAAAGAGATGGGGCCCTCTCTGGTGGTGCAACAGGTTAAAGCGCAGCACTATGAAGCTCTCCAAGGCCACTGCAGCACTAGTTCGATCTCCAGCCAGGGAACTGACCTACATGGCATGGCAGACCTCTCCTGACCCTCCCACTGCTCCCCTCAACAGTGTACTTCAGTCAATCTGCCTGTTCTACTTCCCATTCTGTCTCAGATGAATCCTCTCACCGCCCCTGCAGCTCTGGCCTATACCCCAGTTTTTTTAAATACATCTTTAAAAAAAAATAAAAGAGATGATGATGACCATCTTGGGCATGGCTTTCTCCTCAGCTCCCACAAGAGGGACTTCCCCATGGGTTCCCCATGACTAGAAGCTCATCATGTCAACGTCTATGCAGGAAAGGGTGTGACCAAATACCCTGATTTGACAGACAAGGACTCCAGGCATCGGGAAGGGGTGGTTCATTGCACATGGTGGCACAGCCATTGGCACAGACTGCTTTCTAGAGACTCCATGAGACTTGGCAACTGAGGAATCCAAGAAGAATCCAGGGGGGTCTGACTCAGACCCAGCAAGGCGTCACTGTCACCATCTATTCAACTGTTACAACTAAGCCACCATAGCTGGGTGGCCTAAATAAACAGCAACAGTTTATTTCTCACAGCTCTGTAAATTAAATAACCCAAGACCACAGTGCTGGCAGACTCAATATGTGGTGAGGGCCACTTCCTATTTCATAAATGACCATCTTCTCATGGCATCCTCACATAACAGCAGGAGCCAGGGAGTTCTCTGACGTCTCTTTTTGAGGACACTGATTGCATTCACGAGGACTCCATTCTTGAGACCTAACCTCCCACCAGAGGCCCCACTTCCTAATACCATCTTTTTTGCGGGTTGATATCTCAGGACATGAGTTTGCTGGGGGTAGAGGGAAGATGACACAAATATTCAGTCTGTAGCAGCCACTGAGGAGAAGTACAAGTTGGTGAGGAATGAGTGTTTCTCTGGCTCA
>NW_004567141.1:3068378-3088940 GCF_000260355.1 Condylura cristata
AAAAAAAAACAAAACCTCAGTCCAGGGAGCTGTGTGGATTCATGACTAACAGCAGCAGTGAGAGGCCCTTAGCTGATCCCAAAGCCCTGTGCATTGAGTCCACAAGTCACCCTGGAAGGAATTTGTTCTCCTAGAGTATTACCAACACACAACCTGTAACTAAGAATTGAATATTAACAGGAAGGGCCCTTCAAAGGGCGAAATGTGTCTACTAAGATCCACCTCCTGAGATGGATTCATCTTTGGGAGGATTTGCTTTTACCCTGTTACTCTCCTAGCAACAGACTAAGTAAAGATGATGCCATAGGATTGGCCCCGGTCAAAGTTGGTGTTCCAGGATTGCACTGTCCCTGCAGTAGCCATCAGCTGCGTGTGACTATAAAGCTGTGAAATGGGTCAGTGCAACAGAGAATGAATTTTTGATTAATTTTAATTTAAATGACAAAGTAATATACAATCTATTTGATTAAATACATTTTATTGTTTCCATAGGACCATATTCACTTTAACCACTGAAAATGTGGAGTTCACATACTTTTCCTCATGTTCGTCTACATGTAGTAGTGTCCCCATAGTGAACCACTTCCTCATTTCTCAAGAAGGGGACAGAAGTTTAGCCCACTGACAAAGACTCTTCAAATCCTATATGAAGTCTGATTATTTGCCTAGAACTTTATGCTATGGCATCTTTATACATACACAGATAAAGCTCTATAATAGACCAAAAAAAAAAAAAAGGAAAATGTAGTGTTCAAATTCAGATGTACTATACCTATAAAATGCATTTGATTTCAGAAATTTAGCAAGAAATACCTTATTTAGCAATTTTATATTGACCACATGTTCAAATAAGAACTTGTATGTACTGGATTAAGTAGCATTTCTAAAGTGAATTTTACCTGTTTCTTTTTACTTTTTCAATGTGGCCGCTGTAATATTTAAAATTATAGCTGACACTCCCATTGTATTTCAAGTGGATAGTGCTATTCTATGACTCACTAATAACAAAGGAATAGCTGTCACCAGACAAAAGCTCCTGTTTGTTCTCAGTGAGAAGAGATTCCCTCTTCCTCAGCAGAATGGGTAGAAAGAATGAGCCAGGACAGAGCCTAAGTGGCTGGATTAGGGGTGATACACAGAGCGTGAAAGGACAACATGTCTCCCTGTATTAGTTTGCTACAGCTGCTGTAACAAATTACTACAGACTCAAAGACACAACTTAAGACATTATATTGCAGTTCTGGAGGTTGAAAGTGTCCCTGGGCTAAAAGTCAAAGTGTCAGAGGCTCTGTGTTCCTTCTAGAAGCCCCAGAGGAGTATCCATTCCTTGTCTTTTCCATCTTCTAAAAGCCAGTTGCATGGCTTGGCTCAAGACTCCACCCTCTATTTGTTCCCACTTTTATTGAGAAATAATTGACATCATTGTATTAGTTTACGATGTGCTTCATGAAAACTTGATTTACATATATTGTGAAATGATTACCACAATAGGTTTGGGTAACATCCATCTTCTCATAGAGATGCAACAGAAAGAAGAAAAATTATGTTCCCCTTGTGAGAAAAACTCTTAGCAAGTTTCCTATGTATTATATAGTATCCTTCCTCTATTCTGAAGGTAGAGCAGAGTAATGAGTCTCTCCCTCCCCTTCCATTGTCACATCTCTGACTGACTCTCCTGGCTCCATCTTTCCTGTATAAGGACTCCTGTGAAAACACTGAACCCATTGGTTGTACTAATTTCTGGCCCACTGGTTATGATAATGTTGGGTCTGTCAGAGAAGCATGGGTAATCTCCCCAGCTGAAAATCCTTAACTTAATCACATCTACAAAGCCTCTTTTGCCACGCGAGATAACACAGGTTCTAGGAATTAGCATGTGGCTGTAGTAAAGTGGAGAGGTATCATCCTACCCATGCAAGTTTCATTTAGTTACTGCCTACATGTGGGTTACCTCATGGTCTCAGAAACTTGTGGGAAATTCCAGCATCTCTCTCCAAAGCAGCTGTGACATGATTTGGAAGACAGAAGTAACAATTGTTTTCCATCTCCAATTTTCATTACTGTGTCTCATTTAGTATGAGAGAATCAAAATTCAAATGTCATCCAGTATCACTCCAAAAAACCATGTCCTTATCCATTATGCTAGACAGCCTTCTAAATTCAACAATGAGCCCTCGTTTAATTTCTAGGAAGTGTTTGAAAAATAAACCACAGCTATGTTGTTAGTTTTGAACTCTGGTGATGAGTGAGCTCCCTGCCCTCTCTGCCTGGTTCTTCTACAAATTCAGCTGCACCAGTGAGTCAGGCGCAACTTCTCTAGCCCCCGCTGAGGAGTAAACTGGATTCCTCCAGAAGTCTTGAATTAACCATGCCCAGGGTGCATGCTCTCAAGATCACCTTCTTGGGAAGGTGAAGTAAAGAGGACGAGGACAAACAGAAAAATTGAATATAGTGTGGCCTACACTGCGTGTAAACGACGTGGGGTGGGAGCGTGACCCACTTATGAGACACTACATAGGCTGCCTGCAGGAAGGAAGACCTATGATAAGACTAGAATGAAAAGTAAGAATCTTGGAAGTGAAGGAACTGGGAAGGTAGAGATCTGATCACTGAACTCTCTTGTCAAACTCATCTATCTCATCCTGGTATTCAAGGGAGTTGTGAAATAACAGGAAGAAGTCCAGGCTCCTGGGAAGAGCTAGAGAATAAAGGACATGCACCCCTGAGGCCATCCCCAGGAGATATCCCCTGGGGGGGTCCAGGAAGATGTCAGTGTCAACACAGAGCATCTGAGGGCCCCAGCTTCCCTTCCCCATCCCATGGGGGCATCAAATGACTAAAGGAATGGAGTGAAACCATCAACTATGTTTAAAAAGAATAAAATAAGCAGAGTCTGGAGGTTCTGATGAACTTAAGGAGCAGAAGAAATAGAAATGAGGGAAGGGAGGCAGAGAAAGGCTAGGATTGGTGTTTGAAATGGAGATGTTGGGGGTGTAGAAGAACTCAGACTTCATCCTACATCATGATAGGGTCCAGGGTCCAGGGTCCAGGGAGGAGAAAACCCTGGTGATGAGGTTCTCCAGGGGCCCTGAAAGTGGGGAGTGGGTGAAACACAGGTGTGCAGTTAGTTCACCCCCACTGGGTTTGCTACTAGTTGAGTGGAGAGGAAAACTGAGAACCAGATGCTGGCCTCTTCCTTAAAGGTGGGTGGCAGTGTATGAGTCTGCGTTGCTGTGGTAACAAAAGTCCCAATATTTCAGAGGTTTACATCGACAAGCGTTCATTTCTTGTTCATATTACATAGAGTCTGGCATCACCTCAGACTCCGTGAGGCTCTGCTCCCAGCTGGAAGGCCACCAGGATCTAGTCCACACATCTACTTTCTGGAACCCAGGCTGAAGAATTAAGGAGGCTGGACCAAAGCCTTGCAAGCACATTTAAAATTTTTATTTGCATACTCAACTCACAGTCTTTGGATTAAGTAGGTTATAGGACAAGGCAAATTGGCGACCAAGAGGCATTCTCGCCCACAGGGTGGGAAGGAGGAAACATTTGGGAACAATGACCCAACCCATCACAGTTAGTGACCTAGAGATTAATGACAGTCTTGAACAAGAATGGTAGAGAGGGAGCTGCTCAGAGGAGACAGGCCTTAAGTGGTGTGATTTTAGAATTTTAACAGGAAAAATAATGGTCTGGAAATGGTGTTGTGGACAAAGACAAATGCCCGCCTTTCCTCTGGGCCGCTCAGGCCTGAGGCTGGATAACAAGAAGCCACCTGAAGAAGCTGCTTTAGGGCCTTGTTAAGGCAGCATCATGATGTGGAATTTCTACATCCTCTATGCCTGACTCGGAGCTTGGCAAACAGGGTCAAACCACTGTCAGTCAGCTTCCTTCTTCCTGCCCCTTCTTTTAGCAGAAAGAGGAAACATTACCTAAATGTCACACTGAGTGCTGACTCCTCACCACATGAAGGCATTTTACCTGTGACTGTTTTCATTCGTGTGGGGGCACCTGTAGGCATTCTGAAAACTGGTTAGTGCACAGTTGAGTTATGAACATGCCTCACATAACAGATGTCATGCTCTTATGCATGTCAATTTACATAGCAAAGGAATTTTGTAGCTGAAATTGAGATTAATAGTTAGTTGGTTTTGAGCTAATCACAAGGGAGGCTGTTCTGATAGGCTTGATACAATCACCAGAGCAGAAGAGGAAGTCAGAGATCTGAAGGACATGCTGTTGTTGGCCTGAGGGTGGAGGAGGATATGTAGAAGAGACCTGAGAACAGCACTCACAGATGAGATTGTCTCCTGGGTGACACCAAGGAAACAGGAACCCCAAGCCACAGTCCCAAGGAACTGAATTATTTCACAACCTGATGAACGTGGAGCAAATTAATTCTCAATTTCCACATAAGACCTCAGCATGCTCACACCTTGTATATATGGACTAAGTTGCAGACCCCCCCAAAACTTGTATATGTTGCAGCCTTAATCCCCAAAATTATTATATGTGAAGATAGAATCTACAAGGAACTGGCAAAGATTAAGTGAGATAAGAAGGATGGATCCCTAACCTAAGGGGCTCATGTTTATAAAAAGAAGAAGTGGGGCCCTCCCTGGTGGTGCAGGAGGTTAAAGCACTGCACTAAGAAGCTAAAGCCACTTCAGCATAAGTTCAATCCCCACCCTGGAGGTGATCACATGGCGCAGCAGACCTCTCCTGACCCACCCTACTTTGTCAGTCAGCCTGTTCTGCTGCCCTCTCTGTCTCTGGTAAAGCCTCTCCCTGCCCCTGCACTCTGGCGTGTACCCCAGTTCTGTATGCATAAATAAATAAATCTTTAAAAAAAAAAAAAGATGAAGAAGGAGCGAAGTCACAGGCTTCTCTGTCTTCACACAGGTGAGGACATGTGAGAGCAAGATGATGGTCATCTTCCAGGAAAAGAGGTCTCAGAGACACAACTCCTGATGGCACCTCCACCTTGGACATTCCAGCTCCAAAGCAGAGAAATAAACATGCTTGGTTTAAGCCACCCAGTCATGGGTATTTTGTTTTGGCAACCTGAGCTGACCAATAACCTTGACTTTGACCTTGTGAAACTCTAAGCACAGAACCCATCCAAGTCTGAGCTTACTTCTGATACATACAATGGGGAAATAATAAATGTGTTGTTTTAAGAGCTAGGAAATAATAAACATTGTTTTTAAGTTTACAATAACCTGTTACTCAACAAGAGAAAACTAATGGCAGCTGTCACTTCCAAGTACCATTAAGTAAAGGCACCCAGCACAGTCGGGGCAGGGTCTCTAGGAATACTCCTCCCACTGTCCCTGTGCATCCTCACCAGCATTGGCAAGAAGTGCAGGGCCAGCGGACATGTCCAGTGCCCGGCAGTGCTCAGCAGCGCTCAGCACAGAAGTATGTGGATAGTAAAGGAGAAACAAGGTCTGAAATGTAGGAGCCAGAGCTAATCTGTGAAAGTCCCTCTGCTCAGATGAATAAAATTGTAAGCAGAGTATTCAATTCTCAATGGCGCCGAGTTAAAGAGAAGTTCTTGTCATGTCAGTAGCCTATTCAATAACTCATATTCATGGTACACATCCCATAGAGCTTTTAGGAGGATCAAGCAAAACAGAACTTATCAAGATTCTTGTTTTGAAAGGCACAAACCTGTAATCAGCACTATGAGTAGTGAATGTATTGGTGTGAAAATGCATGTTTTATCCACTCAGCTTATTCATTATCAACTTAGCAACTCTGAAACATCTTGTTCTGATGAAGCAGCACACAGAGTCAACTATGAACAAGTGCTCATCTTTATCTATAACCTAATAGATGTAGCAAGAGTCGTCCACTAGACCATTCTGTAGTTCAGTCCAGTACAGTGACAACTACATGTGAATGTCTCTTACATAAGTTTTAAGTTGAAGAGACTTTTTTCAGTTGTTTTTCCATATCATAATTGAAGTGTGAAGGGAACTGTCCTCATTACCAAACACACATCCTGAAAAGAAAGCAAACTGATGAAGCATAAAAACGTCAAGAAGGAACCAAAAATTCTGACAGTCATAATTATGTGAGGAAAAGGAGGTGGAGCATTTTAAACACCTGTCAACTTGGATTTCTCTTTTATGATCAGTGTGATGAGGTAATCTTCCTATTATAAAGTTGTCCAAACTGGTAACAGGGATTCAGGGATATTTCAAGAGCTCAAATATATGTTTGAAGAGTTAGAAAAGAAATATGACCGGGATCCAAAAAGTCAATAAAGATTGAATGTGTCATTTTAACTGCAATTTGGGAAACCATTTTTGAACATAATATAAGTAGTAAATTATAGATTTAGATGTTTATTAAAGGCATAGATTTATTTTCTTAAAAACTTTGATAAGCTCCAGATTTTAAAAAATTTAAGGAAAATGGCCCTCCCTGGTGGCGCAGCGGGTTAAAGCACAGCACTGAGAATCTGAAGCCACTTCCGCATGAGTTCGATCCCCGCCTGCCGCCTGGGTGACCCCATGGCAGGCAGACCTCTCCTGACCCGCCCGCTGCTCCCCTCAGCAGTGTACTTCGTCGATCTGCCTGTTCTGCTCCCCGCTCTGTCTCTGGTGAAGCCTCTCACCGCCCCTGAGCCTCTGACCTGTACCCCAGTTCTGTATGCACAGATAAATAAATAAATCTTTAAAAAAAAAAAAAAAATTTAAGGAAAATGGGTGAAGGATAAGATTGGCCTTTAATGGTGAAGTTAATGTAATAAACTCACAGGCTGGCTTTTAGTGATGTACACCTGAAACTTATATAATGTCATAAAGCAATATTAATTCATTAAGAGGAATTTTTTTTAATGGATGGGCTATGGAAATCAGAACAATAAAGAAAAATCATTATAAATTGCTCTAACTATGAGAATTGTAGTGTAAACAACTTCAGCTCATACCAAAATGGTAATTCAATAAAAAAGGGATAAATTTTAAGTCACAGTAAACTTGAAATTCTTGAAACATGCAAAGCCACCACACAAGCCTATAGACCACTGGTATCTTCTATTTTAAAACTAGTTAAGCTACATTTTATGAAACTTTGAGTTATGGTGAAATCTAACAAATATGCTAAAGAAATTTAATAAAAGTTTTCTCAACTTGGACACAATTCTTAAAAATTACAGGATTGGCCCTCCCTGGTGGCGCAGCAGGTTAAAGCACAGCACTGAGAAACTGAGGCCACTTCAGCATGAGTTCCCGCCTGCCCCGGAGGTGACCACATGGCGCGGCAGACCTCTCCTGACTCGCCCGCTGCTCCCCTCAGCAGTGTACTTCATAGATCTGCCTATTCTGCTCCCCGCTCTGTCTCTGGTGAAGCCTCTCGTTGCCCCTGAGCCTCTGGCCTGTACCCCAGTTCTGTATGAACAAATAAATAAATCTTAAAAAAAAAAAAATTACAGGATTACCAGCAACAAATCATGAAACTGAAACCAAAAAAAAATTCAAAATTTTATAGCAAACTAACCAACAGAATCAGAGGAAAGACTGAATTGTCTTGCTAGTGTCTATATAGAAAATGATTTTACAAATAGTAGTCATATGTAGCAATCAAGGATCACAAAGCCAAGGAAACAGGAAAAAGAGTAAGTATACAGTTGAGTCATCCACTTAATAAAAATACTGTCAGTTCTCTGACTCGGTATTTGTCAAGGTTTTGAAGTTTCTGATCTGCTGATTTCCTTTTCTCATTCTAAGTAAAAGTTTACTTTCAGGTCTACTTGTGCATTTGAAACTTTTCTGAAAGTGGGTCCCCCCAAAACAGACTCAAGACTCTACTTAGCCTGACATGCTAATCTTGTTCATTGTTTAGTCAGAGCTTCAGCTTAGCCTCCCCTTCAGCTCTCTCCACCTGGAAAATTAATAACCTTCGCCTTCCCTATTTCAAGAAAATAAACTCTCACCTGCCTCTAAGATCTAGGCACAGCTTACCTTCTGGGGGCACATGATGGCACTGGAGTGATCTCCAGTACAGAAACCTCTCTGCACCCCAACCCCATGAGGAACAAACTCATGAGCAGGCACAGGGTCTTCCACACCTGACAGCATGTCCCTACCTCAGCATGAGATTGCAGAAAACATGCTGTGGGAAGCAGTCAAGGCCCGCCACACGGTGAAGGCATGGGGCCCCAGGTCCAAGAGTGCAAGGTTGGAACTGGTATAGATGATGAAGAAATCATGGAATCAAAACAACTCAAAGGAACAGTCAAAATGGAGTCGGGAGGCTCCTGACCGCTTAGCAATATGGATTTACAGCCTCATCATTAAGCCCCCTCAAACCAGTATCCTGACACTGGCAACTTGGGGAGTTTGGAGAAACACTGGCAGACTTCTCACAAGAACCAGCAAGTGCTCCTGCACCCCGGCTTTGGGGTGCACCTGAACCTTGTGCACAGTTTTCTTTTCCCTTCCTGAGAATGTTACTCTACCTGAATGAGGCAGTTCCACCTGTATCAGTGAGCACACCCCAGCTTGTGGGACCTGGGACCCCAGATTGCCTCCTTCTAAAGACTCCACATAAAGCTTTTGCTCATAGACTGAGTTCTCACTTGTGGTTGCATCATTTTTGACAAACTCTTTGTGTTGCACCTGCAAAACTCATTTCCTTTGTTCTTGAGAAGCCTTTGTGTATAGTCTGTCAAATGTGTATTAACTACTTCATAGAGGTAATGGATGTGAATGCACCTGGAAAGGTAGAAAGTGAAATATAAAAATAGGGGGGATTTATTTCTTGCCAACTGATTCAAATTTGCTTAGAGGAGTCACAGAGTGAAATCCTAGGACTTGGAATCCTCAATTTTCCCTTCCCAGATACACCCCAGTTTACAGGTGGAGGTGGTAGGTGGCCCTGCAATTTCAGCTCCCACAGGGTGTTACAGTAGCTGCATAGAAAGGTCAATGTCAACTACACAATGGGAAGGAGAGCCCAGCCCCAAAACACTCCTGAGGCCAGAGCCCCACCCTCTGCGGACTTGTCTTCCTGGGTGGTTCGAGGCACCCAGAACATGGAGTCCTCCCTCTCCTGGCTAGCTGCTTCGAAGCAGTGTGAGCTCAGAAATCAGCCAGAGGCAACACAATGCAAATGGCAAGCTGTGCTTCCCTCTGTGCCACTCCAGTTCTACCCTTAGAACACAGCCAGCACCAACATCTGTCTGTTGAATTCCCATCCTCACTTGTGATCTATGTGCACAAGCGTTGCGGCGATCTTTTGTTTGTTTTTTTTTTAAAGATTTATTTATTTATGCATACAGAACTGGGGTACAGGCCAGAGGTGCAGGGGGGTGAGAGGATTCACCAGAGACAGAGTGGGGAGCAGAACAGGTGGACCTACAAAGTACACTGCTGAGGGGAGCAGCGGGCGGTCAGGAGAGGTCTGCCAGGAGAAGCCTGCCATGCCATGCATGTGGATCACGCGGGGTCAGGGATTGAACTTGCACTGAAGGGGGCTATGGCCAGCTCTGCAGTGCTGCTCCTAACCCGTTGTGCCACCAGGGAGGGTCTTGTTTGTTTGTTTTTAGTGCATGTACCCACTGCCCCCAGCACTGTGGAGAAACAGCAGTGGAGACCAGGGTTTAACCTGCAGCCAGAGGACGCTGCCTGTCTCTGCCCCCTGAGTCTCCCGCAGCCAGCTGCTGCTAGCCACACAGTTCCTGCTTCCTGGACAAGCCTTCTCCCCCCAGAGCGCCACGGGGCTGTGAGGTTTGTCTTCGGAGACTCGCCCTCCGCAACAAGAGTGAGACTGTACAGCGGCAGAGCACAAGTTGCGAGATCCTTGCCTGCAGCCCAACAGCAGGTTCAAATCCCGGTCGCCATCAGCTCTTGCATTGCCTGTAAAACCAGAAAATTAGTCGTACCTGTTCTCTGCTGTGGGGATTAAGGGAGGGATGCTAAAAAAGCGCTTGGTTAGCGCCAGCCTAGCGCCCGTCACCGCCGCTGTTTCCTCTCCAACACAACTCCACAGCCGCAGGGACAGTCTGTTTAGTATCCTCGTCTCTACCACGGCTCCTGGATATTTGGTGAATCTCCTCTCTAGGCAAATCATCAGAGAAAGGAAAAAAGGGGACCCCACCCCCATCTAAGGCGGGCCGGCGACAGCCTCTGTGCCCATGCAGTGGTCTGTTCATCCCATCGACAGACACATCGTCGCCAGCACCGGCCGCTCTCACACTGCCCTGGGCCCTTACCTATACACTATGTAAATGGCTCCCCAGATGGCGATGCGTGTCAAGCTTCCAGAGCCCCCCCCCCTGTCCTCCTGGGGACCGCCCCAGCCTCCACTCAGCTTCCACCCTCACCCCCAGACCTGAGGGCCCTCACCCCCAGGCCTGAGGGCCCTCACCCCCAGGCCTGAAGGCCCTCACCGAGGTTTATGCATGGGTTGACCCACAGAATCGGCTTGGCGTGGATTCATCCCCAAAATACTGCTGCTTCTCCATCCTGCTGGCCGCTGCCTCCCTCATTGACCAGCTCCTCCCTCAGAACAAGAGACCACTGCTCTGCAAGCCCCTTAACACTGACTGCCCTTTGACCCAGGACACCAGACTCCTGAGCCCCAGACACCTGACTCCACCCCCTCTCTCCCTGCCAGCTTTTCCCTCACACACCTCCAGACCTGCTCCCCACCTCCCTCCCTGCCTCTTGTTCTGCTCTATGACAGGAGCTGGGCCCTCTACCTGAAACCTTTCTCTGCATTTTTTTCCCAGACACACAGCTCCCTCTCTGAGTTTTTTTAAGTCAAATTATTCGTGTATGTAATGTTAAAATCAAACAGTTCTGCGCAATGTCCATACTCCCAGCCTCATCTCTCCCCGCCCTCACACTCCTATTAATACCTGAAGCAATCCTTGTCATCATTTAAGCTTTTCTCCCTGTATTTACTTCTATACTTCTAAATAACAGATTTCTATTTCTATCTGGTGGTTTATCTACTTGTTTATACTAGCTAATGACTTCCTATACTGAAAAGTGAGAATTGGGGTGTTCTATGACACATCTGTACATACACACATACACGCACTACCCCACCACTTCTCAGATACAGTTATAGCGTACATGTGAGTTAGAATTCAGGGAATATAGTACTGTGACCAGGTAACTACAATGCGCAGATAAACCATGTCCTCTAGTTTGCGTTTATTTTCTTCCTTGTATAACTAGTAACTGACCTATTTTTTATTTGTTAAGTTTTACTTGCCCTATCACTAACCCTCCCAGAACTCTCCACCAAATAATATATAATAAGCTGCCACTGCCACTCAATTCAGTTAAATACATTAGATGGTTTATAACTTTCTTTATATTGCTTGGAGCCCCCTAACTGCCCCCCTCCTCCCCCATAATCCTACTCCAATAGGAACTGGTTCTCTAGGTCTGCTGCACCACCGTCTTGTAGGCCTCACCCACACCTTCATGCCAGGACTTCCTCTGGCCTCTCTCCTGTATGCCATTAACAATTTCCTGGCTCTCATACCTCCCTTGGTTTGCCCTGGTTTTGGAAAAGCAAATGCGTCAGTATCTTCTCAAGAAACGGTTCTTAGAAGTAACTTAAGGACCTTGAATATCTGGAATATTTTTTCTACCTTTATATAATCATCTGTTGTTTAACAACAGGAAAATACAAGCATACATTCTGAGAAATGCACCATTAAGTACTTTCCCTATTGTGCAAAACACCATGAAGTGTCATTACACAAACCTGGAGGAGGTAGCCTGCCACACACTTGGGTTGTATGGTGGAGCCCATAGGGACTACCGTTGTATGTCCCTCCTGATGGACAGTGTGGTCTGGGTATAGAAATTTGAACTATGAATTCTTTTCCTTCAGAAGTTTCTTTTCCTTCCTGCATGATTTTCTGTTTTCCAAAACTATTCCCTTGCTTTATTCCACTGGAAAGTTTAGCAATCCTTTCTTTGTGTAAGTTTCTAAAGTTTCTTAATATGACTTGCTGAAGCCTTTTTTTTTTTTAAATCCATCATGCTGGACCATCACATATAAACACATGCCAGAGCTCCCTGGTGGTCTAGTCTCAGCATTGTGACCAAAAAGGCAGGCGTTAGCCTGAGTTCAATTCCCAGCTAAGGAGCCACATATGGCTCAGCAGACCTCGCCTGACTCCCCTTAACAATGTATTTCAGTAGACCTGCCTGTTTTGCTCCACACTCTGTCTCGGCTGACACCTTACATTCCCCACACCTCTGACCTACAACCCAGTTCTTCTGAGTTTAAATAATAAATAAATAAATAATTTTTTAAAAAATGCCTTTCAAATTCAACAGTTTATCATGTCTGGTAATTTCTTCCTTGTATTGTCTTGGTGCACTCTCTATTCTGGAACTTGCTAAATCTGTTCTCTACTATTCATATCTTTTGTTACATTTTCTATAGTTTTTTGTTTTTTAAGCTTTCTTTTCTTTTCAAGTTTATCTTCTAGTGAATGTTTACTTCTGCCAACAATGTAGGAAACCCAGAATCAATTCTATTTTATAATTTCCAAGATCTATTCCTTCTCTGAAATTTCTATTTTCAACTTCCTCATGTTTTTGTTTCACAGATTCAATGCCATTTCTTACCTCTCTGAAGATATCGGTCCACCCATTAAAGTGTTGTTCTATTATTTGATTGATGCTCTTTCCTCACTTCCTTTTATCTATTTATATGGGCTTCCTTTTTTAGTCCTTCATATATGAAGTTTTCCTTAAACATCAGGTGATCTTTGGCTATCTGCTCTCATTTAAGTTATCAGGTACTAAAAACTATTGGGAATCTCTACCTAAAGGGACAGGGCTTATCTATCAATAATCTTCATCATAGTGCAATCTGACTAAGTTGTTCAATAGGGGACAATGTGGGATGATCAGTTGTCCCTGAAGTGAGTCCTCCAATCTGAAGTTTAAAGCATGTAAGCCTGGTCACAGGCATTCTTGAAAGAGAATGGAGGAAGGGGATGAGGCACTTGGTATATGGGGAGAGAGAGTCATCTTTATGCAGAAGTCAGAAAAGTGACTGGAGTCCACCTGCTTATTATACAGATTTTTGATCAGTCTTTTCCTCGTTAGAACAGACATACTTACCCTGTGTCAGTTCAGTGTAGGATCAGGCACTGAAGACAGTTCCTTCTGCACTCAAGATGCTTGACCTTTGAAAAATTACCTACCTTGCTGAGCATTTTTCCTCACCTGTAAAGATGAAATAGTATCTAGCCTATGGTATTGTTTTGAAGATTAAAGTACATGATGAATGTAAAACACCTGAAAGAGTAGCTGACACATAATAAATCTTCAGTAAATATTAGGTCCTTTTATTTTAGCTATGTATCTTCCCCAGCCTTCTAAAAGCTTCTGCTAATCCTCTTTTGCCTGTCTTAATCCCATTATTCTCTCTTCTGTTGGTGACCTTCTTGAAACATAAATCTAACCAAGTTCTTCTGGTTTGTTTGGGAATGTGGACCTTCC
Source organism: Condylura cristata (assembly GCF_000260355.1). Classification (NCBI taxonomy): domain Eukaryota; kingdom Metazoa; phylum Chordata; class Mammalia; order Eulipotyphla; family Talpidae; genus Condylura; species Condylura cristata. The sequence continues at coordinate 3,081,875 of NW_004567141.1, forward strand.
CAGACATAGGACTTTCATTACTAAAACAAAAAGGTCCCTGGCAAAACAGGATGAGTAGGTCATCCTAAGTCACTTCCTACATAAAAAGATAAGATAAGTAGGCTTCCCATTTCTCTTTGAGTAAGGTACAAACTCCTGCTGCTCAGAGCCCTGGGTGATCTGGTGCTGACCTTGAGGCTCTGGTCTCTCTCTTCTCCCTTAAAGCACCATCTGCTCCCCCATCACAGGCCATGCTCCTTCCACAGAGAAGCTTCCCCACATTCTATCCCTTGTGGCCAGAACTATCTCCCACCCTCTTCTTATCTAGCTAACTTTAAGACGCTTTAGGCATCTATCAAGAAGACCTTCCCTGAAGCCCAGATAGGCTCCCATACCTTGCACTAAGGATTCCTCTGGAGAAGGGTATGTCTACAGAAAAAAGGTCTCCCTTGTTTATTCATAGCTACATCACCAGCACTGAGCATGGGGGACCTGCCCCCCCAATAATATCAAAGTGCTGAATTAACTAAGCATAATAACTAATTATTATCTGCTGACACTTGGTGGTAATTAGTTACCAATCAGCTCAGATTAAGACTCTAGTAAAGATATCCCAGATTTGGGGAGCAGCTAGGAGGACTGAATGGGGAAGGGGGTGCGTGAGAGGAATACAGGAGTCATCTTGCTCCCTCCTCAACTCTGCTGTGGAAGGAGAGCCCCAAAGAAACCAGTGCCAGCCCCAAGCATTTCCTAAAATCCCTCCTCATCTGGGTATTAGGAACCTTGCCCTCCACACCCCTTCTCTTAGCCCAGGACTTTGGCTCTCGGCCCAGGACCTGCTTTGCTGAGGCACTTCCCTCCATGGGAAGTGTTCGTGTGAAGAATTAGCACTGGGATGTGGGCAGCTGTCCGCACTGTCCGGTTCTATGGTCCTACTGCCTCAGTGTGCCTGGACTCAATCTGGCCCTGAACACCCAGTCTCAGCCTCTCCCTTCTCCAAATTTCAAATCCCACTCGAGCCTGCTCAAGCCACTGACTTCCTGGTAATGCCTGATGCTGCCTCTTTTCCCCCCAAATTCTCCTCCATGAAATCTACCCCTGATATCCAGCCACCACAGCACCCCCATCTTAGAGATCTGCCACCCAGAACGTAGCCCGAGATCCGCTGCCCGGCCTGTTCCAACCTCCACCTCCTCAGCAGAGTCTGGGTGTGTCCTCCTTGGCCTAGAGCAGCTCTGAGGGTAGGCACTTTCTCCCTCAACCCTGAGTGACCCTCAAGGTTGTGGCCCTCTGTGACCTTCTTCATCTGATAGCTTATTCAGGACAGGCCCTCAGAGTGGGGGCCTCCCACTGAGGGCCTCTCATGCATCTAACTCTCTGTCCAGACACTGATTTAGACCTCTAGACCCAGGATGTAAAAGAAAGGAGGTGTGCCTCACCCTGGCTCCTCAGAGATCAAAGATTGGGGAGGAAGGGGATATGAGAACCCCATTACCTGAAAAGAAAGGAGATAGACATGCCAGTTTAAATGCTGCCAACTTGGAAATTCAGAGAAGTCCCCATTTGGCTTCTCTATGGGATTTGACCTATGTTCCAACTCCTCAGGTACTAATGAGACAGATCGTGGCCATGACCTCAGTGAGGTCTATTGTAGATTTCCAGGGCCATCCCAGCCATCAAGAAGCCACCCTAAGGTAACCCACCCATTCTATCCACAGTAGCTCTCAAGGTGGCACAAGGGAGAGGGCGGACAGTATTTTTACTTGAGGATTAGTAAGTGCTGGCCTTGCAATTTTCACCTCACACTACTCTAATGTTTATGGGTTATTTTTGGATATTAGAAAAATTCTAGAAGAATGAGCCATCGCCCCGTATCCAAACAAAAGTCTATTAAGCACCAGTAACTGATTGCAACTGCCCTCAGGACTTGTCTCTGGCACTCACCCAAGAGCTGATGTGACTGTGATCACTCAATCAGCACTATTGGTAAGCTCTGTGGTACCGGGCCTAATCCGATTAGCACTGACTCTGCCCCACCACCCCACCTCGCCAACTTGGCTGGATCTGCACGTAACCAGAGTCAAAGACAAATATGACTACACAGGCAGCTGGAGGTTTTCTTAAAGGACTCAACCTAGGGATTTAACCAAAGCACCATACAGAAATCTTCCCAGACTCTTTTACTAGCAGCCACTTCTCTCCCCAGTTCCATCTTTCCAAAACAAAAATCTCTCAGGCCTGCTCTCCAGCTCTCTCACCTCCATGTCACTCACACCCTTCACTACCTTGCCATCCCTAGACAAAAACAGTCACTGGGACTTTTGTGAGGAACTAGCACAGGTTCGTTGGGTGCAGAATCACCCAGTAACTCCATGATCTGCCTCCCTCCTGCACAGGTAGGTCAAAACAATAGTCATTTGTATTCCTAAATGCTCCGTAGTTAAAAAAAAAAAAAAGTTGCTATAGCACAAAAACTATAAACATTTAGGGGTCAACCTAATAAAATATACCAGTTTAGGGCCCTCCCTGGTGGCAGCGGGTTAAAGCACAGCACTGAGAAGCTAAAGCCACTTCCACATGAATTCGATCCCGCCTGCCCCGGAGGTGACCACATGGCGCGGCAGACCTCTCCTGACCCGCCCACCGCTCCCCTCAGCAGTGTACTTTGTCAATCTGCCTGTTCTGCTCCCCGCTCTGTCTCTGGTGAATCCTCTGACTACCCTTGCACCTCTGGTCTGTTCCCCAGCTCTGTATGCGTAAATAAATAAATCTTTAAAAAAAAAAAATATATATATATATATATACCAGTTTAGAAATGAACTATATATAATAGTTCATCAGAGGATGAGCCAGATAGTGACTTCTCTATCAGATAGAACACTTCTTTTTTTTTTTTTTTTTAAGATTTCTCAATGCCTACATGAACTGGAGGTTCAGGGGGATGAGAGGATGCACCAGAGCGGGGAGCAGAACAGGCAATCTACTGAAATATACTGCTGAAGGGAGCAGTGAAAAGACAGGAGAGGTCTGCTGGGCCATGTGGGTCAGCTCTCTGGCCAGGGATCGAACACATGCTGTAGTGGCTGGTGATAGCTTGATAGCACTGCCACCTGAGAGAAGCCCCAGAGATAAGACTTATTATAAAGTAGTGATAATTAAGCATAAGTAGAAATGTGGTGTGTGTGAGAGAGAGGTGATCATTGAATGGGGCATTATAAATGAACAGGAAGTGAGAGCCTACTTATTCAGTGCCACTGGGTTAGTTATCCATATGGAAAATAAAACAGAACTGAATTCCATTCTGTATCACATAACATAAATAAAAAATAATTTCCAGCTGATTTCATAAGTTAAGTATAAAAAAGAAAAAAATTTGAATTTCTAGAAGATGTAGGAAAACATCTTCCCAAACTCAGAGTAGCGAAGGTTTTCTAAAGAATAAAAGATCATAACCAGAAAACAAAAGGCATCACTACTTTTTAAATTTAAGATCTAAGCCGTAGGCTAAGAGAAACTATTTGTTACTCACCTAAATGACAGCGATATAGTATCTCTGTATAAAAAGAACTACAAATTAACATGAAAAAGATAAACAATGCAAGAGAAATATTTTTAAAGCATAAGAACAAGTAGTTCACCGATAAGAAATGACGGATATGCAAATTTCAGGTTTGTCATTCAGATTAAGAAAAATACTTAATCTGACAATTAGAATTTGAGCAACTGGCAGGAGACTAACTTTGCATAACATCCTTGGAGATAATCTCAGCAGTATTCGAGTTTAAAATGCACACTCCCTGTTGATATTTATGGGATTGTTATTTGTAACAGCAAAAAAGATAAAGTAGTGTATCTGCCATGAGATGTGACTAAATAGGAAAATTCCAAGAGAATAGACAAATTCATAAAATGAAAAACAATAACATACAGTACTACACAGGAGTGCAAATTAATGAACCAGCACTGTACATATCAACATGGGTGATCTCACAAAGATAAATGAAGTTTCAGAAAGATTGAGGTTTTAAAACAATTCTAATTATACAAAGAGAATGATAAACATCAAATTATTTCTTCGAGTTTATGAGGACAGGATAGCTAAGGGACTAAAGAGTATTCATTGTTTGTAACTTACTCATACTCGTGGTGGTTTATTTATTTTTTATTGTGGTAAAATACATATAACATCAAATTTGGCATTTTTTGTGTCTATGATTTAGGGGCATTTACATTTATATTGTTGTGCAACCGTCACCACCAGCTATCTCAGAATTCTTTTCATCTTGCAAAACTGAATCTCTGTACCCTTTAGACACAAACACCTCATTCCCCTGCCCCCTACCAAACCCTGGCAACCACCATCCTACTTTCTGTCCCTTGAGTTTGAATCCTCTAAAAGCTTGTATAAATGGAATCACACACTATCTTTTTGTGACTGACATTTCACTTAGCATAATGTTCTCAGAGCTCATCTATGATGAGTAACTGTCAAAATTGCCACCCTTTTGAAGGCTGAGTAATATTCCATTGTTGGTATAAACTCCAGGTATGTTTATCCATTGCACTACTGTAGTACACTAGGGTTGCTCCCACCTTTTGACTTTTATTAATAATGCTGTTATGAACGTGGGTGTGCAAATACCTCTGAGACTTTGCTGCCAATTATTTTTTATAGAAATTAAATTTTACCCAGAAATGAAATTGCTGGATCATATGATTTGTGTTGAATTTGTTGAGGACCCACCACACTGCTTTCCAGAGTAATTATAGCCATTTTACATTCCCTCTAACAGGGCTCCATTTTCCCTACATCCTCCTCAGCATTTGACTTCTTTTCTACTCCTGTTTTTATTTTTTAATACCTACTAGTCATCCTAATGGGTGTAAAGTGACCTCTCACTGTGGTTTTGGTTTTCATTTCCCACTGATTCCTAATGTAGAGCATCTTCTCGTGTACTTATTGGCCATTTGTGTATCTTCTCTGGAGAAAAGGCAATTCTTGAATTGCCTTTTGCCCATTTTTCTAGGGTTGTTTTTGTTACTGCTGTTGTTAAACTGTAGAAGTTCTTAAACTATTTTGGATGTTAACCCCTCAACAGATATATGATTTGCAAGTATTTTCTCCCATTTCATGGGTTATCTTTTCACTCTCCTGATTGTGTCTTTATGTACTTAATTAATCTGTTTTCTTCCCCTTTTGTCTGAGCTTTTGGTAGTAGATCTAGGAAGTTGTTGCCAAATCCAGTAGCACAAAGCAGGCATTCCTTGTGTTATTTGTTATATTTTGTGGTGTATATGAGTGTGTGTGTCCCCTTTTGCACCTCCTGTTTTTTAAGACCATGTGAAATGTAGTCTAGTCCAGGTCTCCTTTACCACAGTCTGTGGTGCTGCTGCCTAGAAATGGCCTTCTACTGACCTGGCTGCCTTCTTCTCTATCTCTGAGGTGAGAGGACGTGGTGAGCATCTCTCCTGTGAAGAATGGGGATATTTGCCCCATTCAAGTGCTGACCACCCACTGTTGTCTAGCTAACAACACTTAGCTAGAAGCCCCTCCTGAATCAGAGAGAGTAAGAAAAACCAACCAGACATCTATATAGGCAGGATTTCATTCTCTCCTGCAACTCCACCCCCTGAGTTTTCTGCATTATGTTCACCCAGAGACACCATGAAAGAAGAAATCCAGATAGAGTTGAGCTTCCTCATGCAAAGGCTTCAACATAGTGTAGACATCATAATTAGAAAGTTCTGGAAGGTGGGGACTGCCCTGGTGAAACAAGAGGTTAAGTCTCAGCACCATGAAGCTATCCACAGCCACTGCAGCATGAGTTCAATCCCTGCCCTGGAGATGACCCACATGGTGTGGCAGACCTCTCCTGACCTGTCCACTGCTCCCCTCAGCAGTGTACTTTGTTGATCTGCCAGTTCTGCTGCCACTCTGTCTCTGATGAATTCTCTCACTCTCCCACATATCTGGCCTGTACCCCAGCTCTTGAATGCATAAATAAATAGAATATTTTTTAAAAGAAAGTTCTGGAAAGCAAGCACACCCAGGAAGGATACCCAGGTGCACCTGTGATTTTACTGTATTAAAATTATGTCTACCAAGGCCCTCCCTGGTGGCACAGCAGATTAAAGCACAGCACTTAGAAGCTAAAGCCACTTCCGCATGAGTTCGATCCCCGCCTGCCCCGGAGGTGACCACATGGCGTGGCAGACCACTCCTGACCCGCCCGCTGCTCTCCTCAGCAGTGTACTTCATGAATCTGCCTGTTCTGCTCCCCACTCTGTCTCTGGTGAATCCTCTCACTGCCCCTGAACCTCTGGCCTATACCCCAGTTCTGTATGCACAAATAAATAAATCTTTTTCAAAAAAAATTACATCTACCAAATTCCAGGTCCATGATGCAAGGTTTTCATGTGATGAAAAGGCCTGAGAAATACTGTGTCTGCACTGAAGAGATGGCATCGCTGAGAATGCCGTGGGGTGTAGTCCTGTGGTGAGCAGTGCTGGCCTCAAGGGCCCAACAAGTGCAGGTTGAATTCTGGTTATTATAGTGCCTGACTAGGATCTTGCCAAGTTACTTCTCTGAACTTCTGCTTTCGTGACTGAAAAATTCTACTTCAAAGGATTAAACAAGAAAGCACTTATGAAGTGGTTAGTGTGGTGCCCGATGCAGAGAGAGCCCCAGTAAGTGGTGTGGCCTGTGGTAAAGTTGGTGACAGCAACAATAGCAGCAGAACGGGTGATGGCATCGGCAAGCATTCATCTACCGTATACCTCTCAGCAGCAAAGAAACTATTAAAATTGTCCTAGCAATTCTGCCCAGGTGTGAAGCTGGAGATGAGAAACCACAGCCACAAATTTGGTTCCCACGGAGGATCATCTCAGTGAACGGAATGATGCTAGAGACATCATCATGCAATACAGCCTCACTAAGAAGCCACCCTGAGGGCCAGCATCCTGGGGTAGTGTCACTGGCATGTCACCTGTCCGGAACCTACAGGTTTCTCCCTGAGGAGTCATCCTAACATCCATCCTGGTCACCCACCACAGGTCAAATAACCCCCTTCGGGCCCTCCCTGGTGG
>NW_004567141.1:3089345-3183873 GCF_000260355.1 Condylura cristata
TGGCCTGTACCCCAGTTCTGTATGCACAAATAAATAAATAAATCTTTTAAAAATAAATAAATAAAAATAATAATGATAACCCCCTTCTTCCCTTTCATCTCTCAGACAAAATCATGACTGATTGACTATGGTTCTCAGCCAACTCCACCATCTTAAGGATGAGACCCCTCTAAGTGACTGAGATGTAACCCATTTTGTTTGGGTTTTCACTGTTGCTGTTGTTGTTAACCCATCACCTGCCAAAAGTTAGCACAATATGTATGTGGGGATTAAAGGCTGAAACTGGACAAAAATGCAGGAGAAGGGGGCTGACCTTCCACTATATAGATAGTGGCTGCCAGCCACTATATTTAACCTCTAAATAATCTGACACCCATCTTTTGGGGGAGAAAACCAAGCTTTGAAAGATGCTGAATAATTGGTCTGGAGTCACACAGAGGCTGAGCGGTGGTTCCAACGGGAGCCTGGCAACCCCACAGCCCGCTGACCCCACAGCCCACTGACCCCACAGCCCAGAACAGCGCTCCCGCTGCGCACAAGATGGCGCACGGGCAGCAGGAGCACAGTGACCCACCCGAGACCCCACTGCTGACCGGAGGAGGGGGCCAGTCCCGGGAGTCCTGGACTTAACTCAGCCACACACACCTCTGTAGGGGTGTCAGGGGACTGTCTTGCTCCCAAGTAGGGCAACACCAATGCAGTTAGCGGAGTAAGCCAAAGAGAGGAAGCACAGGACTGGAGAGGCAGACCTGACGCCGCCTCCATTCTCTTGGGGTGAGTGGTCCAGTGTTTGAAGAGCCCCATCTCAAACTCCACATGGGACAGTGTTCCGGGTGCAGAGTGAGGGTACGTTCCCCACTCATACCCACTGGACCAAAGAAGACCCAACAGGCTGACTTCTGCTGCCCAAACTCTTTCCTTGACCCTTTGGGCTCACTCCTTGGAAACCACCTCTCCCCTTAAGGCTGGACATTCCTCTGCTGGACATTCCTGACCCCTTTCCACCCATTAGTAACCCTATATAAGTTTATATCCCCCCAAAGCCTCCCCATGGTGAATGCCCCCAACTTCCAGCCTACACCTAATCAGAGCACTGAGTCCCTCCCTCCCTCACAAAGGCAGCAACTCCCCAAGGACCAGGCTGTGTCTTCCACCAATGGGTAGACTATTCTCTCCCCCACTACTGCCAATAGCAAGATGTTGTCTGGAAATTCCCGAGAAGGAGATGTAGTGTGGGCTCTGTTGTTCATTTCCACCCATGTCCAGGAGTGCCTAATCTCCAAGGAGTTTTTCTCTTAGAGGAAGAAGAAACTCTATTGCCAGTGATACAATGCCAGCCTCCACCCTGCGGGTTCAAGGTGAGTCCTTGTGGTTGAAACTGGCAGGACAAGAAGAGACTGAGGCGGCTTTGATCTCAGATTTAGTTAAACCCCAGCACCTGTGCAGCTGCACCGTCCCTCACAGCAATACACAATGCAGAGTCACTGTACCCTGGGCCCCCTACGTAGGGGCCATTCTTAACCTCAAGAGCTTCCTCTTCCTCCTGCCAACCCCAAGGACTTATTTGGTCTTCCTCCTCTCCTCCACACCAGTGCCCACACCCCTTCATGCTTTGGGTTTGCAGCGTCACTGAGGGTCACCAATCGTCGCCCTCCAGTTCCTCCCTTGTAGCTGGCAGACTGCTCCTCCATGAGGAGGCTGGAAATGCCAGCCTCATGCCAGAGCTTCCTTTGTGCCTGTAAGTGGCAGGTGGGACACAGCTGGGCCAGCGATAGGGATTCTTCCCGAGACTTTATGCATCGTGACTGAGGAAAACCAGCATGACAGAGCTGCAGAGCTAACTGAACCAGAGACCTCTGGTGCCTAGATTTCTCGCTATATGACATAGCAACCATGTTATATGCTATAACAATCATGATGCGTCACAATTCTTATGAAATAAGAATAAGCACAGTAACTCGGTGTCTTCATAAAAAAGAATCCCAGTTAGCCCAAAGTGCCTCTTCCCTAGACTAATACAGGACGTTTGAACTACCCTCCTCTCCTATGGCTGCCCATCCCTAAAGTTGTTCAGGTAGGCTTTTGTGAGACATCTAGGGAAGACTTTTTCTAATATGCATCACCTTGGCATGTGAAGTTAAGGTCAGTGGAGGCCCTGTGAGTCTCAATAAGAACTTACCAGGGCCTCCTGGTGATGCAAAGGGTTAAGTGTCAGCACTATGAAGCTGTCCACAGCCACGGCAGCATGAGTTCTTCCTACCACAGAACTGCCCCACGCAGCATGGCAGACCTCTCCTCATTTCATCTGCTGCCCCACTCAGCGGTAGATTTCAGTCAGTCTGCTGATTGACTACTCCCCAATCTGTCTTGGTGAATCCTTTCACTCCCTGCACCTCTGGCCTATACCCCAACTCTTGTATGCATAAATAAATAAATCTTTTTTAAAAATGGTTACCATTTCCTTAAAGAATGAAGACTACCCAGCTGTAGGTTGATTTCCAGAAATAACCTTTTTATCAGAGAAAGCCATCATAAAGTAAGGCCGAACATTTAGGACACGTGGCTTTGTCATATGAGTCCTCTCCCCTCCCCATGGAAATTCCCCTCTTTCTCCTTGATTCCCCCCCGGCCCTATCCTACTCCTTAGCTCAGGATAGAAACCCTTGGTCTAGTCCGTTTACAGCCATGTAAATTCTCCATACATGTGTAACTAAAATAGTTTCTTCTTCTCCTACTAATGTTCTGAAAGTAACTTGTCTGCCTGTTAGTCCAAGAAGAACCCAGAGGCATTGAGAGATTTTTCCTCTGTGCCTCTACACCATAAACCAGACATCATCTACAAGTCCCGGTCAGATGCTCTCCAACCGAGGGGTCCATTCAGGTTGGACACCTGTACCTGCTTGTGCTACCAAGAGAAGAGATTAAGCAAATACATAGAAAACTTGGCCTTGCATCAGCAGATCGTCAGGTAACAGGTGGTGAGGTAAAGAGACAGTGCCCAAATTATCCAGTTTGGCGTTTCCCCTATACAGCTTGGTGTGTGATATTTCTACTCCCTGTTAAATATAGCCTCTTCCCTCTATAACTTTGCCCGCTGTCTTAGGTGACTGCTCCTTAGCACATCAGCTCTAACCCAGGCACCCTTGGGTAGACCTCCTACAGCCAACTCACCCCACCCTGGACACTCTCTGCTTGGATCTGACAGGTCTCCAGTTTCACCCACAGCCTCATCCAGGCCATGACCTTCAACTCACCAACCCACAGCTTCCACCTTCCAAGTTCAGGTCAAGCCCCACTTGCTCTGCAAATCCTCCCTTGCACAGCAGCCCCATTGATCTCTTCCACAAGGCCGACGAAACAACCATAAACAACCACCGATGTTTTTGGCAAAGAAGGGGCAGCTTCTCACATAAACTGTTCACAGAGCTTAGGGTATCATCCATAACACCACAAATTCCATCTAGAACCTCTTCAAAGTTTTCTAGCACATACCGCCAACATATTTTAAGTCTTTAGATATTTTTTTCTCAGCCAGAACCATCCATTAAATTCTAAATAGCATTTGTTACTTAAATGTCCATAGCTACCACCACCACTCCTGCTCCAATTCCCTCACCCATGCACATCCACCGCCCTTCCCAAGATACCTGAGAAGTGGGGGGGACTTTGCATTCTTGTGCTCTCTGGAGCCTGTTTTCACGCATTAACATGAGTGTACATGAGTGATGGAGCCAAAATTCAGCTTCTTTAATTCCCACCCAAAATAAAACACAATAGATGAAAAGTATATAAATTATTCATGAATGTACTGATATTACTAATTATTTGGAAGGGAGAACCTAGAGGGAAGGTCTTACCAGTTGAGAGAGAAGAAAAAAAAAAAAAAAACCAACAGACTTTCCTGGCATGAGAGAAAACTGCAGAATACATGAGGGCACTCATGCATTCTTCATCAAAACTAAAAGTTACTAGGTGGCAGTAAAAGCAACTTCCCCCACCCAGTATCGGAAAGACAAAGGCCATAATAAACTCCTGGTGATCAGAGGCCTGCTGTGGGTGGCAAGACCACGAAAAGCTCCCCTCCCGAGGCCGAGGCAGGGTGGACGCAACCCAGCAGGCCCCAGCTCCCATTGCATCATTCACTTCCCAACCTCCTTCCGAGAGCCCCCTGAACCTGAAACGCCTCCTTTTCCGCCCTCCACCAACTTGTGAACGTGCTGCTGCTGCCCCCTGCTGGCCTATCTTGGCAGTGACCTGGATGCTCTCCCTCCACCTGCTCTTTGCAGTCTGCTTTTCTGAATTGAGAGGGTTTAGGCAGGCGCATGCGCTCTGGCTCCTCCCCAGACGCCTACACATCGCACCCTGCTGCGCCCCAGCCCTCTTTCTTCTCCTCAACCTCATTTGAAACCGCCATGATGCAGATCTTCGTGAAAATCCTACAGGGAAAGCTATCATTCTTACGGGTGAACCCTCAGATACAACTGATAAAGGACAAGTTCTGGTACAAGGAAGGAGTCCTCTCATTAGCAGACTGATCTTTGCTGGAAGCAATGAAAGATGGACACACTCCAGCTGACTACAGCTTTCTAAAGGAGTCCACTCTTCATCGTGTCTTGAGACCGTGGGCAGGGCTAAGAAAAGGAAAAAGTCTGATAGTATTCCCAAGGGAAAAACTGAAGAGAACAAAGTTCATACTGCCTGTCCCAAAATATGATAAGGTGGCTGAGAATGGCAAAAGCAGCCTACTTTGGTCAGGAGTATGCAGCAGTTGAATGTGGTGCTGGAACTTTCATGGCCCTATCTGACTAATAAATGTCTGACCCATTGTTTCAACAAGCCAGAAGACTGTAATCGTGTACCGTTAATAAAAGGCATAAACAACAAGCGAGCATGAAGACTGGTGTCCCCAATCCTCACACACACTTCACCCCCAGCTCCTGCTTGCAGGAGGCCAAGGGGAGGGATGGCTGGTGCACGCTGACCGGTCCAGACAGAAGCCCTGTCCTTATCATTAAGACTGCGGCAGACATCTGGTTTACCCAGGCATAGAAAAGACAGGTGGAACTTAGGAATGAGGAGGCAGGGACAGATTTATTGCATGCAGACCCAGGCAGTGACCTACGTCTGTCCAGTATCAAAGCCTGGGGCCAGACCGAGGACCGAAGGCTACTTGTATTTGTCTCAACATAGGCTACACAGATTGATATTGTTTTACAACAGACAATACCACTGGTGAAGAGCAAAGCTGTTTTTCACAGGAAGGGGAGCCAAACACAGTGGGAGACAGGCCCATTTGACTTGTCATCTGACTCTCCAAAATGTAACTATGTTCAGAGAGTTAAGACTGTCCAGAAATCCTTGCAAGTAAGCAAATTTGTTCAACACGCCTGCATTTGGCATGTTTATTGTACCATGCCTGGAAGTGCCCACATGGTGGGATCATTATTATATTTATTTGTTCGAAAATTTATTTCCTTATTAAGACCGCTGTGTCCCCCCCCCCCCAGATCAGGACAGTGCCTGACAGTGCCTAGAGGGGCGCTTCTTAGTGGTCAGTCTGTGGTCATGATCGTCATCCTTCCTTCTCCTGGGTCCCTCAGGCCAACTGAGGGAAAGCTAAGGGAACCGAGTGGAGCAGGTCAACCGTCCAGCAGCAAGAGAGAGTGAACGTGGCTGTGAACTGCCAGGCTGGTCCAGCCTGCTGTGAAGCAGGCTGGTCCCACGGACAGGTTCAGGTCACGCCTGTTCTGAACTGCTCTGACACAGAGGGTCCACTCCCAAGGTGCGCTGTATTTTCTCTGAGATTAATCTCATCATTAAAGTGTATACACATAAGCTTTCTACCAACTGCTGGTACACCCACCTTCCATGAAAATAGGCAATGACTTCACCCTTCGCTGAGGCCCAGGGCCTATTGACACCAGCAGCCCAAACCCCATCTCAGCTCCCATTCCATCACATCCTTCTATATTTTTCTGTGCTCCCAGCCCTAGAAGCCCTAGAGGAAAGAATGCAGGAGAGGCATCACCAGATTGAGTCACACAAAGGGGACGGGTAGAAGGGGCTGGTGCAGCAACTGACACAGCCATAACATCAAGATCCTCAGGCACCAAAGCCAGGGTGCCTGGAGCGCAGGTGAAGACAAGGGACATGGAGATGGCGATGAAGCTCACTAGGGAATCTCTGTCCTTTCAGATTCTATTCAAAGTCAACAAACCTAGGCTCACAGGGAGTGAGCCCTTCCCAAAGAGAAGCTGTCTGCATCTGGACAGTCTCTCCACCAGCACGGGCAGCCGCTCCACCGCCCACCTGTGCCTATGCAGGTGCCTCTTTCCACCCGCTCTCTCCCTCCGCAGGGCAGCAGCCTCCTGCCTGCCCGTGACCTGCATCTGCGGGACTTCTCTGCACTGACCTCCCTCAGTGGCGGCTCTCCTAAGACCGCCTGCCTGCAACCATGCAGGTCTCTTTCCCTGCAAGCTTGTCCCTATCCAAGTGCCTTTTCCTCTCCTGTCTTTTTCTAGTAACCTTCCTTTTTAAATATAACTGAGGCTCTGTCTTGTGAAGAATCTCGCTGTGTGTCACTAAGAGGGGAGCTCTGGTGAAACCTTTCCCAGCGTGAACCCAAGGACCCTGAACTCAAAGATGACATCACCAACCACACGGGTCGAGGCAAAGATACTAGTGATCTTTGAGGATCCTCATCAAGAGCCAACACCCCAAGTTCAGTTTGGAGAGCTCAGAGCAGTTGGGGGCAGTTAAGGACGGAGAGCCCATTAGGAAGAGTCCGTGTCCCCAGCAACTTGGATCAGAGCGGTGGCCCGCCTCTGCCTCCCTCCCCCGAGGGCCTGTCTTCCTGTGTCAACTCACTTAGCACTGCCTGGCACCGGGAAACAAAGGTAAACGAAACAGAGCTGCAGCCTGAGAATTGTCATTTTTAATTTTTCTTTTCCTTCTCTCCTTTTTTATAATACTAAAATATAATTGACCCTCACTACAGAAAATTTGGATAATACAAAAGCTTTTTTATATGAACTAGAAAACAAGAACTGTTCATATTACAAATGGTTTTTACCTTCTATTTTGTGGTGTTTTTTCCTTTTCACCAAACTAATGTATGCACCTAACTTTTAAAAGTTAAATAGTTCCAGGGGGGCTGGAGGCGGGGCAGCGGGGAGGATCTCTCGAGTGGTGCAGAGGTTAAAGTCTCAGCACTATCTAACTGGCACCAGCCACCGTGGAATGAGCTTGATCCCTGGCCAGGAGCTGACCCACATGGCACACAGACCTCTCCTGGCCGGCCTGCTGCTCCCCTCAGCAGTGCACTTTGTCAGTCTGCCTGTTCTGCTCCCCGCTCTGTCTCTGGTGAATCCTCTCACCCTCCAACCTCTGGCCTATACCCCAGTTCAGTTATTTTGTGAATAAATTTAAAAAGTAAATCTTTTCAAAAAATAAAATTTATAGAGGTGACCAAAAGGGAAGGGACCGCGGGGGTTGCTCGGTTTCCCTCGGCCAATAAAAGGAAACGCAGTTTGAGAAAAAGGACAGTGCTTTAATTTGTCAAGTGAGGAGGGCAGCAGGCTCAAGTGCGGAAGACCAGCGTCCTACTCTTTGGCAGGGAGCAGGGTTATTTATGCACAGGGAACCAAAAGGTGGGAGATGGCAAGGGTCTGAAAAGGGAGGGGGCAGGGGCTGGGTGGAACTGGGTGGGTGGGTGGGTGCCAGCTTGTGCTTTCAACAGCTGCTGTTTGACTCCCTTTTCCTTGGGGTGCAAGGCACACCTGCAAACAAGGGAAGAAAATTTGCAAGGACAAGGAAAAAGGCAAACTTGCTAATGGTCATCTGAGAGACCGGTCCAGTCATAAAGAACACAAACTTGTCAAACAAGGGGGAAAGACAAACTTGTTAATGCTTATCTGGAGAGATCGGTCATTTGCAACTGTATCAGGGTGACTAAATCTAGTAAAATGTCAGTGTGTATGGTGGAGAAGGAGCACTAGACTTTTGGTGGTGACGTAATATAGGGTCTACAGATATGATTCGTGATGCAGTATGCCTGAAACATACCTAATGTTATTAAACAAAATAATAATTCATAAAAGTATAAATAATAATGATTTTAAAAGTTATATCATTCAGACAAGCTTATAATAAAAAGTAAGCGCTCCCTGCCCAGCCTGCAGGCCGTCCCCTGGGAAGCAATGGCTGTCAGGGTTTCGCTTTCACTTATCCTGTGCCCCCGCCACCAGCGCTAAAGCCAGGCTCCGGTTTCCTTACTTCGGCTTGAGTTTGGACCGCACGTGTTTAAAGCCTATGATGAGCGAGAAAAGCTCAGTGTGCCTTGTTCTCCCCAACTCCTCTGCCTCGCTTCTTCCCAGTTTGAGGTTGTGTTATTGTTTTAGCTTTCCCTTGACTCCCTGAAACCGCTCTTTGTTTCTGTCTCCAAAGCCTCTCAGTTCCCCATGTATAAAGGGGGGCTGCATGCACCCTTCCCCTCCTCCCACTGCCCTCCCACCTTCCTCTCCCCACCTGTCCGTCACATCTTTAGGGCCATATTGTCCTGTAAATACTAACATTTGATTCTGGAATCCTAGTTAAATCCCTAGATTTTGTTTCTACGTTGATTAAAAAATTGAGAGTCAAAAGAGAAACTGTCAAAATTGAGTCATAATTATGATTAAGCAACACAATTCCGGTTTACTCAGTAGCCAGAAGCTAAGCTGGAGCTGGAGCTCCGGGCCCAGGGTCCCAACTCCGGATCTCTTGCAGGGGAAGCCTAGCATCATGTCACAGAAATTCTTCTTTTCTAAATCCTATATTGTTTAAAGAAAATAAAAAATAATAAGTTCTTTTTTACTTTCACCATATCAATTGTTCGAGATTCTAGACCAGGGCACTCTTAGTGTTTTCTGTTTACCTGAAGTCTCTAATTGCTTTGGGTTTGTTTTTATTTCTTATTCAGAAGAAAAACCTGGGCCTCCCTGGTGGCACAGGGGGGTTAAGTCTCAGCGATTATCACCACAGCTACCTCCACCAAGGCCCCAGGCCAGGGAGCTGACCCACATGGCGCAGCAGACCTCCCTTCTTTTCACCTGCTGCTCTCCTCAACAGTCTATTTCAGAAGATCTGCCTGTTCTGCTCCCCAACTCTATCTCTGGTGAATCCTCTCACCCCCATTCCACACCTCTGGCCTATACCCCAGTTCTTGTATGCATAAATGAATAAAAATAAATCTTAAATATATATATATAAAAATGTGCACACACACACACACACACACAGCAATCCCAAGCTCTTAGAAACAGAGGAGATTGCTGTTGCCAGAGATAAGGGTGGGGGTAGACAGACTAGGTGAATGGAGCCTAAAGGTATAAATTTCCTGTTGTAAAATAAATAAGTAATGTGCATGCAATGGACAGTGTGGGACTACAGTTTAATAATAGTCTATTGCATATTTGATAGTTGCTGACAGTAGACCTTAAAAGTTCTTGTCACAAGAAAATAAATTATAATTGTGTTGGCCCTCCCTGGCGGTGCAGCGGGTTAAAGCACAGCATTAAGAAGCTAAATCCACTTCAGCATGAGTTCGATCCCCACCTTCCCCAGAGGTGACCCACATGGCATGAGACCTCTCCTGGCCTGCCCGCTCCCCTCAACAGTGTACTTCCACGATCTGCCTATTCTACTCCCCACTCTATGTCTGGTGAATCCTCTCACTGCTCCTGCACCTCTGGCCTGTACCCCAGTTCTGTATGCACAAATAAATAAATTTAAAAAAAATATATATATATATATATAAAACTGTGTGTGGTGATGGATGTTAACTAGACTTACAGTGATTATCTTAATATACCAAATACTGAGTCATAGTGTTTTACACCTGAAATTTATATAATGTTATATGCCAAGTACATCTCCATTTTATTTTTTTTAAGATTTATTTATTTATGTGTACAGAACTGGTGTATAGGCTGGGGGGGTGGGGGGCAGTGAGAGGATTCACCAGAGACAGAGTGGGGAGCAGAACAGGAAGATCAGCAAAGCACACTGCTGAGGGGAGCAGCGGGCAGGTCAGGAGAAGTCTGCTGTGCCATGTGGTCAGCTCCCTGGCTAGGGATGGAACTCGAGCTAAAACAGCCACAGTGCTACACTTTCACGGGTTGTGCCAGGAGGGAGGACCCTATATCTCCATTTTTTAAAAAAATGCAACTTGCTACATTTTATAGACCCTTGCCATTCCCCGCACACACACACAAGCCCCCGCCTTCACTATGACCAAAACACTTAGCTGTTCCAGGGTCTGGCGGGAGGCACACAGCAGGCCCCACTGCACCAGGGGCAGGGCTGTCTGACCCAGGGCCGCGGCCGCACACCCACCAGAGTCAGGCAGTGCACCTGGAAGCTCATCAGGCCTTGTGGAAGGAAAGCTCCCCACCGAACAGAGGCGTCACCAGAAGAACAAGGAGACAGGGCTGAGAGCTGCCTGGCAGGGGCCCCCACGGCCTCAGGCTTCTCTCTCCCAGTTAGGGGCGCTTTGTGCAGCTGGCTTCTCTCCGTGAAGAGCTTCCATTTCCAAGGCCATGGTAGGGGAGGCTGAAACATCAAGGGCCTGGCCTACAGGGCACAGTGACCCCAACAATGTGTGTGGAGACCTCTGTACAAAGTCAGAGTGTGTGGGGGAGGTTGAGTGACAAACTGAAGGAGACTTCCCCTGCATCTAGGAGACTGTGAGTAGGGGGAGCTCTGAGGCACCCACAAAACTTCCCCACCTGAGAGAATCAAAATTTGAACAACCACCACCCAAGGAGGACCCCAAGGCCAAATTATAGATGCGCTGGTGAGATCTTCCTGACACCTGTCTCTCCTCTCTTCACCCCCCCCCCAGAAGGATGGCGAGCAGGGAAGGAGGGTGGGCAGAGAGGGTGGGGACAGTGAAGCGGCTGCCCCCATGGCCCTCGCCCCTGAGGCTTTCTCTGTGGCAAGGGGCAGCCCCAGCCAGCAAGCTGAAAGCTTTGCCTGGGAAGAGAGTGAGCTTCAAACTGGACTTTTCACTAGCTGGAAATTGACACTTGAGTGACGGGACGCCTATGGGACCGATAAGATTTCATCCAGGGGCAGAAGAATGAAGGCCCAAAGCAGGTTTGCTGGGAAGCACTTGGATAGAGCTGTGTTTCTGTCTGCACTCCATCAAGTGCAGTCAGCGGCTGGGCCTGGTCACCAAATACCTGCTCTGTGCCAGGCTCGGCGCCAGGCTGCTCACGCCCACGGAGCCTGCATGGGAGAGGAATTCGGCCTATGCCCAGCCTCGGCGGCAGGGCTGAGCCCTCCGAGTTGGCAACTCATGGTCCCTTCATGTTGGGCCTGTTAAAGAACAAAATCCAACTGAGTTCATTTTAAAATCTAGCTGGTTTTATTAAACATTTCACAAGTCAGCAGCATCCCATACTCACTAGCCCCCCTATAGTAAGCACCCCTACTTGCTAGCATCCCCTAATAAGTAGAAGGGTGCCCTGAAAAGCTGTTCAAAGTAAAAGGTTTCTTTAGGCATAAAGAGGATGAGATAAAGGGAGAAGGAATTATTTCAGGCTCAGGTAACCTACCTAAGGGAATGGATGAAAGGGCTTGTGACAAGTGATCTCATTTTCCTTTGGGGAATGGAAAAAGTTACCTCACTGGTACCAACCAGAAAATTCCACACTGACTGGTGAGGACTACAGTCCTGAGGGTGTGGGGGGAGTTTGAAACTGCAAATTGCAGGTTTGAAACTGCAATTATGTTCAGTATTAGGTCTTGAGCAGAGGCTTACCACAAGCCTCTCCATTTTGAGACTGTCATTTTCTCTAATTTTAGGGCGCCTGGCCTGAAACAGCCAATCCATCGGTCCCCTGCCTCAGAGCTTCACTTGCCCTCCAACTCTGGACTTGTGCAAGTCTGAGTCTACACAGGGACCGACCCAGCCCTTCATCATGCACCCTCCACAATGTGGAAATGATACCGGGTGACAGGGGACCCTAAACTGGCCAAGGCCCCACTGCCCAAATACTTTACCAATTACTGTCTGGGTTCTTCACCCACACACACAACTGCAAGACTTATGTGGCTTAGGAAATAACAACAAAGAGATTCATTTAATGAACAGGAAAACGGGTTACTGAGGCCAACGATGGCTGTTTACTTTCCCCAAAGCCGTGTCCAGCACTGTCCTGCACACAGACCGTTACGATGACGTCTTCCCGCCAATCAGGACGGGCAGCTCCTCTCCCAACGATGGGCCACATGTCTCAGATGGCGTCTTCCTGCCTCTGCCGCACATGGCAGAGGGCACACGGCAGCCAGACGCCAGGCCGGGTTCCAACTCATGGAAAACACAAGAGACACAATAGGAGGCGCTCCCACAGCTGCAGGACACCCCAGCACAGCCCCACACGAGGGACACTCAGGACAGCAGCCCCAGGCACCAATGACCCAACTAACGGCCTAATACATGCAGCTGAGCCAGGCTGTGTCTGCACCAAAACCAGGAGCCGTTTCAGTCTCTCGGCTACTTGTAAAGCCCCTTCCTCTGTAAGGCTGGCAGTGGCCCTTGCAGAAGGCCTCCACCTTCAGAAGTCCACAGTGGCCGTCTGCAAGATCAGCACGGTCAGGGGCTGAATTTCACTGGCCCCCAGAATGCTGAAGCAACTCAAACCTGAATCCTGAAGATGGGACAAAAAAACGACATCCTTTCAGTCCCTGGTTACAGAGATGCATCCATCCCTTTAACAAAAATTTACTGGACACTTGTTATGTGGCAGGCCCTGTGCTAAAGAGGAGATGACACGGTCGCCCACTCTGAGTAGCTCATAGCCTGGGTCTCAGGAAGAGGAGTAGAAGGGAACGTGGGGGCAGGCTTGCAGACAGACTGTTATACTACCAGGGAGCAAGGATGAATGCAGAGCCACTGCGGGTGTGGTGTGGCAGAAAAGCAGGGAGTTCTTACCGGGACCTGGGGTCTGAGATATTACAAGAGATGGCTTCTGAGCTGAGTACAGAAGGTTGGTGGGTTTGCCAGGAGAAAGACGTCACTGCATGGACAGATGGAGGTGGCCGGACTCCAGAGCCAGTGTCTGCCAGGTGGCCGTGCTTCTCCTTTCCACCAGCAGAGGGAGCCCTCCGCAAGCTGTGCCGGCGTGAAAGGGGGATTCACTTGCAGAGTGCAGGGGACTACCTTTAGCCCAGTTTGGAGCTATGATCAGGAAATGGCGCACAACCCGGAGGAAACAGATCAAAGCCTAAGGTCGGGCTTGAGGCCTGGGAGGTGCAGAAAATTAAGCTGGAGGAAAAGTTGCAGCAAATCATGACCAGCCTAAGGAGACAGGTTTGTTCTGTGGTTGTGATAGGAAGCTGCCTTCGCTCCAGCTGTTGGACTGGAAGGCATCACCAGCAGCATTTATTTATCACCGTTACAGAAGCTGGCATCTGAGGTCCAGGTCTGAGTCAGGGTCTTGGTAAAGACCCTTGCTGGCTTGCCACCATCTTTCTGTGTGCTCTTTAAGGGCCCCAATCCCAGCAGGAAACTCCCCCTTGAGGACCTCATCCAGTTACCTCCCAAAGCCCCACCTCCAGATACCATCACGTTGGGACTAAGCTTCAACACACGAAGGGGGCGAGGACAAAGTCCACTGAGATGTTGTAGGACTCTAAGCTATGGAACCGGCCAGAAAGTTTTGACAGCACGGTGGAAGAATTGAGGCCAAGAAATTGAGCCCTACGTTTCCCTTACACTGCGGGGCTGCGCTTCATCCGGGTTGTGTGGCTTGATCTTAAAGAAGAGCAGAGGGGTCCAGTCAGACGTCTGTCTCCCAGGCACCTCTGGGGATCCTGCAGCCTCAGCCCCGTAGGCAGGACCACACTGCAGTGTCACTGAGTGGGCGGCAGGGGGCGCCAAAGGCGCGGATACGGGACAGTCGCGGCTGGGCGCCGGGAGCCCTTCCATGACTCCCAGGACTGTTATCCAGCCTCAAAGGGGAGAACCAAAAAAAGGAAGGAGGCTTGTTTCCCCACCACCACCACAAACTTTTGGGCAAGGGATGGGGAAACAGACACACATACACGCGCGGTTTTGTTTTGTGTGTGTTTTTTAAACTTACGTCCCAGTCTCGGAGATGCTTGTACTTACTTATCAAACTCAGTAATTTCCTGGACAAGTGAAGCCCTTGTGCGCTGTTACCATGATTACAGCTGCTGCTGCTTTTCACCCTGGTAACTCATGAACCACCACGGCTTCTTGTCCCATGAAGCTGCCAAAGGGACTCGTAGGCAACCCTCAGATAAATAAGCAGAAAGAAGCAAGTCTTTATTTAGAGAACAAAGAGGCTTATTTAGAAGAAAAAGAACAAAAGCGAGACTCCCAGGCAGCGAGACCAAGGAAGGGCGAAGACGCAGTATGGGCCCGGTCTAGGGGATATTTAAATATTTTTCTCCATTCTGAAATCTCATCATCCTCACTGTGCTTGGCTGTCTCTCAGGGTTGTCCTTCTACGGGCAGATGCGTTCGGCTCTACAGTTCATATCTTAGTCTTTTTTTTCACAGTCCATGTCCAACTTCTTAAAATTTGCTGTCCTTCATAAGACCTGAAACTTTAAAATATATATATATATATATATATATATATATATATATATATATATATATATATATATATAAAAGCAAAACCCGACAGGACATACACTTCAGTAACATCTTTAAAGACACATCCCCCAAAGCAAAAACAGTGAAGGAAAAGATGAACAGCTGGGTCTACATCAAATGAAAATTTTCTGTGCAGCGAAAGAGACATTAACCAAAACAGACACCCTACTAATTGGGAGGAAATTTTTGCACACACTAATACTAATAGGGGACTAACCACAAAGATCTACAAAGAGCTGACAGGATTCAACAAAACAAAGTAAATAATACAGTCCAAAAATGGACAGAAGAGCTAAAAAGACACTTATTCAAAGAGGAAATGCAAATAGCCAACAGGTATATTAAAAATGTTCAGCATCACTTGTAATCAGGTGATGTTGTATAAGTCAAAACCACAGTGATGTACCACCTTACACCAGTGAGAATGACTCATATTAAAAACAGAACAAAAAACAGGTAATGACAAATGTTGGCAAGGTCATGGGAAAAAAGGAACTCTCCCACACTGCTGGTGGGAATGCAAACTGGTCCAACCACTATGGAAAGCTGTGTGGAGGTTCACCAGCCTCTAAAAATGGAGCTTCCATATGACCCAGCAATTCCACCCCTAGGAATCTACCCAAAAATCTACCCTTAGGAACATAAAAACATTAATTCAAAAAGATACCTGCACTCCTGTGTTTATTGCATCACTATTTACTATAGGTAAGCTATAGAAACAACCCAAAGGCCTAAAAATAGATGACTGGATCAAGAAAATGTGGTATATTTCCACAATGGAATATTACTCAGCAATCGAAAAAGATAAACTCATGCCCTTCACAGCAGCATGGATGGAGCTGGAAAGGATTATGCTCAGTAAAATAAGACAAAAAGAAGAAGAAAAATATTGGATAGTTTCACTTATAGGAGTGAATAATGTGTAAATGTGAATGTGTGTGTGTGTGTGTATCTGTCTAAATAAGGGATAAAGAAAATAATTATAATAAGTTTTAAAAAAATTAACAGACCACTATAAATCAGAGACCTTGCAGGTGAGGAGAAGGGATCAAAACAAGGGAGGGAGGAGCACAAGGACTAGGGTGGGGTTGCACAGAGGAATTGGTGGTGATGTAAATAAATATATAATAAAAATAATTTACTGTCCTGTTAGCCCTCCTGGATTTCTCTGCCCTTACCTCAGAAGCCACTGTAACTCTCCAGAAGTCCCAGGCTGCACTGTCCCTAAAGTCCCCTACTTACCCCTAGCTTGTCCTAGAACCCATAAGGACACTTCTCAAGACGTACAGTAATAAGCCAGTGTTGAGTGTGCGCCCCAGAACTGACTCTGATTTAGTCGTGATTCACTATAAATATATTTATGTATTTATGAATATATTTGCTATGGTGATCTGTTGCTGGAGGAGGAAGCAAGAGCACCCAGAAACAATTTAAATGTCGGAAATTAAGGGACTTTAGCAATGTTGGACCCCAGCGAAGGATCTGTTTGCAGTCGCTGAAAGAAATTTCTGCATTAGTGAGAAGATGTGCTTAAAAACAGAAATAGGAGTGGAGAGGGGGTGATCCATTCTTGGAGGCGCTTCTCCAGAGCAGACTGCAAACATCCATCCCCTAAGAGGCCAAGCTGGGAATTCGGTTGTTTCTTTGCTTAATTTTTTTTGTAAGATATTATTTATTTATGCATACAGAAATGGAGTACAGGCCAGAGGTGCAGGGGCAGTGAGAGAGGCTTCACCAGAGACAGAGTGGGGAGCAGGACAGGCAGGCCAACAAAGTACTGTCCTGAGGGGAGCAGCAGGCAAAACAGGAGAGGTCTGCGGTGCCATGTGGGTCACCTCAGGGCGGGGATCTGGGGATCGAACTCTCACTGAAGTGCCCCGGCTTGGCTTAGCTCTGCAGTGCAGTGCTCCAAATCACTGTGCCACCAGGGAGGGCCTCTTTGCTTATTTTAAAGCATAAGGGCTTACTGCCTTTTTTCTTTTTTCCAGCATTCCGGTATACTGTATACTTTTTAAAGTACACAAATGCTGGCATTTTTGTAGCAGCACAAGATTCAGTAACTTTTAAAATCTGAAATAGTATCACTTATGTATTGGGAGGTAGCAGAGAATTACAGCCTACAATAAAATTTCAACAGTTAGCTGAACATGGCTAATTCTATTAGAAATTATTTTTACAAGCCTCCATAATGTATAAAAGAAGGAAAATGCCACCCATCTGGATGTAAATCAGAGCAGTGCATTCACAGGTCAAGGCCAGTGCACCTGAACAAGATTGCTTTTTAAGATTTTCCTGGGTTTTCTTTTAAGGTTTATTTTATTTTACTTACTTAGACGTACAAGATCTGGTGCATATAAGAGTCACTTCCAGAGGTGTGTTGGGCCGGGGGTGGAAATGGAGGGGTGAGTGTGAGAGAGGATTCACCAGAAACAGAGTGGGGAGCAGAACAGGCAAATCTACTGAAATACACTGCTGAGGGGAGCAGCAGGTGAGACAGGAGAGGCCTGCAGTGCCATGTGGGTCAGCTCTGAGACCAGGGCTCAAACTTGTGCTGCAGGGGCTGCTGATAGCTTCATAGTTGAGCTGAGGCTCAACTCCTTGCAGCACCAGGGAGGCCCATTCCTCATTTTATTTTTTTTTTAAGATATCATTTCATTTTCATTTTTACAATGGTAATTAAATTTACTTTCATATCATTTTTTATAACTTTATTAATTTGATCTACTAATTTAAACTTGAATGATAACGTATGTTTAGTGTTTATATTAGAAGCTTTTATTTATTTAATGTTTTAGAGCACATTTCTACACTTTTTTTTTTAAAGATTTATTTATTTATGCATGCAGAGCTGGGGTACAGGCCAGAGGCTCAGGGGCTGCGAGAGGCTTCACCAGAGACAGAGTAGGGAGCAGAGACAGAGTAGGGAGCAGAACAGGAAGATGGACGAAGCACACAGCTGAGGGGAGCAGCAGGTGGGCCAGGGGAGGTCTGCCACGCCATGTGGTCACCTCCGGGCAGGGGGGGGGCGGGGGGGGGGCGGAATCGAACTCATGCGGAAGTGGCTTTAGCTTCTCAGTGCTGTGCTTTAACCCGCTGCGCCACTAGGGAGGGCCCTCTACACTTTTTTTTTTAATGTTACATAGTTCTGTAGGAACAGAAAAGAAAGTTCCCCTTACCTTGAGTTCTTCTTAGGCTAGGAGCAATTAAATTAACATCAGGAGATTCAGTAGGAGAAAGGAACAAATTTAATTACCAACATTTGGAGATTCTACATAATTGTAGACACTAGAGTAAGCGGGCTGTGTATTCTGAGCTAAGGAATGGCGCAGGGACGGGGGCTTCCGGGAAGAGCAGGGGAGGTTCCATGATGAAGACCAGATGCTCTGTAGTTAGACGTTTGCCCTGCCTTCAACATAAATAAATTATTTCTGGGCCCTCCCTGGTGGCGCATCGGGTTAGGGCGCAGCACTGCCGGTGAGTCGCTTCAGTGCGAGTTCGACCCCCGCCCCAGAGGTGCCACATACAGCGCCGCAGACCTCTCCTGTCTCGCGGGCTGCTCCCCTCAGCAGTGTACTTTGTCCATCTGCCTGTTCTGCTCCCCGCTCTGTCTCTGGGGAAGCCTCTCGCAGCCCCTGAGCCTCTGGCCTGTACCCCAGTTCTGCATGCCTAAATAAATAAATCTTAAAAAAAGAAAAATTATTTCTGGTAAAAATTCTAATTCTGAGCAATACCCGCAATTTTCATTCTTCTGGGCAGTTTACAGAACAATAAAAATATTCTCAGAATTGACCTTAGCTCAAAATAACCCACATGCCAAAGTGACATGTCTCGGAAGTTCTGTTCTGGACACCTCAGGGAAGCCTACCCTACAGTTCCAGTCTTTTTTTCTTTAAGTAACGCTGTTATAGCATTATACAAGTTTCTGTGTGTATCTTCAAAAATCAATATCTGTATATACATTAAGTTCATTTTGGTGTTTTAGAATACAAGTATTCACCCCCATGCTTGTTTATTTGCTGTTTTTTCACCTCCATGTTTTAGTAGCGAGTGGCCGAGTCCTCAAATGCAGGTATTAACATTTTGCTCCCACCTAACGATCACAAAAACGACACCTCTGGGCTCAGTGGTTTCTCTGTTGCTGTGAATTTAGAGGGCATGTAGAACAGAGCTCTGGGGTGGAGGATGCAGGAATGGGGGGAGGTTCCGGAGGGTGGGGGAGGAACAGGGTGTGCACGTGGGGAGGGGGGCTGGAACAGCTCTCAGGGATCAGACATACACCGGGAGGACATAGCAATGTTGGACACCAGTGGAAGGATCTGTGTGCTGTCACTGACAGAAGTTTCTGCACTGGTGAGAAGATGTGCTAAGAATCAGAAATAGAAGTGGAGAGGGGGTGATCCATTCTTGGAGGCGCTTCTCCAGAGCAGACTGCAAACATCTGTCCCCTGAGAGGCATAAATAAGTGGAGAAGTAAACTTCAAATAAACATCAAATAAACGGTTGTCTGATGTTTCTGATGGCATCAGTAAAAGGAGAAATGTCTCGTGGCAGGAGCATAAGTGGTGGGGGTGGGGCAGTGACAGGACTGTGAGACGGAACCAGGTCTGGGTGAGCGCCAGGAGCCCGTTGGGTGGTTGGCACCTACCTGGGTGACCCTCCAGTCGTCACACCATTGGCACCCAAGGTCCCAGCTAGTCCTTGTTCCAGTCTTCCTGTGAATGGAAACGCGCTTGTAGGAACCCAGCACCCCTCCCGCTGACCACCGGGGAGCAGTGTCTGGTCAGTGCCGGTGACCCTGCGGCAGCCAGCCAGCCCGCCCCACCTGCCCTAGGACGCCACCCTAGGACAGCCGTACAACCGAGGGCACCCCTGGACACCCAATGGGGCAGTGGGAAGGGGCTCCCTGCGCAGACCTGGGAGAAGAAATTCAACTTGAAGCTTAGTTAGGCAGGCAGGTGTCTGCAGAAAGTCAAATGGCACACTCGCCTGTATAAAACTAGGTAAAGGGCGGCCCTCCCTGGTGGCGCAGCGGGTTAAAGCACAGCACTGAGAATCTAAAGCCGCTTCCACATGAGTTCGATTCCCGCCTGTCCCGGAGGTGACCACATGATGTGGCAGACCTCTCCTGACCTGCCCGCTGCTCCCCTCAGCAGTGTACTTCATCCATCTGCCTGTTCTGTTCCCCACTCTGTCTCTGGTGAAGCCTCTCACCGCCCCTGAGCCTCTGGCCTGTACCCCAGTTCTGTATGCACAAATAAATAAATCTTTAAAAAAAAAAAAAAAAAACTAGGTAAAGGGCAAAGGTACAACAAATTGTAAGGTGAGAAATCACTCTTAGAAGTGGTAGTTTTTAACTCTTTTTTAACTGCCCAGTGTCTTTTCCAAATAACTTTAAGAGCCCTGTGTCTTTCTGGCTTTCCTGTGAACTTCAACATTTTTAAGAAGTGTGTTGCCGCGGACTCTTCCCCCCACAGCCCCCTGGAGGAGGGCCAGTCCCCAGTGGGCACCCTCTTTTGCCCACAGAACACCCCCTCCCCCTCCTCGTGGCACTGTGCCGCCCGACCCCACTCTGCGGATCCGACGGCTCAGCTCGGCCTGGAGCTGTGGCGCGCCCAGCCTCCGCCCCCACAAAGGCCTCACACCTCGCGGGCCGGCCGCGGGGTGGGGGGTGCCCTGGACCTGTCTGTCTACAGGTGCTGGCTTGGGCAGCTTGAATCTTTTTGTTTTTATTCTAATCAAAATAACCACACACAGTGACAAGTGAACGGTACACGCTTTCCGCCCACCCTTCTTGTTGCCTCCGGCCAATTTCTTTGAACTGTTTTTGGCTTTGAATTTTTGCTCTCACTGAAGATGTTTATTTCCCTATGACCTGATCTATCTGCTCTGCGTTATTCGTTTTAGTGATTCCTCTATCCACGGAGTTGGTTTTGTTTTTAAGTCAAGTAGAACTCGGAATGGACAGATTTCCTCCATTCCCACCCCCCAGAGGCAACCGCTTGAAATCTGTTTTCCTGGCTGATGGCCTCAGCCCTAGCCCTGGTCTCTTCAGCTCCCTCCAGGCCTCGTGGCCTCTGTGGCCACACACGGTGTCTGTCTTCCCTCCGGAAGGTGAGTGTTGCCTGGGTCCAGCCTCCCACACTCTTGACCTTTAAGGAATCCCATAATGGAAAGGTTCTCTTCCACTCTCTCAACAATTTCTTAATCCTGTCTTGTATTTACTGTGTCGTTAAATATTGCTTATTATTGTCTATGTTGATAATTATTATCATTTATCCTAATATTGTGCTAAGCATTACACATATATACATGATTTCATTTCATCCTTACTGTATATGTACCAGGAAGATATTTATATCTCCAGAGATGATAAAATTGAGTCTTTTGTATCTCAATTCAAAAATAATGACAACAAAGTTGAGGCTTGCTGTGGGTAAGTAGCTTGTCAGTAAGTGACCACAGCCTCTAATAATGGCACAGCAAGGAGCTGAACCTGTCTGACTCCAAAGCCTGGGCTCCAACCACTCACCTGGCTGTAGCCTCAGCCTTGAGCCTGTTACGGCTCCCCACTCAGGAGAGGGGATCGTGTTTGGGGAAAGCAGCAGTTAGAATACTAAATGTTGTGGAGCCCTGGCCCAGGGTCACATGCACAGTGAGTCCTGTCTAGGTAAGCTGCATTCTGCAATGGGGTGATAGATGAGTGGGGCCCCCTCACCCCACTTCTGCTCAAGGAGGGCTATAAGGATCAGGAAGTCTGGAGCACAGGTCAAATACCACGGTAGTTCCAACAGAATTATACATGACTAATGGGATGACCTTTAAAGTGAGGAAACTCAGGGGGAGCAAAGCACCACAATAATGCCCAGGGTTGCTACTTCAGAAGGAAGAGGGTCAGAGTATTGTGATTTTCTTTCCTCATTAAAAAAAAAAAAAAAAAAAAAAACTAGACTTTTCACTCCTGGGTATATCTCCAAGAGAATTAAAGATATGTCTGCAAGAAAAGCTATACATGAATGTCCATACTGCATTATTCACGGCAACCAAAGTTGGAAATTACCCCAGTGCCCACCAACTGTCAGATTGAAATCAAAATATGGTACTTATATTCATATAAGAAATATTACGCAGCCTTAAAGAGGATCAAAGTAGTCATATAAGCGACAACATTCAAAGTATTACGCCAAGCGGAAGAATTCCATCACGAAAACAGCTAGATGTTACATCATTCCTTTCTATGAAATGTCCACAACAGACGATCATAGGGACAGGAAATAGATCAGTGGTTACCAGAAGTTGCAAGGCAGGAAGGATGGGAAACGACTGCTAATCAATACAAGGTTTCTTTGAGAAATGTTGAGAATGTTCTGAAATTAGACCGTGATGGTTGTACAACTCTGAATATATTTGAAAAACACTGGAGGGAGAGTTGTGGGACCATGGCAGATAGGAAGCACCAGAGACCCGTCTCCCTACCTCGATAATTGCACTGGCCGAGTCTATCTGCTGTAACTAGTTTGGCCCTCTGGAGTGGCCCTCTGGAGTCTGTTATTGCCGGCAACTTCCAGCGCAACGTTGGAGGGTCAATTGCAGTTTATTTCAGGGGACAAATCAAAACTACAGTGAGATGCCAAAGAGGTTTCTGAATGAGATACCAACGATGTTTCTCCAAGCTAATATCTTAGAGTCTTTTTACCTACTTTGTCTTCAATGTGCTTTTTAGTTTTGGGTCTTATATCCGTGTCTTTAATCCATTTTGAGTTAAATTTTGTGTCGAGTGCGAGACGGTTTTGCATGTGGTATCCAGTTTTCCCAAGGCCACTTGTTGAAGAGAATGTCCTGTCTCTAGTGTACGCTTTTGGCTCCTTTGTCATAGATTGACTGTTTGTAGATGTGCCGGTTTATTTTTGGGCAATCAAGCAATATTTTATTTTAAAGATTTATTTATTTATGCATACAGAACTGGGGTACAGGCTAGAGGTGCAGGGGCAGCGAGAGGATTCACCAGAGACAGACTGGGGAGCAGAACAGGCATACTGAGGAAGCACACTGCTGAGGGGAGCAGCGGGCGGGCCAGCAGAGGTCTGCAGCGCCACGTGGGTCACTCCCAGGCGGGGGATCGAACTCACACTGAAGTGGCTTTAGCTTCTTAGTGCTGTGCTTTAGCCTGTTGCACCACCAAGGAGGGCCCAAGCAATATTTTTAAAGGGGAGAGAAAGAAAGGGGACGAGGCAGGGAACGATTTGACACAGACAGGAGTCAGTGTGCTCACAGAGGCAGTGACAGGAGTGGTATGGCCACAAACCAGGCAATGCTGGCAGCTACCAGGCACCAAAAGAGACAAAAAGCTGATTCTCCCCTAAGACCTCTGGAGCAAGCACAGACCTGCCAGCACTTTCATTGCAAACTCTGGCTTAACAAACTGTGAAAGAATAGATTTTTCTTTTTTTGTCTTAAGCCCTCCCTCACCAAAAATCCCCCTGTAACTGTATGTTTTTTTTAAGGTTCGTTTATTTATTGATGCATACAGAACTGGGGTACAAGCCAGAGGTTCAGGAGTAGTCAGAGGATTCACCAGAGGCAGAGTGGGGAGCAGAACAGGCAGACTGATGAAGTACACTACTGAGGGGAGCAGCCGGCGAGACAGGAGAGGTCTGTGGCATCATGGGGGTCACACATTTGGGGCAGGCAGGGATCATACTCATGCAGAAGTGGCTTTAGCTTCTCACTGCTGTGCTTTAACCCACTGCGCCACCAGGGAGAGCCTCTGTTTGACTTTTTAAGGTTCTACATATAAGTGATATTATTCAGCATTTCTCTTACTCTGTCTGATTTATTTCACTGAGTATAATGCTCTCAAGATTCATCCAAGTTGTCCCAAATGGCAAGATTTCCTTCTCATGACTGAATAGTACTCCATTGTATGTGTATACCACATCTTATCCATTCACCAGCTGGCAGCCATCTGTAAGTGATGCTGCAATCAACATGAGGAATCAGCTGTCTCTACAATGTGATCCTGATTTCAATCCCCCAATAAAGCTGTTTTTAAAAAGGAAGGAGGGTGGTGTAAGGGTTTAAATTGCAGCACTATGAAGCTGTCTTCAGCCACTGCAGCATTAAGTTCACCCCCCTCTTTCCCCCCAAAGGAGCAGCAGACCTCTCCTGTCTCCCCACTGCTCTCTCAGCAGTGTATTTCAATCAGTCTTCCTATTCTGCTCCCCACTCTGTCTCTGGTGAACACTCTCACCCCACCCCACCCTTCTGGCCTACGACCTAGTTCTTGGATGGGTAAATAAAATAAAATCTTTTAAAAAGAGAGAAAAGAAGGAAGAAAGGAGGGAGTGAGGAGAAAAGAAAAAAGGAAGACAAACTAGGCTGTTCTTGAGAAGGAAAGCTCTGGTTGAGCTGCTGGGTTCTAGCTTGGGGTTACCCATTAGGCACAGGGGGGCGCTGTGACCCAAAATTGTTTTCATTTCTTTTAAAAATAAAAGCACAAGAATTTTGAATATCATAATAATGATATTCAATTCAACATTTAATAATGAACCCATCTCGGCTTACATTTGTCCTGATAGCCACGCGGCCATAGAGTATGATCGGTAATATTTTTGTGTGGTGTGAAAGGCCCTGCAGAGGGGAAGCCATGGTGGGCTTGCTTTAGGTCATTTGTGAGAAATCAGCTACAGCCTTCACGGGCTAAAGAGAAAGACGCAGGTTGAGATGCTCATCAGCGTCCCACTCCTGGTGGGGAATTCCACCCCGCTGCAGCCCTCATTGCTGGCAAAGCCTGACCCAGGAAAGCTCCTTGTGAACTTTAAAGGCAGGCAGCCAGGCAGGGAAGGCGGCTTCGATCTGCAGGAGACCGAGGAGCGTCCCAAGGGAGGGACAGCAATCTGGAAGAGGGGCGGCTTGATGAACTGTGGGGGTGGGGGCGTCCCTGTGGGACTCCTCCTTTCTGAAAGCCCCAAATTGAGCAGGAGGCAGGAGTCTGGAGACCTTCCAGTGCTGTAATCCTGGCTTTCTGAGGAGAATGTGGGGCGGCGGGATACCTGGGGGAGGCACTGTGTCAGGACCCAAGCCATGAGCTGTGGCTCTAAGTTTTCTCTGTTTCCTGCTCTCTTGCTAGCCCTATTTAGAGGAAGCAAGAGTGCTACCTGTGAAGAATCAGGGCAAATGCATCCCCTCCTCACCCTCATCAGGCTCCTCTGCCTCATCCCTGCTCACCACCTCCTTCAGGTCCCTAGGATGGTTAGGCCCAAGGTGCCGGGAAGAACAAAGCTAATCCCAAGACTGGCACCACCAGTGCCATCTGGGGCACCCTAGACTCCATGCACACACACGCACACTCACATACACACACACTGAACCCCACATGTTCACCTAGGACACATGTCTGCCCACTTCCTGCCACCTGACTCCACTCCAGTCCACATACTCATGACCTCATCAGCAGCAGTACCAGCATCCCAGTGGGGCATCCTGTCCCCATCCAAACGCCTCTTCTCGACGTTACCAGATCTCTGCAGTCCAGACTTTCATCAAGTCATCGCACTATTCAAAAGAGGGCTTTCAAACATACTTACCCCTAGAATATTCCTTAAAAGAAAACTTCTGTGTGTCCTTTTTTTCTTCTCAGTTAAACTGGGTAGAAAAAGGATAAAGCCACTTGCTGTATGAAATATTAACATTAGGAAAAAAATACTTATAAGAGTGAGAACTCTGGCCAAAACAGATCAGGGACCAGGACAACCCTATCTGAGCCACCACACCCCAATGGGAATCCTACACCACCTCTGAGGATCCGCTAGAGCTCGCTCTCATAGATCAAAATGCCATGGATTCTATCAGATTGAGCAAAATCTTTTTTTAATAAGACTGCCTAAGCTGCTGGGGTGCCAAGAAAGGCTGCTCTGATTTCTATCAAGGGAAGTGTGAATTGTTATTAGCACACTGGAAAGTAATATAGTAATAGCCATTTAAATTAAAAATGTATATGCCTTTCATCCCAGCAGCTTGACTCTTGAGATTCTGTACCATAGAAATGAAAGCATCTGTCTTTAAGAATATGTATACAAAAATGTTATATGTTCTACAATTATATAAGCAAACAATATTATTATTGCTTATAAAAAAAAAAAACTAGAGTAGAAACTTCCCATGGTTCACGTAGGAGAGCAAAAATCTACCACCCTTTTGTCAAGAGCCTGGTTTCATGGGAGGGGCTGGTTGGCATTGCTTTGATGCCATGATATTTATCTATAAACATCTCTCTGTAAGAGCTTCACCCAGGAAGACCTGATCTTATTTCTTTCCTGTAGAAAAGGGAGAAATTAAAACAGTATTCCTTTGTTTTCCCCAATAACTTTGTTATATGGCAGATGGGAAACGTAGACACCAGGGCTAAGAAGAAGCAGGTTTAATGCACTGGTGCTGACTCAGCAGATTTGCATCCTAAGACTAAGCCCCATCTGTATAGAAGCCAGGGGCACTTGCAATGTCTACAAGGTTCCAGGTAGGTTTGCACTGGCAGCCTTACATGGTCAGACATGACGTGGCTATATACCAATGGGTGAGTATAGTTGCATACCAAAGGGTGAGTGAATGTTCAGTGATGGGATTCCCTCAGGTCCACCCTGCCCCATGGTGGTACGTGGTCAAACATGAAGCAAGTTCATACCAGGGACTATGTTACATACCAGAAACTGAGCAAAAATTTGTTACTAAGACCCCTGACTGCTTATCTCAGGTCAACATGCTTTACCTTAATTAAATTTCCCTCTCTTCCCCTTTGTCTTCATTAAGATAGTGACTAAAGCCACGTGGGCGAGTTCCTCAGTCCTGCTAGTCTCTCCCACATGTGTAGGAGACAGATATTCTTTTAGTAAGCTTCCATATGACTTTTTCTCTGTGGGGTTCTTTGACTGTTTGTCAACCTAGAACAACCCAGAGGGGTACAGGAGATTTCCTTTACACCCTGACACTAGGGAATATAGGCAAATGCAAGATACATTGCAGTGCTTCCATAATGTGGAATCATATGTAGTGATTAAAAAAAGATTTGTAGCTTTACCATTTGGCCGAAGGGGTTCTCATAACACATTGGTAAATGGAGAAAAAACAAACAAGAAAAGTATATACCATGAGCCCATGTTTCTAATACAATTGCATTATACAACCACATCATCTTATTTATGGGACTATAGTTATAATGGAGGATAAGAATAGAAAGCTTGGGAAGGAGGTGCCACAACCTGGCTCACACAGTACCTTGCTTCCTGTGAGACCATGTACTGCCATGAGCCAGAGGTGCAGTATGTCTTCAAAAGCAACTTCAGTTATATAGTGACATGGTCATAAAGAAAGCTGTAGAGGAATATGTTTTAGTTTTTTATATTGGTTGTTCAAATATCGAGAAATAAATTTTCAGTGAATTTCTCAGGGCTGCAGTTAAAGTTTTGAGAAATAAACTTAGATATTTAGTCATTTGTGTCAGTCATTGCTCTGACCCAAAGGATAATAAAACCCTTATCACCCAGAGAGAGAGCCTGATGCTCCCCCCTGGAGTAGGTCCCTAGGTTAAGCCCTTAAATGCTATATTCGAGGGAGGTAACAGTCTATCTCCCTCTTTTAAGTCCTCTTGGTCTTCAAAGTATATATTCCCTTGAAGATAACAGTCTATCTTTGAGGATTTATATATTTTGAAGGTCGTGAGGACTGAAGAGATTATCAGTGGAACCTAAAAACTGGGGCTACCTGGTTCCTAGAATCATTTTATTTACATTCCAAAAAGTGGTGTTAGTGAAGTCGGGTTTTTTGTTTTGCTTTGTTTTGTTTTTTGTGATGTTGGGTTCAGAGAGTGGGGTCCTAGGTTTCACTCTGGGAAAAGTTCCACCAGTTTCCCTTTCAGTGGCACCAGCGAGTTCCCAAGCAAGTTTCTCCACAACACAGAGACATTAGTTATCCAGAAGGGCAGGTCTCTTACAAAAGGAAAAGGACTCTTTGCATAGACATTGTGAGCAGAAAGGGCTGCCCCAAAAGGGACAGGTTTACTAAGAAAGAGGCCTGCATGCAGGCCTCTCACAGGCAGGCTGAGAGCTGCCTCTGCCCCTCTGTGAAGGGGGCGTCGGTGAAGGGAAACACCAGGGAGGTCACAGGTCACAGGAGGACCCCTTGACATTGCAGAAATTGTAGATGTATTCTTCTCTTTGGGAGAAACCATTCCTTTGTGGGTGGTTTTGACACAGGGCAACAGGGGGCACTAAACTGGCCAAGGAAGCTGCCCAAATAATTAACCCATCACTGTCTGCATTCTTTACCCACCTGCACAATAGCAAGACTAATTAGGCTCAGAAAACAAGAAAGGGATTTATTTAACAAGCCAGGGAAAAACAAAGAGTCACTGAGACCAAAGCTGACCTTCACTTTACCCAAAGTCGTGTCCAGTATTTTCCAATCCTAAGCCAAAACCATTAAAATGGCGTCTTCCCACCACTGAGGACAGGCAGCTCCTCTCCCAAGCAGCAGGTCACGTGTCTAAGATGGCGTCTTCCTGCCGATGCTGCAGCCAGGTTCTCATAGGCTGGGTTCCAACTCACAAAGACAACAAGAGCTGCTCCATGAGCTGCTGGCACCAGATAAGTGACACTCAAAATAATAGTGGCCCAATGACCCAACAAGTGGCCACACTTGCCTCTCAGCAAGATCCCAGGTTACGGGTCTCCACCTCTCTGCCAGGCCACAATCTTCTAAGATCTCAGTCATGGTGGGGGCCCAATCCACTAACCCCAAATGCTAAATAATGAAGACTGCTCCCTAAACCAGGACTGCTCTCATACACCCCCTTCTGTAGTCACTTTATCACTTATTCCTAGCTCCACCCCATATTTTTAGCATTTTAGGGGGCTATCTATCCTCATCAGCAACCCCTTCCAGGGGACACCACCTGTAGTCTTTGGCTTCAGCCACTCTTTATAGTTTGTTTTTCTTGATTTTGAATATCTAGAATTTGAAAAGAACTAGAGATCCACAATGCCTCCTGTCCATGTCCTCACCTCAGACCTGCAGCCCTGTGACACTCTCCTGCAGCAGTCTGACTCTCGCTTGGCTCTGCACCTTTACCCCTAAGAGTTTTTCATTTCCATAGCTGGTTTCACGACTGTGTTAATCACTTCAACCCTCACCTCCAGCTCCCAGCATTGCAGGACCTAGTTAGTGTGTGAGCCAGGTTTCTGGTCTTGTGGTTCCTCCTTTCCAACTTTTTCGCTCTTCACCTCCATCATTCAGATTTCAGGAATGGAGAACAGGTACCTTTTACAAGCAGAGAGAAGTCTTTCCCCTTGTTATTTGCCTTTGAATATCTGGTTCTTGAATAGGACCTGGGCCAAGGTGACCCTCATTATTTCTATCTATAAATGATTTTGTACATTCTCAATATGTGATTAAAACATTTAAGAGAAAAACAAAGACATCGCCAAAAATGATAGAGCATCACTAATGAAGAGGAAAGGGGGTGGAAAGCAGACAGTTGAGGTCAAAGCTCCTTCTCAGCCTACAGTTTCACCTGGGTAGAGACTATTACCTCCTTCTACTTAATCTTTTTACTTGTCTCGTGAGGTCAATAATACATTACTGGTGTATGTCTTCTTCGGATCCTAAGACAATGGATAGGAAAGTGCCTTATAAAAATAAAAGTACTACACAAATACAAAATGGCATTCTTCTAACAATTTCAAATTTGCTTGGCAGAGAACAAAGACCTACATCCTGTGAGTCAGTTCCAAGCCCTGGTCACTGACAAGCCCCGCCTCAGCTGACAGAAATGGGAAGAGGTGCTGCTCTCTCAGCTTCACCGGGGCAACAAGTTTGCAGGATTGACGTCAACCATGCTCCTGGAGAGAAAAAGGGACCTCAGTGATGGGACTTTGGGGGACACAGAGTCATTCCCTCTGTTCCCCCTGCAAGTGACTTGGACCCCCATCAGCCTCTGCAAAGGGACAGGGAACAAAGCTCCCAGGTGGAAGTTAAACCTCTCCCTCTCCTCTGGCCCAAACCCCTGCTCCCCAGAGCGAACTCTGCCATGGAAGAAGGAAATCAGCCTGGCCCTGCTGGGTTCTTCTCAGGTCGGGTGCGTAATCAAAATGGCACTGGCGCCAGGCTGGGTGAGCAAAGGAAAAACCATTGATTGCGTAGAGTGCTTATGGAGAATTTGCATGATTGTAAATTCTAAAGGACAATGGGCCAACCTGAGATACTTATCCGGCATCTTAGGACCTGAGGCATCAAAGACAGAGAGAGGAAGACTTCCCTGTAATAGACAAGAAGGGGGTGACCTCTGGGTAGAGGGGGGAGACAAAATTCTTAGAGGGACCTAGAGTTAGGTAAGACCCCACCCCCAACCATATGCTTCCAGGTATCTGCTCTTCAATTAGGGAGCAGTGAAGGCCTTAGGAGAGAAGCTACTTTTAGACTTAGGGCCCTCCCTGTTCTTAGCCTAAAATAATCTGCATTTTTAAGTTATGGAAGTAGAACTCCAGGCTCACCGGGCCTTGATTGACCTCAAGTTCCCATACCAATGTGACTAAAAGCATACTGAGAAATCTCTCTGACCCTCTTGGGGAAACTGACCTCACAACCCCAAGGATTCCCTTCCATCTTTAGAAAGGTTGGAGACTGATGCAATGAAAACACCACCTCCACACCCAGTTCCACCATTTTACTGTCCAATCACAAGATTTCATTGCTAGTACTGAAAACTCACACCCTCTAAACAAAGCATTTTGTTTTGACTTTCGCTTTATTTTTTTAATCCACATTTGCACTCCCCTTCACTACTATGAAGTGAAGCCAAAGGACATGCCTGTTTTATTTAGCAGGTGGAAGTGGAGGTCTGGGGTTCCCCACTGCCTCTTGGCCTGTGCATGGCCCAGAGCTCTCTGATTTGTTGGGCTGATGGCCCTGCCTGAGCAGCCTCTCCCAGAGGCAGTGAGTCTTTTCTCACTGAAACCGCTCCTCCTGGAGCCCTCCCTGGTGGCACAGCAGGTTAAAGCGCAGCACTGAGAAGCTAGCCTCAGCAGAGTTCGAGCCCCCACCAGGGAGATGACCCACATGGCACAGAAGATCTTTCATGTCTTGCCCGCTGCTCCCCTCAGCGTGTACTTTGTGGTCGGCCTGTTCTGCTCCCCACTCTGTCTCTGGTGAATTCTCTCACGGCCCTTGCACTGGCCCAGTACCCCAGTTCTGTATGCATAAGTAAATAAATCTTTAAAATAAAAAAAATAAAACAGCTTCTCCTGGCTAGCTGGGAATGAATGTCTTCTTGGGCCCAAAAAGCAAAGGAGGGGAGAGGCAGGGCTCAGACTGTCTATGCAAACCTCTTCTCTTCGTTGATTAGATGAAACTGAGTTGCTTTATTTGGGGGTTGATTGCCTAGACCCTAGAGATTGCCGGCTGCGGTTCCCTGCCGGTCAAGGTCTTCGGCAGTGTTCTCTGATAATCAGAACTGAGTTACTACTGTGCCCCTTCCCTCGCCAAGAAAACCAACCCTGATTCCCCACAACCCCAGTGTCCTGCTTTCTGACCACTGGAGGGCGCTCACTCACTGCCCCAAATTTCAAGGCGGGGGCTGTCTGGGCAGGAACGTTTCCAGAGGGAACCAAATAGAAGTCTTAGGACTTGGAAGTGCAGACTGAGAAAACGGTCGGTGGATTCCTGCTGTCCTACCACGAGAATTCCGGTTCCTTATGGGAGAAGGGCTGGTGGGGGGTGGGGTCAAAGGGCTCCCGGGAGGCTTATTCCCCGAGCTCTTGGGAGTTTTCCTCTATCCCCACCCCTTTCAGGAAGAGGGAGGGGCGAGGTGAGTAAGAGGGAGAAGAGTATATGGCCTCCTGCTGGAGCAGAGATTAGGCTCCCCGGAAACGACCGGGGAACTTACACAACTCAGACTGGACCTGGAGAGAGAACTGTGGCAAATGCCTCATTGTCCTGAGGCGCAGTTTACCCCCTCACCACCATCCCCCCCCCTGCTCCTGAAAGCATTAATGCAAACAATGGAATCAGACAATAGTTCAGAAATTAGTCATCTTCCCCGTTAAGGGCTGCAAGTCAGGCTTGGCCCGGTGAACTAAGTGGGATGATTCATTCTGCTGAGGCTGCAGGGATGGGCTGGTTCAATATTGACAAAAATTCTCAAA
Organism: Condylura cristata; assembly: GCF_000260355.1. Classification (NCBI taxonomy): domain Eukaryota; kingdom Metazoa; phylum Chordata; class Mammalia; order Eulipotyphla; family Talpidae; genus Condylura; species Condylura cristata. The sequence goes on from NW_004567141.1 coordinate 3,121,203, forward strand.
GCTGCATTTGGCCCCACCCAGAGACCCCCACCCTGCCCTATTTGTGAGCACCCCATGATCACAATCAAATCTGTGTAGCTGCCACCACTCCCAGTAAAAAGGACCCAGTCCCTGAATGTGGGGACAGATTCCCAGTGTGCTTCCCCCCTCCCAAGGGGCATGCAGTGCACTCACTGAGGTGTTGGGTGTGGTCCCGGACAGGCACCCCAGGCCAGGCTTTGGGCAGCTCAGGTTTGCCCTCTGGGTCCCTGCTTCACTGTAGTGAGAAAGTGGACTTAACCCCCCCTGTCCCCAGGCCCTTTCTGGCCTGTCCCCTCTCACCATACCCACAACAAAGCATGTCTTTGGGGATCCTGCTGGAACTCTCTTCTCCACCCATTGCAGGCCCTCTACAGCCTGACTCCTCACTTCCTTCTCCACGCCCTTCCCAGAGTCTTCTCTACACGGGACCCCTTGAGCCTTCCCTTAAGGCCAGGTCATCCAGAGGGGCATCTTTTCCAATTCACCTTCAGGTACTGAAGGAGCTCCTTAGTTGCCCTCCAAGACCACCGTAAACAAACCTTCTGGCATGGGACAGCCCCAAGCAGAGGAGGAAATGGAAATCACTGGGAAGCCAGGACACAGAGATAGTTTTAACCAAAAAAAAAATATTTATTGTACATTTATCCACCACTGGATTTGACTCGACAGGCCCGGCTTCCCAATTTGTTTTCAGCCTTTGAGGACGTCATTGTAGATCATAGCCAAGGCCCCCAGGAAGGTGACGTATTCCTGGAAATTCACCACCTGGTCCTTGTTCCGGTCCAGGTCATCCATCAGCTTTGCAATTTCAGAGTCTTGCAGCTTCTAGGAGTAGCAGGGGAATCCCCACTCAGAGGGGAGAGACCCCTCCCCCTGCCAGGCAGCCCTCCCACCTACCCCCACTGAGTGCTCTCCTGTGCTCACGAGTCCACTGGGGGTTCACTTGGCTTTACACTTCTCAAGTCCTGCTCCTTCACCCCGGGGGAGTGCCCTCCAGGCCGAGAGTGTCTCCAGCCCCACAGGAGAGGGGACTGTGGGCTCAGGGGGGTCTCCAGGCCAGAGCCCCAGTATGTGGATAAATTTGAGTAGGATGCACTGCTCCTCTCCACTCATTGCTCTGCTTGGAAAGGGCAAGAAATGGGAAGGCCGGGGCGGGGGCGGTCAGCTCACTCACCGCGCCAATGCTGAGCTCCTTCTGGATGAGCTCCTTCAGCTCCTTCTTGTTCAGGGTATTCTTGTCACCCTCCTTGCCAGAATATTTGTGAAAGATGGCCACTAGGAGGCCGATGGCCTGGTCCAGGGGGCTTGCCATGGCTGAGGGCTGGGCTAGGAGCTGGAGGCAGAGAGGCTGGTCAGTGGACAGCTGGTCCTGCCCACTCACCCACATTCCCTGTGAGTACCTGCCTGAGCCTTGGGGACAGCCAGGTGGCACCAGGAGGCAGCCTGGGCCTTGAAGGGGAAGGAGAAAGCAGACTGTCGCCAAGAGATCAGCAGCCTGAGGGGGACCAGAGCTAAGGAGGAAGGTGAGTCAAGGAGCAAATGGAGCCACACCTGAGAATTGTCCCCCAGGGGTTACAGAGAAGTTAGGGAGTAGAGAGGTGATGAGATGGAGGCTGCTCACCCAGGCCTACACACACAGCCTCATCGAGCCACACTCTAACCCGGACACACCCAGGGCACACCCTCCTGCACCCCAGAAGGGCACACTCTGGGGAGTCACCCAGATCAGATGCCTTAGCCTGGAGCCAGCCTGGCACAACCCGACGGCTCCCGACTCTCCCTGCCGGCCCAGGTGCGCCACCGACACTGCTGGTCAGGATGCAGGACCGGCACGCCCCCCAGGCACGCTGCCGCCTGCCGCCGGGCTGGGGTGCTCGGGCGGGCGCTGTCGCTGAGCTAACCCAAAAGAGCCAGAGCTGCCCGAGCAGCACTCACCGCGAGACTGCAGCGAGGAGCGAGGAGCGGAGGGAGCAGGGAGCGGCGAAGGGACTGGTTCCGCTGCCCACCCGCTGCCCTTATAGCTGCCAATGTCCAGGAGGCGGCTCACGGGGCACCCAGCCCGCCAGCCCGCCCACGGCCCGCCCAGTGCCCCACCCCGGCCCCTGGTTTACACAACATACACCCCGGCGCCCCCCCCTTCATTTTCCACGCCCCCAGCCCCGGGGTTGTTCCGAGTTCCAGTGGGTGGGGAGCTTAGTGGAAGGATGGGTATGGGAGGGAACCGAGAGGAGGCCACAGCAAGCCAGTCATTGAGAGCTCCCCCTAATGTCCAGACCTCAGTTTGCCCACCGTCGTGGCACATGACACCGCCGGCGGCCGTGGAGGGATGGCCACCTCACTGGCTGTTTTTTTCCGTGGTCATCTGAGTGCCAGGGCGACATCAGAGTGGGTGTGTGTAGAAGACAGTCCCCCCAAGTGTGTATGTGTGTAGAACACACACAGGGTGTTCAGAGTCAACCCCACATAAGGTGGGGGGGAAGGGCGGGAGAGGTTGAAGGGTCTATAGGATATTACTCATAGGACCTGTAGGACACCCCTTCTCCAGCAGAGTTCCTGTCTCCGCCCCTTCCCCTCCCCCACTGCCTGGAATTCCAGCCTCTGAGCCTCTTGCCCGCTAATGAGCTCAGAGCCTGGCCAAGCCCTGTAAGCAAGCCCTTAGGCTTTACCCGGGATGGAAAGTTTTTCAGATCCTCTCCTGAGAGGAGGTGGGGGTGGAAGAAAGCTCTGGCCCCCAGAGATGACTGGGTGGGATGGGTCAGCTTGCTGCTGAGCTGGATAAAGGGGGCTGTGGGCGGTCAGATGCCCCTTCTCCCCAGAGCTGGCAGGATGCCCTCCCCGGAGGGAGCTGGCGACAAGTCAGGCTGGCTGGCCTGTTGCCTGCGGTGGCCCCAGGAACCACCCCAGCAGCCCCTGGAGTCCCCACTCTCAAACCACTTTCCCCGTTAGCTTTCCTTGCAGCTTCCTGGGAGACCAGCCAGAGGCTGGTCCAACTTCCCTGTTTTCCAGAAGGGCAAAACTAAATCAAGCTAAACACGGTGACCACGCTAAAGGACAAGACGTGGGTTGAGCGCCCAAGACCTGAACACCCTGGCCCACCACACCCCCACCCCAGCTAAAGCGGGCAAGACACCATCACAACCATCCTCCCCACACCTGGAGTGGAAAATCTTTATTTCTTCCACAGGAAGGGAAGCCTGGAGCAGGGGTCCTCTGGGAGGGAGTGGAGGGCTTGTGAAAGGAGCTGCAGAGGTGGGTGGGTGATGGGGCTCGCAGGGGCTGGCGCCCCGGCAGAGGGGTCCAGGTCATTTGTTGTCCTCCAGGAAGAAGTCGTTGTAGGCCATGCACAGGGTGGTCAGGAATATGGAGTACTCCTTGAAGTCAATCTCCTGGTCGCTGTTTTTGTCCAAGCTCTTCATCAGGTCATCGATGTTGCTCTCTTTCATCTTCTGCCAGGGCCAAGTGGTGGGACAGCTTAGTGACCCCAGCCCCTGCCCCACCATCGCTCAGTGCCCCACCCTCATTCCCCGGAAGGGGAACCTCAGAGGGAGCCTTGCTGAGTCAGCAACATTCTGAGCTTCCCCAGCCCCACATCCTGCCCCAGCCTGAGACCTGGCTCTAGCAGGGGCCCAGTGACCAACTCAAGAATCTGCATGATTTGCAATAGAGTCCTTTCCCCTCAACACTCTCCACCATCCAAAGAAATAATCATCTAGATCTTCACTGCACCAATAGAAAGTGTTTGCTCGTTGCATGGTGCTGGGGTGACCATGTCTCTGGTTTATTCTGTCCCCCTCGGGGCAGGTGAGCACTGACAGCAGCCACCACTGAACTGTGTCCATCCCTGCTGGGACATTTGCAAGACAGCTGCGTGCCTGGCACCAGGGTACTTCTGGACCTCTAATGGTCCACCCCTGCCCCACCAAAAAGATGGAGAAAGGCCCTGGGGTGCAGCAAGGTGAAAATCTAGACAGATCTTCACTGCTTGCAGCCCCAGGTTTTCCAGAGGAGATGGGACATCAGGAGATGGAAGCAGCCTCTGTGATACGCTCTCTGTCCCCAGTCTGACTCCTGTGACAGTCAAGCCCTGTGTGATGCCTTGGTCCCCTACACTTAACCCTGCTGGAACTGAGGCCCCTTCCTCCACCCGCATTAACTCAGGACAGAGTGAGGCCAGCCGGAAGGCAGAGGGCAGGCTTGGTGATGCCTGTTGTGGCCCCACAGGTGCCCACTAAGGGCTTCTCCTTGGGGTATCTCACCAGAATTCAGGATGTGACAGGAGAACCCCCAGGAAAAGGGACAGCAACACTCTGGCTCTCAATACACCCACTCCCTAGCTGGGTGTCCTTGGCCAAGTTACGTAACATGTGACTTTTTTTTTTTTTAACTGTAAAAATAATACAATGACTACCTCTTAGGCCCTCTCTGTCGGCCTCCTCCCTCCCACCACCTCCATCTGGTAAGAATCAGTTCTGTCTCCTTCCAACCCCATGGCCACAAACTAACAGAAACATCCTTTTGCTTCCTGGGTCAGCACCAGCTGAAAGCCCGGGAGGTGCCAGGCACAGAGGAGATTAGGGAGGGAGGCGTGACCTGGTCCCCCCAGCTCTCTGCTTCCCCCACGAACTTCATCCAGGCTCTGGCACTGTTGCTCAAGCAGAACCCTTTGTCTACCAAAGATTCTCTACATCCTTTGGGGCTGTGCTCCACCCTCCAGCCCCGACCCCCTCCATCCCAGTGAAACATCTCCTGGCACAGAGGCCTGGATTTCTGCCGGCCCAGGATGTCTACTTCCATCTCTGTCTGTACCCTTGGGCCCTCCGGCTCCTGGCAGAGACTCCATGACCAGAGAGCAGATGAGTGTCCCCTCTGCCGGGGACTCTGTGGAAGCTGGACCTGCCCCGCTTCCTTCTGGGGAGCTCCGCACCGTGGTATCCTGGGTCCGGAGTTTCCTCTTTTTTCCCTCCCCACCCCCAGCTTGATGCACACAGGAGCATGAGACTTTGCGATTCAGGGAGGGAACAGATACCTACTTCAGCAAGACACAGCTCATTCTTGATCAGCTCCTTTAGCTCCTTCCTACTCAGGGTCAGTTTGCTGCCCTCTCTCCCTGAGTATTTGTGGAAAGTAGTGACCATGGTGGTCAGGGCCTTCTCCAGAGGAGTCTCCATAGAGATGTGCAGCCTGGAGGGAGAGGGAAGGCTGCATTCCTGGGGAAGCAGGTCTTCTGCTTCCCCCCATCGCTAGCCCACCTGCAAGCCCAGCTGGAAGCCCACCACCAAGATTTAGAGACCAGAAGCCATGATGAGACCAAAACCCACCAACTGGTGGGCCCACATGTGTCAGGACAGGTGGCAATGGGACTCAGCAAAGACTTGGAAGAGCCAAGGGTGAGACTGAGAGTCCCCAAAAAAAGGAGATTGCTCTCTCCTGCTCAGCTGTTGGAAAGGGTTTAGGGCCCAGGAGATGGCAAGTGACCTCCCACAATTTTGGTGGCAGTTGGTGAAGCTGATAAAAGGTCAGGACTTTTGGTCTGCCCCACCCAGCTCCAGGCCTGGGTTTCCAGAGGCTAGCCTTGACCTTACCGCTCTCCTTGGCCCTGAGCCTGAATCGAATCTAATGGGAGTGTCCCATTAGAAGCCTGGGAGACAGGGCAAAGAGGGCCCAGGGGTTAGGAAGGGAGGGGGCTGGAACTGGGAGACAAGTTCTTAACGGGAAAGGGGGGCGGTGTGGGGGAGGTGATCGAACTTGTCCAACTGGCCTCCGGTCTCCAGAGCAGCGATCTACACCTGCACATTGGCCATCGGGCAGCAAGGAGGTGGGCTTTTAAATCTGTTTTTTAAAGCTGTCTGAGACCTGGGCCCAGAGGTTGTGCTTGAATAGGAGCCTCAAGTTCATCAGCGCAGCTGCACCCCTACAGCCCCAAAGATGGAGCTGGAGCTCCTATGACTCAGACTCAAAAACCACTTCCCCTTGGGGAGGAAAGAAACAACTTCAAGGAACACTTACAAGCGTTGCCAGTGAATCTGTGTAGGCCTGATTGAGGACAGAGCTGTTGGCTTTCACCAGCAGCCCAAGCCCTACTCCTACTATTCACCCCCCACCACCCAAAACCTCAGCCTCGCCCCCTCGGGGGACTCATGCAGGGCCACAGTGCAAGGCAAGGGCCCAGGCATTTGCAGGCGTGTCCTGGTTGATTCTCATACCCGCCTCCAACCAAGCACCGCTTCCAGGGAACTCTGATGGATACACTTCAGATACCGTGCCCTCTCCTTCCTGAGCATGGGCCCACTCATCGGGCCAGGCCTTCCTCCCATCCTCCTTGGTGGAGGCTGCCACAACTCATCACCCTCTGGCCTCGTTGTCCAGTTTGTCCCACCCTGCAGATGAGCAGGGAGGTCAGAGGAGGGACTCACCAAGGAAGCAGCGAGCCAAAGGAGCCGCAGGGCAGAAACAGCCTCCTGCCCTCTGCTCTGTGTCTTTATTCCCTCACTCTGGTCCCCAGGAAACCAGGGGAGGGAAACGGCCAATGAGAAGGGGCCAGGGACTCCAGGAGGCCCAGTCAGAGTCCCCTGGGACAGCCAGGGAGGAAACACCTCTGCCATCTCTCCTTCCTGCTTCCAGCCAGAGGGCATAGGGATGTGCAGCGTTCACCACGGTACACACACTGGCAGTCCTGGCAGCTTTCTTTTCTCCACCAAAAATCAGAACTCACAATAAGCAGGGACAGCAGACTGGGGGTGTGGGGGGAAAATCGCAGCTTCAGAGAGAGACCCCGAAGGTGTGGGCCCAACACCATCTCTCCACACTCTAGCCCATTCTCCACAGTGGGGTCTCCCACCCAACACATGCCTTGGGATGGGAGTCAGTGGGGGAAGATGTTCCCTACCAAGGACATGGCCAAGGTCCTTGGCTAATATAAGGGTTTGGCTTGGTTTGCTTACTAGCAACCAATTTATTATAAAAGGATATAATTCAGAAACTGCCACATGAGGAGATGTACGGGGGGAAAAGGGTGTGAAACTTTCGAGCCCTCTCAAAGGTACCATTCTCCCTGACTCCCCCATGGTTTTTAAAGGGCTTTTACATGAGTGGTTTCTTCTAAATCTCTCTCATCCTCATGGGAAAGAATTGTCAGAGACTCTTGGCATGGAGGGCTGAGACTCAAGGGTGGGAGAGGGGATCCTGACAAGGGTAAGCCTGAGTGATGGGGTCCACATTGCAGATTGGAAGGAGCAGGTTTGCAGTGTGGTAATGAATGTGATAGGAATCAGGAGAGTTGCCTGCATCCCAGAGACTATGATGTTGTTTTCCCACCAACCAGTCCAACTATCAGAACAGAACTGAGTCAGGGCTTAGCACCTATGGCTGCAGAACCCACCCAGGCTGCCTGGGTCCTCCCTGCTTCCCTCCACCAAAAAAAAAAAAAAAAACCTCTACCTCTACTCACCCCCAGTTGGCAAGACTGGAGAGGCAGTAGGGACTGATCACTAAGCAACAGGAGTTTCCGAAGTGGAGAGTGATGCGGTAGTGATGTAGGAGCAGGCTCAGGGGAAGGGCTCTCCCAAGGAAGATGTGGGGCGCGGGTGGGGGGGGCGGGGGGAGGCTCTTTCCTGAGCCAAAATTCAACCCAAGTCTCTGTAGTCACATCTGAGGGAACATCTGAGTCACCTCCCCTATCCCCTGAAGCTTGAGAGGAAAAACACAGTGAGATGAGAAGGAAAAGGACCTTGTGAAAAGCCCAAGGGAGCACACTCTTCTGCCTCTGACCTGTGTCTGCCTCTTTCTCCCAGGTCACAGCCATAACACTCACTATGGCCTGGAGGGGCAACCTCACTTCCGCTTGAAAGTCATGCTGGAGCCGCCAGCCACTAATCTAAAGAGCCGCCATCCCCAATATAGATACACACATACATGCACACTCACACATACATTCGTGGGGAGGGGAGCTCAACCACCTCTCATATTCTGTGTTTGGAATTTTCCTTCTACCATCTCCTTCACTACCACTCCTGCCATTCTCCTCCCATCCCTCTGAGGTCCCTTCTGGGCACAATTCCTGATTGAGAGCAAAGACCACTCAATGTTATGGGGCAGAGAAGGACAATATTCTTTTTTATTTTTAGTAGAAGAACTGGGGTGTAGGCCAGAGTTATGGGGAGTGAGGGGATTCACCAGGGACAGAGAGGAGCAGAACAGTTGGATCTACTGAAATACACTGCTGAGGGGAGCAGCAGGGGAAACAGGAGAGGTCTGCTGGGCCATGTGGGTCACCTCCCTGGCCAGGGATCCAGCTCATATCATAGTGGTGATAAGTGCTGAGATTTAACCCCCAGGCCACCAGGGAGGCAGCACAGTATTCTGATGTTGCTGCCAACAGCCTGACCTGACTCCACATGGCTGGAAAGGAGTCCTGCTCCCCGGGGCTAAAGCCCATGGGCTGGATGCGGTAGCCAGAGACTAGGCTGTGAGTTTGGGGCTGAGCCCCCAACCACACCCCACGCGGCCTTTCTCCTCCCTCCTGTGACTCAGCTCTGCCCTCCTCACCAGAGCGCCAAGCTCCATTCCAGACCCCAACCAGGAACAGATGTGACCTTCAGGCCCATCCCAGCCTCAGTGAGAGGTCCTGCCAGGGGCAGGGTGGGAAAGACGGGAGGGGTGAGGGTGCTGGTTGAGCACCCACAGCGGGGGCATTCCGAGCCTCGGGGGTCCTTTTCTCAACCTTTGGCCCCATCCGGTGACTACTGCATCACTCACAGAGACACAGGTGTGTGACATCATTCTCTCAGCACCCGAACCCCTCCCCCCTTCACTACCACAACTGCTGCTCAACTCCCAGCATGCCTGCACCCAACCCCCAACACATCCCCCACACACCCCTCATTCCAGTCTCATAGCTTTTAAGAATCTTTATTGAGCTTGCTCAGCCTCGTGTGCATGTCTGGAGGAGGCAGGGTGAGGCACTGTGCCCACCACCAACAAGGGAGACCCCAGCTGGCAGCCCCCACCCACCACGTCTGAGGCCCCTTCACTTTTTCCGGGGCTGCTTATCCGGGCAGCCTTCAAAGAACTCGTTGCACATCATGGCGATGCAGGACAGGAAAACAGTGTACTCCTGGAAGTCCACCTCGTTGTCCTTATTGCTGTCCAGGTTGTTCATCAGCTTCTGGAATGCAGCTTCATCTGTCCTTTTCTGGAAGGAAGAGGTGAAGGGTAGAAGCGGTAAACGAGTGAGCAGAACAAGACCAGACAGGTAGGAGTGTGGGAAGGGGCAGTCACGCCCCAGGGGAGCCGCACAGCTTCAACTCTCAGCGCTAAGCCAGGGCCTGAGGGTCACCCCGCAGATGAGACCTGAGAAACTGGGCAAAGGGGACCTCTGCGTCTCCCTCCAGGGGGGCTTAAGGTCCTACTAGCTTGTGGCCGGGAAAGCACCATACAGGCTACGTCAAGTTTGATATGATGGAAGCTGTGGATTACTCAGAGAAGTCTGTAGGTGGGTAAGTGTCTCCATAACCAAGTCTTCACGTCCACAAACCAAAGGGAAACTCACACAGTGCATTCATTGCTAGAGGGAGAGCAGGAGGTAGGCCCTCGTGGCCCCCACATCTCAGCTTTGTAGGGCCACCACCTGGAGACATGTAGCCTCTCTCCCTTCCATTAGGTTGCGCGAAGCTCCGGCAGCGTCCGGGCTGGAACTTACCAGTCCGTGCTCAGCCCTCTTTCTGCCGGGCTGCAGGTGAGTGGCAGCTGCTCGTTGCTTCCAGTCAGGAAACTACAACAAGTTCTCTTCCCCACCTGCCCATCTCGGGGAGAGATGCCAGCTGGCTGTGCTCTACAAAAAGACGGTGCCTCCCAGGACTTGCCCTCCTCCCTGGGGAATGCCAACGGGCAGCAGCCACTCACCCCCAAGAAGCTGGGCAGCTCCCGGGTCAGCAGCTCCTTTAGCTCTGATTTGTTGAGCTTGAACTTGTCACCCTCCTTGCCCGAGTACTTGTGAAAGGTGGACACCATCACATCCAGAGCCTTCTCCAGGGGACACGTCATGGCGGTAGTGTGGTTCTGGGGGCAGGTCACAGAGCCGCCCTGATTTTCCTCAGCCTCAGCTATACATTGGAATGTCCTCCTACCCCCCAGGGAGCACTTGGTGGGACTGCGCCCCCCCATAGAAGGACCCCCAGAAAGTAGGGCCCACTACTGGCAGACATGTACATAGCAGGAAATGGTGGTTCTGGCAGCAAACTTTGCAGGGCTCTGGATTTCAGGCTGCTCCATCTGGGAGCCTCCCTCAGTGCTTTTCCACCCCTCACTAAGTCCATTCACGAAGCAAACTGCCCACACCAGCCCCGCCCTGGCCCTTTCTTCTCCCTCCCAGCACTGGGCGAGGTTGCTGGAGGCCTGCCAGGGGCCTGCAGCGGAAAAAAACAGAGGCCTAGTGCCTAGCATGGGGAGGGGCAGGGTGAGGTGGCAGAGATGCAACTACGGGTGGGGCTGTGGTGAAGGGCTGTGCAGGAGACCCAGCTCCCTGGGCTGGGCTGCTGGGCTGCTGGGCTGCTGGGCTGCTGGGCTGCTGGGAGCAGACTGGGGGCTCATAGGCCCAGGCAGAAGCCCAAGGTCTCTACCTTCACTTTGCTTCCTACACCTGAGTGTGCAACAGGTCTGCAAACATACGTGCCCACAGCCACTGCACACCAGCGAATGCTCCAGCCACTGCACACGAGCCCCATGCCCCCGGACACAGGCACAGACACCTGCCCGATTCTTTCTTTTTCTCTCTCTGCATGCGCATGCATGTACATACACAAAGCACACACATCCTGCCCCCAGAGCTTCCACATTCGAATCTCACATCTGGACCCATTTAGCACATCTGACACCCGCCAGCCTCCCTTTCTCCTGATGCTGCCGGCCCGACTCCACTTACGTACTAGTCAGGCGACCACAGCTCTCCAGGCCAAGAGGGGAAGTGCTGAGGACAGGGCTGGGAGAGAGAGAAGAATAGGGAAAGCCTGAGGTCTGACCTATTTATACCCTGGCCGGGCCCTGCCCATGGCAGGGGACGGGGGAACAGGCAGCCCTCCCGTGCAGGCCAACGTGCTGAGCAAGCGCCACAGCCCCTCCGCCAGCCCGGCCCACTGAACCAGCTTCCGGCAGCTGGCAACAGACAGAACGAAACCCCGGGGACACAGGCAGTGCCCTCAGTGGGATGGGCACCCCAGTGTCCACGCTTCAGTTTTATAGGGCTGGAGCATGAGGCCTGGGACCAGAGGTCAGGAGGGAAGTGGTCCAGCCTGCACCTGGGGAAGGGGAGACTGGGGTGGGTGAGGGCTGGGAAATTACCCTGGCCTTCCAGGGACAAAAGGAAGTGAACCCCAGGCTCCAGCCGCCCTTTTGCCCTCTCCAAAGAGCTCGCTGCCATGCTGGCTGAGACTCACTGCCAGAGCTGGGGGCCTGGGAAGAAGAACAGGCGAGTGCCCAGAGGAGATGCGGGGAGAAGAGTCTCGGTTGCCATAATGATGCAGTGGGGTGTGGAGCCAGGCAAGGGAGGGTGCTCTGTGATGGATAAAGAGGGTGTGAGGAGGAGGGGGGCTTGGTGTTGGGGGGCTAGGAGAGGGGCTTAGAGTCAGAGTGAAGATTGGGAATGAAGAATGCAGGGCAGGATGAACATTAAAGGTTAAATAGTCCAAAATGGGGCTCTCCCTGGTGGGGCAATGGGTTAAAGCACTGCATTACAAAGCTCTCCGAAGCCACTGCTGCATGTGTTCGATCCCCGGCCAGGGAGCTGACCCAATGATCAGGCCGGCCTCTCCTGACCCGCCCGCTGCTCCCCTCAGCAGTGTACTTTGTCAATCTGGCTGTTCTGCTCCCCACTCGGTCTCTGGTGAATCCTCTCATCTACCACACCTCTGGCTTGGACCCCAGTTCTGTAAGCATAAATAAGTAAATCTTTAAAAAAAAAAAGTCCAAAATGGGGCAAGCGGGGGTCAGAGTTAACCTCTCAGGGTGGGCTGAACCCAGGGACTGAGTGAGGGTCAGCGGTGTGGGCTAAGGTTCACAGGTCCTTGTGGTTTCAGCTGGGGACTGCCTCAAGTATCCTCTTGTCCCTCCTACACAGGAGACCTTCCCCTGGCAGGGAACCAACAGCTTAGGCACCCTAATCCTTTTAGTGCTGCACTGGGGGCCCCACGGCCCTGGGCAGGGAACAAGCCCACCCACCCGCACAGCGCCACCCTCATCAGCATCCTATCAGAAGGTTTGCGCTCCCTCCCAGGAAACCTCCTGTGTCCTCTCACCCTCCTAGACAGCCCGACAGCCCGAAATAGCTTCTCCCTAAAAGACCCTGGGGTCTGGGCAGGGGGGGGGAGCTCCCAGGGGTCTGGGGGGGGGGAGCTCCCAGCCCCACTGCACCTTATCCTTGTGTTACCCACCTCCTCCCACCGGACTCTCAAAAGCATCTCATCTCAGCAGAGTCTGAAAGGTCCCACCACCCCTCACCTCATGTCCTCCAGCAGAAAAGACCAGAGAAGACGGAGCCCTCAGCCTCTGCCCCAGGGCCCACGCATCCTCTTAGAAGAACCAGACCCAGCCAAGTGGCACCAGCTTTTTATTAGATGTTAAGTCGACCCTTTCCATCATTCTTCTTGCACAAGCTCCGCCTTGACGGCCTCAGAGCAGACCCCAGCCTCTGCCCCCGGCCTCAGACAGCGTCAGAGGCAGCAGCGGGCTGCTCCACACCAGCCGCCATCCATCCCCATCCGGGACCATCCTCTCGCCTCTCTGGTCTCAAGGGTCAGACGGGTTTCGGGTTACTCTACCAGGGCACACATGGGAGGTTCTAGGTAGAGAGGGGCAGGTCAGTCGGGGACAGCCCACCTCAGGGCCAGGCTGGAGCTGGACCCCGCAGACCCCTGACGGAACTCTGGAAGAGAGGCTACTCGGAGCAGGGGGGGTCCCGGGGGGCATTCTTGAAGTACTCATGGCAGTAGGTGCACAGGCAGGCGAGAGAGCGCACGTACTCCATAAAGTCCACCTGGCAATCCTTGTTGGTGTCCAGGACGTTCATGAATTTCTCATAGTCGCGCTCTCGAAACTCTGTCTGTGCGGGGAGGGAAACAGACTGAGGAGGGTAGAACAGCCTGGAATGCGTACACACGCACACACACGTGTGCTCACACGCGCTCGCACATATACAGGATGCCCGGCCCCCCTCGATGCCACCCAGCCCAACCCACATCCTCCTGGGGGAGCTCAGCTACCTCTTCCAGCAACTCAGCCCTCCCAGGGCCCTCCAGGGCCCTCCCAAGTCCTCAGGTCCCTTTCTGAGGGTCTGTTTGCTGCTCAGCGCCTACTCTGCGGTAGGCCTTCTTCAGCACCCGCTCCTCCCAGCAGTCCTCCCTGCAAAGCAGCAGGGGCCACAGCGGTCCCTCATCTCCCAGGGGAGACAGCCAAGACTCCTGCCACTCTGGCCGCTTGCTGGCACTCCCTCCCTGCAGCCTGGCCACCACCTCTCTTGTGGTTCCCTGCTCTTGTGTCTCCAGGTCTCCCCTTGCAGAGTCCAAGCCATGTCTCCCCAGGAGTAGGGGTGGGCGGGGAGGGGCCCCCCCCGCTCACCGGGGTCCAGGTAGGCAGCTCCTTCTGTAGCAGCTCCTTGAGCTCCGCCTGGCACAGCTTGTGCTCGTCCCCGCCACGCACGGCGTATTCCTGGAAGGTAGTCACAATGGCGGCCACCGCCTGCTCCAAGGGCCTGACCATCCTCACTGTCACAGAACAAAGGTGTGACTCCCAGCAGAGACCCAGGCCAGCCCCAGCTTCCCAGGTCTGCTCCCAGGCCAGCCTGAATCTCCCCACGCTTCCCGCCCCACACGTCCCCTCCTCCAAGCCACCTCCCTGATGGCTCCGGCTGCTTCCAATTTATTTCCCTATTGCCTCCCGTGGTTATTTTCCTGGACAGAGGTTTCATTTCCCTGACATCACCTGTCAGGGAGTCCTCCACGGATTCCCCAGTTCTCTCCACCTTTGGTCATTCCCGACAGCAGGAATCACTTGGTTCCACTCTGCAGCCCCCCCATGAGACACAGACCTCTGGCCCTAGAAACCTCCCCCCTTTCAGCCTCCAGGGTTCCGCTGCAGTAACCTGAGGGGGGGATTCTGCCCTTGCTCCCTCAGCCAGGCGCATGGAGAGCTGGACTTCTGCGGGAGGGACGATCGGATCTAAAAGGAATCCCCACGGCCACCTCACCCATCCGCACTCCATGGTCCCCCAAACTCAGGGAAACTGCATACAAAGGAAAATCTGGGCCCCTCTCCATCTCTTACTGTGTCACCCTGGGGGAGCCCTGAACCCTGTCTAGGCCTCAGGTACCTCATCACTAAAGTGGGGTTCATCTCAGCTACCAAGCTTAGTTAGGCACTGGAACCAGGCATTCTCTCTGGTGGCCAGCTGACTGGCCCACGTGAGGCCATGCCCCTGGCCCCTGAGTGGTCTTGAGATGGCAGGTTCCCTATAGGGGTAGCCTGTTCCCTTAGGGGCAGAAGTTTTTTCCAGAATTGCCCACGCCCTCCCAATTCCACTGCCCTCTCCCACCACCCTTTGCGAGGATGCCTCCAGCCTGGGGAAATCCTAACACTGCCAGGAAGGCAACATTTTTTCCATGCGTGTTCAGTGACTCACTCCTGCTCCCCTCAGGGGACAGGAGTCCTACAAAGCGAGGTCACCATGGCAAGATTCTCTCCCTCGCGGTTCCTTCTCCTCTTGGCCCTATATAGTAAATGGCCGCACTGGCTGTGGCTGAGTGAAGGTGAGGAAGAGCCAGTGCTGCCTGGGGTCTCTGTGCCAGCTCAGCACAGAAGCAGGTTCTGGATTCCCAGGAGAAGAAAGAGACCTCAGAACCCCAGAGGTGCTCGGTAAGCCCTTCTGGGCTCCTGCCAGCCAGCCTGGCGCCTCCACTGTTGCTTTTTTAGAAGTCTGGTGCCTGGAGACTAGAGGGAATCCTCCCTTCCCATGCAACCCTGGCCCTTCTCAGCTCCTCTGCGGAATGAAGGGAAGAGGCGGGGAAGGGAGCGGGAGCTAAATGAGCTACCACCAGCTCTTTAACCCAGAGTCCCCACCTGCCAGGACCTCAGCTCCCCATGTCCCCAACCCAGACACCCTACAAGGGACCCTCTGGTCCACCACTCCGACCTCTCTCATCAGTCCCTACTTGTTCATCCCTCTACCCCATGCCCAGACCCTGGGCCGGGTGTTAGGCTGGGTGCCCCTGAGTGCCCCTACACCCTATCCAGGACAGGACCCCAGCAGCAGGCACTCACCTCTGGTGTTGGCAGCTCAGCTATAGGAGCTGGGAGAGGGCATCCCTATTTGTAGGCTCCCAAAAAAGGAAGAGAGCAATTATGGCCAGCCCAAGTAGGTCAAGCTGAGGAAACCCTTAGGGGCTCCCCTGCCCCTGTTGGCCCCTATTACAGCCCCACCCGCCCACCTTTCTTGCACATCAAAGGCCCAGTCTGGACTCTGACACCGCCCCTTCCCTCCCCCTCTCCCTCCCTCCCCAGAGTGGGAAACTGAGGACAAATTCCAGCAGGAAGGGGAGGGAGCAGGCAGGGCTAGTCCTTCACACGCTATCTCTCCCGTGAAGAGGCACCCCAGAATCAAAATTGGGACACACTTTAGCCTTCCTTGGGATTGTACTCCTGAAGAACCCCCGTACTAGAGGGGTCTTGGAGAGCATCTGGACAAGCCCCCTCGTTATGGGTGAGAACACTCAGGCCCTGAGACCCCTCCCTGCCTCATCTCCAGATCCTCTGGTGTTTGGTGGCTTTGGGTTGACGGTCTGTGGGGGCTTTTGAGGTTCGGAAAGATGTGTTCCCCAGGGGCCCTTCCAGTGTCTGGGCTCTCCTTTGCTCCCTAGCACATTGAAGGAATTTGAACAACAGACCACAGGACTATGGCCAGAGCCACAGGGGTTGTTTCCTGCGTGTGGCTCTGTCCAGCTCTGCTCCCCACCTAGGCCACTGTCCTTGCAGTCTGTGGTGAGGGAGTGGGTTTCCTCTGGCGTTTAGCTTAAATATGCATGCTTTTGGTCCCAGATTGTAAGGGTGTTGTGTCCCCTTGATTCCCGTCCTGAAATGCGCCTCGCCCCACATACAACACCTGCTTTGCTCTTGGGCTGTGTGGCCTACACGCTCGGGGAGGACACACAGGCCTGTCCCTGCTCACCTCCTGGAGTCTGCTTTCACTGAGACTTTAGTCTCATTCCTTGTTGGTCTTTCAATTGTTTGGAAAAGATTTTTCTGATCTAGCCTGCATTTTCTGTTGTTTTCAGGTGAAGCAGGCACAGACCGCCATATTGATTGGCAGAAATGGAAATCCCTCCTCAGCTCTTCTCTGCTCCTTGTCTTGTTCCTTGGTCTCAAATACCCCTCCCCATTTCACAGAAAGAGAAGCCACTCCACAGAAGAGTGTGGGATGGGGGAGGAGCTCTGTTCCCAGGCTTCTGAAAAGGCCAGGGCTCTCGGAGGCAGCCAGAGCACCATGACCTCATTCTGGGCCCCACCACCATTTACCTCTGACCATGTCCTCATCTCCCCACAGACTCGGCTCCTATGAATGAGGGAAACAAACATTGGGGAAGGAAGGGAGGAGGGCTGTGATTAGCCCTGTTTTATAGGCAAAGAATTATGGGGAGTAGGAGACATAAGTGGGGGTCAGAGCTGATCAGCAACTAATTCTGTTCTAGGTCAAGTATGTATTCCCATCTGTGACATCCCAGTTCTGCCACCAGCTACCTCCCTCAGGCAGGTCACCCCAACCCCTTTGGCCTCATTTCCTCACCCGGCCATAGTCAGGGATCATATGGTAACTACCACATAGGATGGCTGTTGGGGTAAATGAGTGGCTACAGTAAGTGCTCACTTAATGTCAGTTGCTGTCTTGGAAACAGCAACTCTGAGCCAAACAGCATCTAACAAAACCCCTTTGACCAGAAGCTAATTGATACAAACAGGAGTTCATTTCCTACAGTGTATTTCTGGTCACAAAGTCATCATTAAATTTATGAATAAAGCCCCAAACCCTTTTAACATTCAACAATCTCTTGTGTTCATCCATTTGTTCATTTTCCAACTTATTCCAGTTTGGAGTCGAGGGTGCTGGAGCCTAGCCCTGCACTCAGGCTGGCAGGACCACGCCTGGACTGCACGCCCTTCCATACAGGGCAGGCCTGTCACACACATGCACCCACACTCACCTGCATGGAGATGCGACGATGAACTTCACAAGTTCATCTTGGGGTGTGGAAGGAGGGGAGTCCCCACAGAAAACCCTTGGAGGCCCAGGGAGGTGGTGCAGACCCCACCCACCAGTGGCCTGGACAATTTTTTTCCTCATCAACATGACAACAAAATGGCATTACTCGAGGCCCTGCTCCAATAACCAAAGCTCCCAGGTAGAGTGCCTGGCACTTGCAAGGGCTGGAAAAATGTTAACTGAGACATAGGACTTGCTCAAGGTCACATCCTTAGCAAGTGACAGTCTAAGAGCTATTCAAGCTGCAGATATTTAGGGATGTCATAAACAAAATAGACATCTCTGTGGGGATGCCAGTCTGGGGGGTGGACAGACAATAAACAAAGGGGAGCTAAGCCAGTGAGGGCAATGCTAGAAAGAACAATAATTCAGGACAAAGGGAAAGATGTCAGTGGGGCCCTGGGAAATTTAGATGGAGGCCAAGAAAGAGTGGGGGGGGCTGCCTGGCTCCCCGCAGCACAGTCCCACCTCCAGGTCTTTCTTGTAGCTCATCCTGGCTGCACCCCCAGACTCCAGAGACGCTGCACTTTGTGTGTCCACACAAAAGTATCCACAGGGAGGGGCTGCCACAGTGAGGACACCGGCGCTCACTCTGAGACAACCGCTGTGGGCCGAGAGTGGAGATGTTTGGGTGGGGCACTCTGGGGTTGGAGGGTCAACATCATGGGGCGACCCCTTCCCTGAATTGACCCTCACCATGACCCCACCATGTTCTGCCCCTGACCTCCACTGTGTCCTTTATCTCATTCAGGTCTCCAAGTCCTGGCCTCCAAGATGGGCTTGGGAAGAGTCCTCCCAAGGCTCCAGCTGTGCTCAGCACCACCTACAAGGACTGTGAAGATGCCAGGAAGAGGCCTCGGAGACCAGCTCAGCAATCGCCACTCCATCCCCTCCCTGGAGGCAGCTGGGAGAGGACCAGGCCTCCTGTCCAGGTCAGTTCACCCAAGCCAGGTTAAACGCTGCAACCTCCCTCCCTTGCTCTCCCAAGTCCTGGGATTGACTGGAGTCATTCACCCAGATCCCCCTTATGCAGTGGGTCCATATGCTCAGCGCCCCGAGACCCCACCATGCTCCTCCTTTCCCACCTCCGCAGTGCTCATGCCCCACTGGCTACTTGGCCTCTACCCAGAGCTCCCTGCAGATGTGGGCTGACGGCTGAGGAATGCGCCCGTCTGGCAGGCGAGGACCCCACTCCCAGGAGGAGCAGCGTGAGGGGTGAGAGAGTTGGGTCTGCCGGGACTTCTCACGTGCTTGCCTCCCCGGCCTGGCCCTCCCTGCTTTGTCAACACCAGCCCTGACAGAGGTCCCTGGGAAACTAACTGCCTTTCCCCTAATCTGACTGTGTTCCTCAGGCAAGATCAGATGAAGGTCCTAGAATGCCTGGATGTGCCATGTGTTGTGCTGAAAGGCCTGGATGTGAGGGACTGTCCATCCCACCCCAGCCCCACAGCCCATTGGGACCACAAACCACATCACACCAGTCGGTCCCCCTCTTTTCTCAGCATCTGAACCAGGTGTGGAGAAAGCGTGGGAAGAAAGTCTGATTTCTGGGGCTGGGGCTGCAGCTTGAGCCAGGAAGGCCTTTGCTACAGAGTTGGGGGCTTGGAGGTGGGAGAGCATCTAAATTAGGACCCAGCAGAAGCAAGTTGGCCTTAGACCTCCCACCTCCCTTGACAGCTAAGGTATTGTCCCATTTGCCCATTTCTGAGATGGGAGCAGTGAATCCTAATGAGAAAATGGGGAGCCCTATCTCAGTCACTGGACCCCTCTCATTTCCCACTTTTCCCCTCAGTCTCTTTGCTTGGAAGGTCAACAGGCTGCCAGAGGTTGACCCCAAAGAGCAAAGGCCAAAGTGACGGTGAGACAAGTTGGGAGACAGAGGTGTGTACCCGGGGTCCTCTCCAGGGGCAATCCCACGAGGGAATGAGAGAGCCTGGCCAGCAGTTCTCCCAAGCGTACATTTTCTGGACCCTTCTGCTTGGCCTTCGCAAACACTTGGGGGTTGGGGTGATATAGGGAGGTAGCTGGGACCAGCTAGGAAAGGCTGGCATTTGTTGGTTTGTCAAATACATCAAAGGAAAAGAAATCAGCCAGGGTCGGTGCCTGGCCAGCTGAGGCAAGTGTCCGCCAGCCAGAATATTCCCATTACCTGGAACTGAGCCCCGACAGAAGCCAGGACCCATCGTGGATAGTCAGACGACAACAGTTCAACCACCAGCGTGGGCCATTCCCCACTGATCCAGGAGGGCGAGACCCAGAGCATCCTACTCTAGAGGCTCACCCAAGTCCCCTGTGTACCCCCAAAGCATGGGCTTTAAGATGAGGGAGAAAGGGGAGGGATGCCCAGGCTGCCAACCTCAGGGCACAGAGAAGGGGGCCTCTTGTGGGGTCAAGTCCCAGTTCTGCTCCTTATTTAACCTCCCCCAGTCTCTAGCTCCTCTTTTGTAAAGTACAGAAACTGATAGCACATCCCTCGTCCAATTGCTGTGAGGATTTAATGGGAAGGTGCTTGCACAGACCCCACAGAGAGCCTCCATTAATGGCAGATGGGGCTCCCTCTCAGTTTCCCCACCTGTAAAAAGGCCCTAATGATACTCCTTTTGGAGTTACCATGAGGCTGAAATGACAGTGTACAGGAAGGAGTCTTGAGAAGGGCTGGGGAAATATTAATTACCCCCATCGTGATTTCCTGACCTATATTCACTGGTGCTCTTTCCTGGAGGATAATAGGAAGGTGGGCTTCTTGCTAGGGCTTGCCCAGCCTTGCCTCACCAACCCCAACAGGTGTCAAGGAAGGACAGTAAATGAAAACAAGCAGACTGTTTCAGTAACTTCTCACTCAGCCCTTTCCCATTCCAGTGAGTTCTAGTCCGAGCAACTCTCTAACTAGCTCCCAAGTATTAGAGTTTTTCAGGGAATTAAGAAAACAATTCAGGAAAATATACTCTATTACTATTACCCATTCCCTCTTTCTGTGTTATCAAACTCATTTTTTCTTTCAAACATGCCCAACTAAAACTAGTAACAGCTAAGATTTGCCCTATTACAAGTAAAGGCCAAAGAGATGTAGATGGGTCTCACTGGGGAGGGAAGATGCTTCTTTTATAAAGTCTCTTGAGGAAAAAAGCTTTTGGTGTCTCACCCCTCTTCAGTCTTCCAAACTGGAATGTGGACTGCGAGACCTGGAGGTTCAGCAGCCATCTTGGGATCGTGCAGCAGCAAGCATGATTACAGAGCCAAAAAATGAAACAACATGGAGACAAATGGCCACTCTGGGCCCCTGAGCCACCCCCAAACTTCCTTCCCCAGGTTCCTTGTTATATTAGACAACTAAAGCAGTTAATTCCTAACTGGTGGAGAATTATATATCTGAAAGTGGAGTCCTGAGGTAAAAGAATTTAAAATGTGGAATTGGCTAAGTTGAGAAAGAAAGGAGACAGTGCATACAGGTTGGAAGGTTGGAGATCCTATCATGAAATGATAAAATATTTGGTCAAACTGTCTTCTGAGGGACCTTGGATATAAGCCAAATGGAAGCCGACGTGTGGTGACAGAAGAAGAAGCAAGAAAAGTTTGGAAAGTTGGTATCTGCTGCCTCCATGCATCTTTCCTCAGAGACCAGGAAAGGCGAAATGTTGGTGCCACTGGCTCTGGGATCAGGCAGTGCTAGAAGCACCTGCTAGAAGGACCTCAACGAAGCTGTCAGTAACCATTTAGGGACGGTGAGGAAATTGCTATGACGGCTGAAGAAAAGGAAATTCCTGCTGTAGTGGTGAGATGTCTGGGGGAAACTACTGTCTGTGATAAAGTGGAAAAGAGAGAGCACCTAATAAAAACAGAAAAGTATTTTCCAGCTAAGGAGAATCTTAGAACACAGAAAGTGCTGATTGACTTGTCTGGCTGCCTCTGATGAAATATATGAAGAAAGAAGTGAACTGTAAGTGGGATGATTCCATCTTTTAGCAGAACTTAGAGGAGACACACAGGGCCAAGGACATGGTTCCTGCTACCAAAGTGTTCTCAGGTGACAAATGACTTCAGGCAAAGTCAGGTCCAGGGTCCCAAAAATAAAAAGGGAAGATGAAGTCAAAATCAGACCCTTTATGGAGACCTCAAAAGGACTTCAGGGGCCCTCCCTGGTGGCGCAATGTGTTAAAGAGCAGCAATGCGAAGGTAGCTGAAGCCACTTCAGCCCGAGTTTGAATCCAGGCGAGGGAACTGACCTACATGGCATGGCAGACCCCTCCTGTCTCGCCGCTGCTCCCCTCAGCAGCATACTTCGTTGATCGGCCTGTTCTGCTCCCCACTCTGTCACTGGTGAATCTTCTCACCACCCCTGTACCTCTGGCCTGTACCCCAGTTCTGGATGCATAAATAAATAAAATTTTTTAAAAAAGACTTCAGAGTGAATCTTCTCAGATGTTATAGATCTTCTCAGATAAACAATGAGCCTTCTGATAATTTACAAGTGTGACGTTAGACCCTTTGAAACACAGCAGCCTTTGAAAAACTCAAGGTCATTTTCTCACAGCACCTAGATTCTCAGTCCAAGGTGGAGAGGAATCTTTCTCAAAGGGATTTATAGGCGTGGCTTTGTCTAATTAAGTGAATAATAAATTGAAACAGGAAAGCCACAGCATTTTAAAGGAATTTTATCACCTTGAGCTGAAAGGGAGACAGTTCAAAACAAAAAGAAGTTTTGGATCTTTGGCTTCCTATGGTCAGGAAGCAGGCGAGAAAGTCACTTGAGTACAAGCACAGACATTTCTTGTGGTAAAGCAAGATTTAACTTAGCAAAAGAAATCAAGAGGGTAAAGCAAAGAGGAGGCAAGCACGGAAACAGCCTCAGACCCTAACCAGGAACCTGGTGGCATGTATCTGTGCCAACTGCGCAGTGGCTGGACCCACGATCACTTGTGCCTCTAAGCTATGCCCTGCCTACAGAACGGGAGTGTTTCTTACAGTTACCTTCCTGTCTTGCCTTTGTACATTTGTTAAGGGGAAGGATTTCCTAAAGGAACTGCAGAGTCTTATGGACTCGACCCCCTACTCCAGCTTTCTGGACCCTACACACTACCCCAGTGATTGGAAACTACAACTCCCAGCAGTACCAGGGAGAGAAGTGGAGGACCCAAGGGCGGAGCTAGCAGGAATTCTGGGACATTTGGGGAATAAATAGGGCATGATTGCATCTCTTGCTCGCTGGCTCAGGAAACGGCTCTCCTGATGGTGTAACTCTGTGTGTTCAGTCAGCCTAGCCATAAGGTATTCCAGTTACTTTGTATCCCGCTCTCTTTCCCTGGGTTGTTTCCTATTCCTTCCCCCTTTTGTAAATAAACCCGTCATTGACCCTTTTGTGTGTGCCTGCAGTACAACTGAGTTGTGAGCGCGCGGGTGATGCCCCACAGACAGGCGGCCCAGTCCACTCTGAGCTACCCTGTAACACATTGAATGTGTTGTTTGCAGAACTTCAAATCCACAAGATTCATTCTTTTTTCCAGATTAGCATTTTTTGTTGTTGTTTTGAATTTTTTTTAATTTTATATATATATTTTTTACATCATTCTTCATTTTGTCCTTTTTTTCATCTCAGTTGTAATCCCCTGGACTTCCCACCACCACTTCACCCCTGTGCACTCACCATAGTCCCGTGTGTTCTTCCTGCTCCGGTTTTGATCTTGTCCCCCTTTCCTCTCCCGTAGAATGTCTCTGGTGTATAGTTGTTAGTTGATGTTCGTTTTTACTTTATTACAACTACTATATATATGTATATTTTTTTCCCTGATCCCTTACACTCCTGCTATGAGTGAAACCATTCCACAGAACTAATCTTTTTTTTTTAAAGATTTATGTATTCATACAGAACTAGGGTACAGGCCAGAGGTGCAGGAGTAGTGTGAAGATTCACCAGAGACAGAGTGGGGAACAGAACAGGCAGACTGATAAGGCACACTGCTGAGGGAAGCAGCAGGCGAGTCAGGAGACGTCTGCCGCACCATGTGCGTCACCTCCGGGGCTGGCGGGGATCAAACTCATGAGGAAGTGGCTTAAGCTTCTAAATGCTGCACTTTAACCCGCTGCGCCACCAGGGAGGACCCAGGACTCATTCTTAAGCCACTATCCTGGAGGTCTGCACCTGAGAAACTCCATCCATATCTAAACCTAATTCAGGGAACAAGTTTTGGGTTTGATGCTTAATAAGATGAGATTTTGTGGGTTGTGGGAAGGAAACCAGTGCGTTTTGCTTGTGAATGAGATGTGAATTGTGGTCATTAGAAGACAGAAGATAGTGTCCAGTCTCCAAAAGTGATTGCTTTTAATTTTGTGCATGCTGCTCCTCACATTAAGAGATGGAGCTTAGGGCCCTCACTAGTGGCGCAGTGGGTTAAAGTGCAACATTATGAAGCTATCTGCAGCTACTGCAGTATGGGTTTGATCCCTGGCCAGGGAGGTGACTCACATGGCACAGCAGACCTCTCCTGTCTCACCCAATGCTCCCAGCAGACCTCGCCCAGTCTCCCCCACTGCTCAGCAGTCTGCCTCTTCTGCACCCCACTCAGTCCTGGTAAATCCTCTCACCCCTTATACTCTGGCCTGCACCCCAGTTTTGCATGCATGCATAAATAAATCTTTAAAAAAGAGAGAAAAAGAGGGCTTAAGACTCCTCCCCTTGAATCCTGGCCAGTCAGAATGATTTGTTTGACCAGTAGAAAACAATAGAAACAGATTTCTGAGATAAATCTTAAAGAGCCACAAAACTCTCATTTGGGTCACTGGGGACACTCACTTTGAAAACACTCCTCAGAACCCAGATGCTATGCTCTAAGAAGCCCATGCCTCACAGAGAGGTCATGGGTAGAGGCCAGGCATACTGAGCGAGCTACCTTGGGTGTTGAGTTAATTTGAACTTTGTGATGACTCCGCTTCCATCTGGGAATCTGGCGATATGGGGCAACAGAGTGACTTCACTGGGCTCTTTGCCTCCTCCAGATGCTCACAACAAAGCTGATGTTAAACAAAATGCAAAACCCCTAAAGGAAAAAGGAAACCCCCTGTTGTATCAGAGTATACAACAGGAGCAACAGCCTGACTGAAAGTGAACTTTGTTTAGAGTGATAATGAGTCAGCACAGCCCGGAAGGAGGAGGAGAGGCTGTGGTGCAGAACCCCTGCTGCTGTTGAGTTGGGCACATGCTGACTTTGGGTGTCCTATGACCTAGCACTGCACTGGATAAAGGGGTCCATGAACAGACAGCTGGGATGGAGAGCACACTGCAGGAGAGCTGCAGAGGCACAGAGCAGGGGCTACTGGCTCGAACTTGAGGTGTATAAAACTGAACAGTTTTAGCCTCAATAGGGGCAGAACACTGGACTTCCTTATAGAAAAGACTATTACTGAAATCCAGGCTGAGATATCTGAAATACCTGCCACACCACACCCAGGTTAAGATGCCTAACCCACTTGCCCACCCCTCCTACACACACACACACACACACACACACACACACACACACAAAGAAATTATTTACAACAGGAGTTTCAACTTCATAGGTCTACAGGAGGTGATCCTTTGACACCTTTGCCCCAGTCCTCTTTTAAACCCATTACCAATCCCCCAGCTATTCAATAACTGAAAAAACAAGTTATTGAAACACACAAAAACTCAAAAATGAAGAGAAAGAACACGGTAGAGGGCCCTCCCTGGTGGCAAGAGGGTTAAAGCACAGCACTGAGAAGCTAGAGCCACTTCAGCATGAGTTGGATCCCCGCCTGCCCCGGAGGTGACCACATGGCAGGGCAGACCTCTCCTGATCCACCCTTGCTCCTCTTCACCAATCTGCCTGTCCTGCTCCCCACTCTGTCTCTGGTGAATCCTCTCACTGCCCCTGCACCTCTGGCCTGTACCCCAGTTCTTTATGAATAAATAAATCTTAAAAAAAAAAAAAAGAACACCGTAGAAATGCCAGAGGGGAAAAAAAAAAAGAAATGAAGAGAAAAAAAGGAACTTGAAAGGAGCTCTGACTCAGTGAAGCTGCAGAGCATAACAAAAGGAGAATTCAGAGCAACAGTCCTAGTGATGCCTTAAAAAACAATGGAGGTTATAAAACAACAGAATAAAGACAATGAAAGTATGAGGTAGTCACACTGGAAACAGGAAAACACCATAGCTGATTTTTAAAAAACAATTAAAGGTCTTAATAACAAACAAAAGCAATGGAGAAAATTAGTGAACTTGAAAACACAATCCTGGAGTACACAAGAATAGAACATGGTAGAGAAATAAAGAATTAAAAAATGAAAACAGTATAAGAACTCTCTAGGACAACTTGAGGAAAATAATACTTATATCCTGAGGGATCCCAAAGGTGAGGAAAAAAAAGGCATAGAAAACCAATTTAGGGGCCTCCCTGGTGGCACAAGGGGTTAAGTTACAGCACTATGAAGCTATCAGCACGAGTTTGATCCCCAGGCAGGGGGGTGACCCACAGGGCACAGCAGACCTCTCCTGACCTGCCCGCTGCTCCCCTCAGCAGTGTATTTCAGTGGATCTACCTGTCCTGCTCCCCACTCTGTCTCTGGTGAACCCTCTCACCCCCTGGACCTCTGGCTTGTACCCCAGTTCTATGCAAAAAATACAAACCAAAACACTACACAGATACCGAGACACTTTTATATAGTTGAGAATCAATGACAAAGACAAAATTCTAAAAATGTCAAGAGGAGAAAAGGGTAACTGTACAGGAACACCAATCAAACTAACAGTAGATAGATTTTTTTCAACAGAAACATTACAAGTATGAAGGTACTGGAAAAAGATATTGAAGGTACTTAAAGAAAAAAACTCCCAGCCAGCAAGATTAACATCAAGATAGAAGGTAAAGTAACCACTTAAATAAAAAGCAAAAACTAAAAGAATTTATCAACACCAATACCACTCTGAAGGGCTATTCTAAAGCAATGGAACAATGAGTATCAAGGCAAAAGGCATCTAAATTACTTAACATGGAAGAGAAGGAGGGAAGTAGCATTGTGGCCCATGAGAACCAGACAGAAACCCGACCATCCCACAGATCACACAAACAGTTCAACATTTTCAAACCTCAATAAATCCTTAAGTGAAAAATACTATAAGTAACACATAAGACAGTGGAAATGAAACCCAAACCAAATATAGCAGGAAGCCCTCAAAAAAAAAAAAAGTTAAATTTAATTCACCAAGTGTGGCTAGTCTGTTGTGTAGCAATCGGTAATTGTCCCTAGTCACTGAACAAAACATGAATTGCATGCTCCAGACTTACTATGTAAGGCATTTAGATTAATTTTTTAAGCCACTCCCGGTCAGGTGTTCTGTAACTTACCATTGAATTGCAGTCCTAATTGGTAGAGAATTTGGTAGCTAAAAGTGAAAATCTTTTAGCCTTTGCATACGGGAAAATTGGAGACCCTTGCAAAGCAAGGGTCAGATGGCAAAGCATTTGATCAAACCTGCTGTTTCATAGGATGGAGAAAACATAGAATATCATTTGAGGGAAAATGATAGAAAAAAATCAAAGCATGGATATGAACTGGCTCTTAGTAGCCTTCGGCAGAAACCAAAAGAATAGAACAAATTCAAACTAAAGCAAGTCAATCTGAAGCAAATATAAAAAGAAATACAGATTTGAGGGCCCTGTTGAGTATGTGGGAACCAGGTGGTCCCTTTCCCAGTCTGGTTCCTGTACAGCCTGCTCATAAAGCCCTTTCAAGGTCCCCCCCCCCATCACCCTGGAGAACCCAGGCATTGAGTACCCCTGTGGCTCATTAACAGATCATCACCACAACACATGGGGGTCTACTTCTTCCCCCGCCCCATCACCCTAACATACCCTGGTCCTCCCCTTCGACCTCTGCCTCAACCTCTCTGCTTGAATAGATGGGGATCTGCTCACTCAGCCTGTTTTCAGTGATGACAACACAGGCTTTGTGGACCTGGTAGTCAAGGTTTACTTCAAAGTCACTACTCCAAGTGTTCTGCTGGTGGGACGGTACCCCAGGGCCTGGAGCGTGAAGACTGGGGACACCATCGAGTTCCAAGACCCAACAGGCTGCTAGTCTACCGGGGGAGATCCAAGTTAGACATCCATCCAGACAAGAAATCTAACCCTGTGTTTGCTTCAGCAGTACATACACTAAAACTGGAACTATCCAGAGATTAGCATGGCCCCTGGCAAGGATGACATGAAAATTTGTGACACATTCCATGTTTTTGAAAAAATAGTAATTTTAACAAAGTAAAAAATCAAAATCAAGGCAACTATAATCCAGAGACATTCTTCAGGGGTGGGAAGAAAATGGAAAAGCATGAGGGACTACAGTGGCAGTGCATGGGTGAACTGGTGCCCTGGGTGGTCACCCCACTGGGCTGCCCCCTGCAGGCCACTCTGGGAGCCAGTTCTCTGATGGGGGGCTACCTTCAGAAGGTTCCTGTCTGGCCCCCACCATTCTTATCCAAGTTGCCTTGACCCTGCCTGGGCTGTCCCCTCCTCCACCTCCACACTCTACTGGGCCGAGGCCACGTGCACCACACTCTGCTCGCCTCCGGAGAGAACCACAGTCTGGAAATAACAGAAATGACCAGCAGTCCAGAGGTGCCATTCCCAGGGATCCCTGGCCACCACCTGGGGCCCCCCATTTGCCACCCTTTCTGCAGTTCAGTCCCATGGCTTCACACTGCATGATGGGTAACACCAGAAAATCCTCTACACAGAGGCTACTGGAGACCAGAGGCTGCAGCTAAGCTAGCTCTCCCCTCAGCTGGAGAGGGAGGAGAGGGCTGGTGAGGGCCCCCCCAGCTGACACATAGGCAATCCTAAAACCTCGACACTTCCCCAACAGATCTGAGCATTCCCACAGCAGGGGTTCTGGGCTGGCAGCAGTGGTCTGATGGACTACGCAGAGGGCAGCGGGCAGCGGTAAGCTGAGGAGATCTTAAGCAGGACCTCCTGTCTGAGGATGTTCTCAGTGGCCTCCGTGTTGCCTTTAGACAAGTGTATTACTTCTTGCATATCCACTTTTTCAGTCACTTATAAGCAGAAACAACATTAAAGTAAAACTTTGCTCAGTAAAAAAAAAAAAAAAAACACAGGAATACAGATTTGCACACACACACTGCCTTGCCTGCAGCCTGCACCAAGTTGAAGAGCATCTCCTCGCGTGCCTGGCTGCTCCTGGCACTGACGGGCGGGCCTTGCTGCTGAGCTTACAGCCTCCCTTCCTGGTGGGTAATTTCTTTTTTTTTAAGATTTATTTTTTTATCCATACAGAACTGGGGTACAGGCCAGAGGTGCGGGGCTGGAGGTGGGGAATGAGAGGGTTCACTAGAGACAGAGTGGGGAGCAGAACAGGCGGACTGACTGAAATTCACTTCTGAGGGGAGCAGCAGGTAAGACAGAAGAGGTCTGCGGTGCCCTGTGGGTCGGCTCCTTGCCTGGGGATTGAACTCATGCTGCAGTGGCTGCTGCTAGCTTCATAGTGCTGTACTTTAACCCCATTTCGCTACCAGAGAGGCCCAGGTATATTCTTTTTTTATTATGATGGTAGATGGCATTTGCCTTTTTTAATGTCTTTACTTGGCAAGTATATTATGTATGGTGTAGCAAACTATCTCAATTTCCAAATTCCTAATTTGACATCCTGAAATCTGGGACCAAAGGCATAGCCAAGTGGGGTCTAGGAGACCCCCAGAGCCCAGCATGCAGCTGCACCAGTCAGGTCACAAGGCATAATTGAGCAATTAAACTACTATCAACAAGTTAAAAAGTTTATTGAGTACAAAACTAAAAGGGAAAGAGTCTTCCTGAGTCTGAGACTCGTGTTAGGGCTGAGAGTCCGCTTCAGACCCGATCTGCGGATCCCTCGAAGAAGTCGTTGCACATAACAGTGACCAGAGCCAGAAAGACAGCATACTCCTGGAAGTCCACCTGCTGGTCACTGTTCTCATCCAGGTTGCTCATCAGCTTCTGCAGGCCCTCCTCATCCACCTTCTCCTGAAAGCGAGAGGGGGGGTCATCACCAGCCTGCTGTGTACCCCCACCTCACATAGAGCACACCCCTGGGACAGCCCAGCTCTCGCCCGGTGCTGGGAAGCGGGTGTTCTCCAGAAGCAACTGAGAGCCCCTCATTGGTGAGTCTCCAGCTCTCCCTGTGGGGAGTGGGGAGCCAGACCCCCCTGAAGCAGGGAATCTGCTCTGCTCCCCACTGGCACACAAGCTGGGCCTCACTGCCCCCATTTTGCTGGCAAGAAAACCAAAGCCACCACCACTCTCCATCACAGTAAGTTGAATTGAGAAAAGGCAAACGCTTCTAAATACCAGCCAAAACCAAAACCAGGTTAGGAAATCTGACCCCAGAGTTTGCTACAGCAAGGACACATCTGACAAGTTCAAAACCTGAGACCTGACTTTGGGATTATTGCAGGTGGGTATGGGGAGGGCAAGCGGCAAACTGAGAGTTGACTACATTTCTCTACAAAATATTCTAGAATGCACATCTTTATTGGCTTTTTTCTTCCTGGTTGGGCAAATAACTATGAAAATTGAGGGAGAGCACTTCTGATGCATCCAGGTCATGACTGAGGACTGTCACAGATAGAGGAGACTAAGGCAGACAGGACAATTGTGAGTGTGGTCCTGGGCCGGGAAGATGCTGATGGGGAAGCCAGAGCTATTTCTTAAGGTTTCTATATGGGCTGATAACGTGTGTCAGTGTCAATTTTCAGTTTTATTATGATCTTGTAAGGTGTTAGCATTGGGGAAATCTGCATGAAGTGTGTATGAGAACTTTGTACTATTTTTATATCTTTTTCTAATATTAAGCTACTTAAAAACAAAGCTTAAGAAAAAGAAAATAAATGAGGGAGAGAGCGAGAACGAGAGCACTGTGTGATTTTGGACTAGTTCCTTCCCCTTGTGGGCTCGGGTTTGCTTGACTCTCCAACGAGGAGTTAGAACAGGACTTTGAGGGTCCTCTCAGCACATCCTTCTCAGGGAAGCTGCAGGAAACAGCCAGTAACAGCCTCACGCCTGGGCTCACTGCAGCTCTGCTGGGGCCGAGGAAGGCTCTGCCCCACCCTGGATCTGCAGCAGCAGGCTCAAGCCTTACCCCACACTCACACGCCAGGACCCTCCCATTCCAGGCTGACCCTCCTCACCCCCACAAAGCTGGGCAGCTCCTTGTGCAGAAGTTCCTTCATCTCCCTTTTGCTCAGCTTGAACTTGTCGCCCTCCTGTCCCGAGTACTTGTGGAAGGTGGTGACCATCACAGCCAGTGCCTGTTCCAGGGGGCTGGACATCCTGGATTTGCAGCTGCAGAGATGTGGGTGGTAAAGACACCTCAGCCCAGCCTGCAGGACCAACTGGTACAGGGCAGGGAGAGGGGGGCAGCACTGAACCCCCAAACCTGCCTGCTCTAAGTGGGTTCTGCCATCCGCCACATTAAGACAAAACATATAAAACTTTAATGAAAAGGGACTTTAATACAGTGAGTATACAATACAGAAGACAAAGAATATAATGTCTAAATCAAACACCTGAGGTTACCCATCCCCTCGTGGGCAAAAGTCCACCCAAAAGGCATTGGCCCAAAGCAAGGCCTGAAAGCCCGCCACAAGGCTAAAGCACCTTCTGGCCGGGACCCATGGAAAAGGGTGAGAAATGGCCAGACAAATCTGGGAAGAAAAGAGCAAAGTCAAAATCAATATAAACACTGCTATAGTCGCTTGCATACAGGTCTCTCACCCACATCTGCCTTAACCAGTCCAAAGTCAAGAAACAAGCACTGTTTCTTCCTCACATGCTTGCTGCTCCATGTGGCTTCCTCAGGTCTCCTTCTGGCGCTACATCCTGATTCCTTCTTCTCCCCAGATTCCTTCTCTCCTTTTTTCTCTCCTCAGCTCCACCCTCCTTCTGGGTAGGGCAGGGAACCTGGAACTTCCCCTTTTCCTAGGGACCACCCTGTTACACAACTTCTGCCCCAGCCCCAAATCCTCCTCTGAATGGGAAGAAGGGGCTGCATTGCCCCTTGGCTGTGGCCCCCTGGGCAAGGGCCACCTCCACCAGGCACAGGGAAGATACAAAATCTTCCCCCAGGCATGGAAGTCACCAAACACAAGCCCTCATGTCTCCTCGGATCATACCTGGGGCACACCCATAAGGGCAGCCCCCCCCCTTCTGAGTGTCGTTGGCAGGGAAATGGCAGGGCAGCGGGAGCCCCAACTGGGAGCCCTCTCTGTGCACCCCCCTCCCAGGCTCTCTGCAAGCAAAAGGTAGCATCTCTGTGGCTTAACTGGGGGGCCCACTAGCCTCTGGTGGTAGCCAGGGCTGCAGCCTAAAGGTGTAAGGCATCTCCCTTCTCAGAATGGGGGCTCTTAAGGCCAGTGGGTGTCACATATAACCAGAAGTCCCCTGGCAGGAATGTTTCCACGCCCTCTTGGAGGGTAGCGACTATGTCTCCCTCCAAACTGGAGACCATCAGCCATGAGGCATGATGGGGCCACTGAGCGTCTTACCTTCCAGGAAGGACCCTAATTGGGATTAGAATAAAGAAATTAAATGTCCAGTGCCCCAGGTGAGGACACAACCTCAGGCACAAGGACACACCACAGAGTCACCTTGCCCAGAGCCTTGTCTCTGAGAAAGTCCACAGCAGCCCAGAAGGTGAGGCCAGAGTTGCTGGTGCCTGAGGCAAGGAAACCTCAACCCATTTGCCAGCCCTGCCCTGGAAAAGGGAGAGGAGGTAGGAGAAGTCAGGCAGCTGCAGGGGTCCATGCCACCAGTCTGGGCAGGGCCCCCACCCTTCAGATTCCAGGCTCTTGTTAGAATCTAAAACTTTACCCAAAAATCTGAACCTAAGCAAGTTAGAATTCTAATGAAAACACCTCCATTCACATATATGCTTCAACCTTTTAGACCTAGACCCCAAGAAGAGCTAGATGAAGATAGCCAGAGAGGCACCCCAGATGGAGGGACTCAAAAGAAGGCCTCAATAACCTGAGATCTCACAGAGGAACTGGGAAGCACCCCAACTGGACACTTTACAGAAGGCCTAAATGGAAGCTGCCCAGAGAGGCCCCAAGTCAGCTGGAATGAGGAGACAGAGATCAAGACAAAGTCACAGAGCGAGACCACAGCGGTGCTCCCTCCCCGCCAGTTAAGGAAGAGGCACTCACCAAGCCAGAAGACGCAGACAGACTCAGGAAGACGAGCAAAGTAGCAGGTGCCCAGGGTGGGGTTTATATGCCAGGCCCACTGGCCCCCAACCTGGCATTCCAAGAAACCAGACCTGTCCTAACCTGATCCCACCAAAGCCTGGCCGCCAGTCATTGCACCACTCCGGCCTGGGCCCCTCCTCCCTCTCAGCTTGGCCACCAGCTCCAGCTCCAGGAGAGCCCTGGACCAGATCCGGGCAGTCTGTGGCCACCCAGGTCACGGGAGAGGGGAAGGGGGGTGGTGTGGAGAAGGGGCAGCCTGGCCCAGCTGAGGGAGAGGGAGGCAGCCCAGCTGGTGGGGCCTGGGGACGCATGCCAGGCCTCGTTCTCATGACATGCCTGCAAGTCCCAACTCATTCGTGTGTCAGAGGCTGCAGGGGCATGCCAAACCCCAGTGTGTGACTGGGGGGGGGGGGGGGGCAGTCTGAGGCCACCCTTAGAAAGCAGGGGCCAGAGAAGGTCCAGATGGGGGGCCTGAGGAAGAGGAGCCATGAAGGTGGGCCTTAGGGAACAGGGGAAACAAAGTTACTAGTAAGAGCTGGCACCAGAATACTTCTTAATGAGATAATGAGGAAAGTGGTTGTGCTTGAAAATACCTTGAAAGGCCCCCTTTGGGAAAGAAGAGAGGCAGGGAGGAGATGGGGGTTGTGTCTACAACCACAATCACTGGATGAGCAACATTCTGTGTGGCGTCAGGAAGCCCCAAGGAGGTCTGCAAGAAAAAACAGAAACTCAGGCCTCCTCTTCTCCACAGCCACAGCCTTCCTCACCCCAGCCCCGAGGGCCCTTCCCAAACCAGAAAAGAAAGCAGGCACTGAAGTCACTTAGGGTCTGCCCATTTAGGGTCTTCAGGGCAGACTAGTTCCCGGCTGCCCGCTCCCCACCTCCCTTGCCTACTGCTCTTTGTCTCCAGCCTGATGGGCACCACCCTACCCTCCCCCATCCAGATGTACAGCAGTTGGTTTCCTGTCTCCCAGCCCCCCACCCCACCCCCAGTCTTAGGTGACTCACCAGTGGTTCCAGCCCCAAATGCCCAGGCAGTGACTCAGCGGCACCGCCCTCCTCCCCAGGGGCCAGAGCAGCTGCGGAAACACCAACCCAACCCCAGAGAGAGAACACTGGCACTGGCACGAGATGTTTCATGGGGCCACCCCAGGAGCATCGGGCTGAGCACAGAGGATCAGATCAGAAGCCAGACAGCTCACTTGCTGAGGGTCACCCTGGGCCTGGTGAGGATGAAGTTAGACCCTGGGGTCCCAGCATCCATCCTCTTTAACAACTTTACCCAGCCACCCATTGTCCCTGCGGCCCCAAGGCGCCTGAACCCCTGGTGCTTCTGTCCTTGCTATCAAAATTTATTTCAGGTATAATTTGTAATGAAAATCCTTCACAGCCCCCAAGAGGGCCAATGGGGTACAACACGTTGCTTTTCACAGCACTTTTTCCACTTTACAGAGGCCTTTAGCAGAAGCCCTTCTCTTCCAAAACCCCACAGGCGTCCCCGTGATGTAGCCACAGAACCTGACAGTGATGTGTCTGACTCTGGACACCTCTGCTCTCCAACCTCCCACACATGTACCTGACTTGCTGGCTCACTGTGCGCGAATTCAGGGGGTCACACACCTGGTGGGGCCAGGCCTGAGGCTCATGCCAACTCCTCTGCTCAGGAAGGGCCCGCTCACCACCCTTCCTCCTGCACGAATCCCACCTACTCTTTAAAGGGTGGGAACTACTTCATGGAACCTTCCCAGCCAGACACCAGGCCTGCTGCTCTGTCCCATACAAAGGTCGCCTGTCCATGCATTTAGGGTGCTCCACACCAGTCTGAATCACCTGCACACTTGTCTTCTCTTGCCCTCACCCTGAGCAGTGAGCTCAGTGCGGGACTGGGCCTCCCTCATTTCTGCAGGAGCTAAGGATCTCAGCCACACTAGGTACCAACCCAGGTTTGTGGCTACTGAGAGCTAAGGGTTGGGGCTGTAGAATTGAGGAAGCAGATAGGCCTCCTCCCCTCCAAAAATGACTGATTCTACAACTTCTCTAGATCATACTTGTCTAGATCCCAGGAGTGAAACAGACAGGCCAGTTTGGAAAACAGTCTCAGAGAGCTACAAATCCCTGAGGGGTGAACGCAGGAAACACCTCCTAGAGGTGCAGCTATTGATGCGGGCTGGTGGCAGAGATGGTGGTCAGACTGAAGGAGGGTGGGGGACAGAAAGACAGTCACAGACAAAGGGAATTGGAGGAGGGAGGGAGCCAGTGCATGTGCCAGTCTAATTACTAAGGAGGTAACTGACGGCCTGTCCCTAACAGGAACGAGAGCCATATTCCTGCGTCTGTGAAAATCACACACTTTGCCACAGCCTGCTGGGTGATCTTGAGCAGCTTTCCCTTCACCCTCCCCAGGTCCTCTGTCCCCACTCCTTGGATGGGGAAGGCTGAATAGATGGCCCTAGAGTCCAGGCCCACCCAGAGTCCCCACTTCTCTATGAAGGCAGAGAAGCCAGAACACGGGCAGGCAGCGGCCACCTGCCAGGCGTCGCCTCTGCCCACGCCAGCGGGAGAAACTGGGTCCGGTTAACGGCCACGCCCCCGCTTGGGCTCCCCGCAGTTCCCAGCAGCGGCGGCGGGTTTTGCCCGCTTGGTGCGCGCCCCCTGGTGGCTGAGATGTGCCACTCCAAGCCGGTGCCTCCCTGCTGTCCTTTCCTTCCTCCGGAACCTCCGCCCCGCCCGGCTTTCCCTGCTCTGGACTCACACAGGAGGCAGTGCTGATTCATCCGCAGGGAGTCTTCCCACACCCACACCCTTGCACCTGCCTCACATATAAGGTGTTTCCTGGACAGCCTTTGCCGAGAAGCCCAGGTGGACTTCTGAGATGGAAGCCAGGCGCCGGAAAGTTATTTTCACAGCATTAGATCCAGGGGCAGGAGGGAACCTGGTGGCTCAAGTGAAGGGCTGAACACTACCATGCTCTGACCACTTACTCCTTCTCCCCAGGTAGTTCACGGGGAAGAGAAATGGCCTCACTGCTGGGGCCTCCGCTTTAAGCCCTGGCGTCACATCTGACTCACTGGCAACCTTGGGTAATTGCACCAAAAATCTGAGCCTTAACTTGTTCCCTGCAAGGCTCCCTTTTATTATTCCTCTGCCCCCAAAACATGCTATGAAATCTTTTATCTTAATAAACAGCATTAGATACTCTAGTCAAGTGCAGCATGATCAGCAGGAGAGAAACCACCTGGGTCTTTCTGGATTGCCTTGCTTGCTTGCAGGATCATGCATTTCCTGCTGCAGGAAGGGGCAGGCTGACATTAGGGAGCACATACTGTGTGCCAGGAGTGCTCCGTGCGTTACCTCATTTAATTTATGCAACAGCCTCAATCATACCCCACTTAACAGAAGAGAAGACTGAGGCTCAGGGAGGTTTGCCCTCAAATTCAGCCAATTAACGTGGCAAGTCTTGCACACAGGTGGTGATGGTATTAAACCCCTTCTATCAGCCCCAACCATGAGAACCCCCAGAGCCCTAACATTCTGAGTCCTACTCAGACCAGCCTTAGTCTCTGCCCATCCTCGCCTACACCCATGCCCAGCCCCTGGTCTCATTTCTGGGCTTCCCCTCATGCCCTGAAGCCACCTTCTCCTGCTGCGATCCGGTATCTTCAGCGAACTTCCTTCCTCTTGTCTTCAAATGCACTCTGGCCTGGATTTAAATAAGCCTATCTGAAACTGGCTCAGATCTCCCACCACCTCTTTGCCACAAATAACACCACCACCCACCAATGAGCCAAGCCAGAAATTCAGCTGCCCTCCTCACCTCTGCCTTCCCGTCTCTTCCCTCCAGCTGTCCAGACAATCAAGCTATCCTTTCTGCTTTCAAAATCCTGCCTGGCTCGTCCACTGGGCCTGAGCCCACCACACTCCTTATCCCTAAAATTGTTCAAGCACACCTTGGCTCTTCTTCCCCCGCTAACCTTGCGCCCATGCCCACTCCTTCTCAGTTCTGACACCAGAGTGATCTCAAAATTCAAATCTAAGCATGTCCCACCCCAGGGGAAAACACTTTTTAGAGAAGGCTGGCACACCTGCCTGGGCACCCAGCTCTCCTGATACCCATGTCCCTGCTTGCCTCTGAACCTTTGCCTGAGCCATTTGTTCTCTTGAAAAGTCCTGCTTCAGTTTTTCTGCTTGTCAATCTCCTAATCTCCCTTTAAGTTCAGCTCAAAGATCATCTCTGTGCAGCATCCCTGAATCTACCTCCCAGCCTCCCACCACATACACACATGCATGTCTACATGCATGTAGACACACACGGGACCAAGTGTCAGGTGAAGGCGGGTTTCCTCCCAGGGACTCCTGCAGCCCCTTGCCCACCAACATCTATCAGCACCTTGTGTGTTTAATTGTGACTATTTACGGGGCGTCCCCCAGGCCAGGCTACTGGAAAGTGGACACGGAACATCATTCATTCCCGTCATTCCTGGTGCCTGACACAGAGCAGGTTCCTGATGAATAGCAGATGGAGGTACTAGTCCCTCACCACCAGAATCCTCTCTCTACCTTCAATGCCACAGCTGTAAACAAGGATCTAAATCCAACTGCCCACCCCCAAACCTTCTAGAAGCTGCCTTGCTACCATTTGAAGCACCCAGCTCTACCCACTATCACCAGAAACTTCCCTCTTGCCATTGTCAGTTTGGGGAGGCACGCCACTATTCAGAAGGGCTCTCCAGGGGGAGGAGCCATCCAACATGCTCCTGAGGAAGAAAGGAGGCAGCGATGGGTGACTGGATGCCAGGCAGCTGCCTTCTAGGCTCGGGCTCCCTTTTTCCCACCCAGCAGCCCCACCCGCCCACCTGTGACCCCACTGGGCTCCACCAGGCAGGCTGAAGGTGGACAGCTGCTGTCAGTGTTGACAGGAGAAAGAAGAAAAGTCAATTCATAAAGCAACAGGAGAGAAATTTAAATATCTTTTTTGCCTCAACTCCTTTAAAATAGCAGAAAATATAAGTTGGTCTTGGCCCTCACCCCATTCCTGGCACAGAGTCGTTAAAACTCTTGTCATCGGCCCTCCCTGGTGTCACAACCCGTTAAGACACAGCACTGCAAGCTGGCCGCTGCCACTTCAGTGCGAGTTCGATCCCGGCCCCAGGAGGTGACCCAGGTGGCGCAGCAGACCTCTCCTGACCCACCTGCTGCTCCCCTCTGCCTGTTTTCTGCTCCCCACTTTGTCTCTGGTGAATCCTCTCACTGCCTCCTTCCCCCCCACCACCTCTGGCCTGTACCCCAGTTCTGTATGCATAAATAAATAAATCCTTACAAAAATAAAAAAAACTCATCATGTTTTAGGTGATAAAAGTACTGGGAACATCTCTTGTTCTGACATTTGTCTTTGACCCCTGACACCTGGGCGCCTGAAACCTTGTAAATTCCTAAGTGATAAGAGCATCTTTGTTCTATTAAGGTGACTCTGGGTGGGGCTCCCAGATGGCTTAGTCACCAAAGAGACCAAGTCAGGATAAGAAGGTTTGGAATGCTCAACCTTATCTGGCAGAGAGAAGAGAAAGGGGTTGAAAACAGAGCTAATAACTGATCGTGCCTTGATGAAAAAACCTCCATAAAATTGCTATAGCAGGGGGTTGGGAAAATGTCCAGGTGTGAAATACAGCCATACCCGAAAGGTGGCACACCCCAACTCCTTGGGGACAGAAGTTCCCATGCTCGGATCCTCCCGGACCTCACCTGTGCGGCTCTTCAACTGGCAGTCCTGGCTTTTATCGCATCCTTTAACTAGCCGGTTAGTGTCAGTGAGCCTCTCCCTGTGTCCTGTTGATACAGTAAATGGGCTCTCAGATAAGCATTTGCAGATTTGCCTCCTTTGACAAGTTTATGACGGAATTGGTTTCCCCAGAGCTCTTAATTGACTGTGGGTTTACTTTTTTCTCTCCTTTCCTTGCAGTTTCTCTTCTCTTGACAGGTTTAGGGTCAAGGAAAGGAAACCCAAACAAAAGCAAATAGTGAGAAAGCTCGCAGGCACCTCCCTGGGCTGCACCCTGCCCCCTCCCTTTTACTCTTGCTGATTCCCCATTTTTGTTTGTCTTTGTGTAAACAAAGGCTGGTGCCCACTGGTCTCAGTCCCAGCACTTTTACTCGCTCCCCTTTGCCTCTCCTTTGCGCACTCTCGCCCACCTCTCCTTTTTCTTTGTTGAACATTGTATAAATTAACCTGTAACTTGCCAAAGAGCTGAAAGACAGTGGTCTTTCGGACATGAGTCTGCTGCCCTCCTCATTTGTCCACAAATTAAACCACTTTCCTTTTCCTCAAACTGTTTCCTTTTATTGGCTGAGGGAAACTGAGACTGGCGTTCTGTTAAACTGTGAGCCCCTCTAGCAAATTAGTCAGACCCCAACAGGAGATCTCTGGGGCCTCCAGGCTCTAGCCTGGAGTCAGAAGCTCAGAGCTTAACACCTGGCCTTGTATCAGACACCGATGGGGTCAGGCCCCCCCGGAGGGGGGGCTCTGCTAGGCAGTGTCAGAAGTGAGGTGTCCCTGTTATGGAAAGAGATGTAGAGGAAGACATGCTGTGGGGAACAACTAGTTTTTTCTCAACTCAGGAAGGAAAATAGGAGTTTTTTCCTAAACAGCTGCAATTACATTCTCTCATCACAGCTGCTATTTGGAGATTTTCCCAGAGCTCAAAAGGAAGAAGGGTGTGGGCAGAAACCCCAGTACAAAAGCCCCTGCTTCTTGATCAGCTGCTGCCATCTATACCTCTCACCTGGCTCAATCCACAGGGCACCTGGCCAGGAACAAACACACCTTCTGCCTCCAGCTCCCTGCCATCCCCACCCCCTCCAGTGTCCTTTTGAGAGCAGGTGCAGGGGTAACCAGTCTTGATTCCCTGTTGCTGATCTTCGGGCTTGGGCCCTCACCTCTCTGACCCTCAACTCCTTACAGAGGGCGTGTACACTGGTCGGTGGCTCCTGCAACCCAGCCACCTGCACCTGCCTGTAGACCCCCCACACCTCCGACAGGCTGGAGGGGCCTCCTGTCCTAGCAAGCACAGCAGCTTGGGTGTCAGGTCATCTTGGTTCTGAAGCTGGGTTCTGCCACTTGCCAGCATGGACAGCCAGAGTGGACAATGCTGCTTGATGAAACTGGCCCTAACAGGACTCAACAGAGAGCAGAGCGGTTAACAAGCTTCCCAGAAACACCAGCTCGAGAGAGGTGCACTGATGTGTTCTGATAAATCAGGGAACTTTCCAAACCTCAGGAAGGGACTAAGGGCAACTTCAGAAAAAGAAAGGTGACTCAGGAGCGTGAGCAGTGATTTTAAAAATTATAGGGTGTTGCTCAAGAGGAAGTGGCTTAAAGAGATGTTTTAAGAGATCAATGTGCAAGACCAGGGAATGATCATAGCAGAGAAGTTAAGACACTGGATTCTAGGTTTGAGTCTTGACTCCACCAGGTTCTAGTTTATCAAGATTTTTCAGCTATAAGAGACAGAAGTTCAACTCAAGTTCACTGAAGCGAAAAATGTGTTCCGTAACTGGTGAGAAGACTGACAATTCATGGGATCAGTGAGCCACAGCTTTGGGGACTACAGTGGGGAACTCAACACCATCTACCCACCCTTCAACCCTCCTGTCTGTCGATCCTTCCATTCATCCATCCTCCTGTCCATCCATCCTTCCATACATTCATCCATCCACTCTTTCTCTCATCACTATTTGTTTCACTTTGCATGTTAGTTTCACTCTTGCTGTAGCAGAGCTTCTCTCCTAAAGAGCTTTGTAAGCCCAAAGCCCACACAACCATTCCAGAAAGAGCCCTGATTGGCTGTGCCTGGTTCATGGACTCAACCATGTCTGAACCCTGTTTCCAGATCAGAGTGCTGCAACTGGCCGATGTGGTTCAGAGCCCTACATCATGGTCAAACGTCTCTTCCAAAAGACGAAAACAAATTACTGTGGAGCCATGTGAGCCCTGTGACCTTACAAACATTTCCCCTCCACTGAGCATCAGTTTCCTCTCCTGTAACATGAGGATACTATCAGTCACCTCCCAGATCAAATGAGATAATGCATGTAAAGTCCATGGTGTGCACTCAATGAGGTTCACTAGATACAAGGGAGGGGGCAAACGATGACAGAACCAGCATCATCACCAAGAAGGCTTCGTCTGGTTGTTACAGGGTGGGGAGAGAAGGACACCACTAAACCCCCAAACCTGCCTGCTCTAAATAAGTTCTGCCATCCGCCGCATCAATACAAAACATATAAGATTTAATGAACAGGGACTTTAATATAGTGAGTCTACAACACAGAAGACAAAATATCATTTATAAATCAAACACCTGAAGTTACCCATCCCCTCGTGGGCAAAAATCAACCCAAACGGGGTTGGTCCAAGGGAAGGCCTGAAAGCCGCCACAAGACTAAAGCACCTTCTGGCCGGGACCCATAGAAAAGGGTCAGAAATGGCCAGACAAGTCTGGAGGAAAAGAGCACAATCAAAATCAAGATAAACACTGCCATAGTCACCTCCCTAAGGGTCTCTCACCCACATCTCTTTCAACCAGTCCAGGGCCAAGAAAAAAACACGGTTTCTTCATCACCTGCCTGCTGCTCCATGGGCCTCCCTCAGGTCTCCTTCTGGCTCTCCATCCTGCTCCCTTCTTTGGATTCCTTCCCTTCTCTTCTCAGCTCCACCCTCCTTCTGGGTGGGGCAGGGAACCTGGAAATTCACCATTTCCTGGGACCACCCAGTTATTTGGTATGTGCACAACATAAAGCCACCATGGAACCCCACACATCCACTAAAGCAGAGAGCACTAATCTCTTCTGGTTTCCCTGTCAACATTACTTGTCCCTTTGTTATCTATCATTTTGTTATCTGCTAGTCTCAGGTACAGTAATAAAGAAAAACCTGAACATTTAGAAAAGTCTTGTTTATTTTGTTCATTCTCCTAGCTTATAGTGTGGCCATATCTACCCAGTATAACTGGCAAGCTGCCAAGGTCCAACTTCAAAAATAGCAGTTTGATGACAACCTAGTCTGATCTAGTTCAGTGCCTCCTTCTACCCTGTTTCATAGATAAGGAAATTGATTCCCTGCAAGGGGGTGAGTCACACATCATCATCCCAGCTCCAGTTACCTGGTTCTCTATTCCCCAACCAGCTCTGGTTTGCTTTGGATTCTCAGAGGGATTTTCTGAGAAGAAAACTTCTGGAAATTTATTCTGGACTGTTTAGGCTTTCCATACAATTATAAGAATAAACAAGGATTCATTTGTCAGAAGAAAATCTCCCCAAAGTGACGTGATAAAGAATGACCTTCTAAACCTACCCAGCTTTGGGTCACAAACATCTGCTCCTGAGAAAGAAAGAAAGAAAGAAAGGGAAAACAGGGTTCAGGGAAGAAACTGAACTTTGCCAAAACCGTATTCTTGTAGACATTATTCTAAGTAAAGTACATACGTTGTCTGATTTAATCCTCCCAACCACGCTATGATGTGGGCAATGTCTGTGATTAACAGATCAGGAAACAGGGACACAGGGATTAATTGCAGAGCCAGGATTTGAATTCAGGTTGACATAACTGCAAAACACTACTCGCCCGCCCGTCACCCTGACACCACCCCTTCATCCAAAGTTCCTTCTCAGGTCATCTCCTTGGTTCTTCTTCCTTCTCCACCCCAATGTGAGGTTCTCATTAGTTTTCTGCCAGTTTTTCTCAGTCCCCTCCCCTCCCCTCTCCTCTCTTCCCTTTCCCCTCCCCTCCCTTCTCGTCTCCTCTCCTCCTCTCCTTCCTCTCCTTCTCTATCTCCACCTTCCTCCTTCTCACAGCATCATCAATCCCTCAGTGAAGAAAGGAGAAAATCACAGGGTGGACAGTGCACTTAGCCACTTTGTCCTCCCAGCCCCAGGCACTCACTGCTCCCTCTGTTGTCCAAATCCTAACATGGGTATCAGCTCTACCTTGCCCTACAGAACCCCAGACCCACCAGGTAGGCTCGCCAGTCCTCTCTAAGCCCGCACCAAGTGCTGCTGGGTCTGCCTGGGAGCTTGCCTCGAAGACCCTCCTCTGTGCCTGCAGCAACTGTCTCCACCCAGCTGTGCTGGGCCAGCAACCTCCTGCCTGGTCTCCTCCAGGACCCCACTGTCTCCCTTCTTCATCCACTCTGACCAGACTGCCCACCTTGCCACTCCTCTGCACAGAAACCTTCTAAGGTCTCTCTGGACCAGCACATTATTTAAACCCTCCAGCGTGGGGGTCTGTGGCCTGTTTCCCTGCAGCAGCCCCCTATTGCTGGAGAGGCAAAAAGAGCCTCAGATCCGTTCAGAAATCTTGGTCTTTTGCAGAGTAACACAACAAATAGAGTGAGGGAGGCTGGAGGGAAAAATCACCCCTGTTCTTTGCAGAATTAATTAACCCACTGGTTAAGGTGGCATCTCATTGCTGTTTTGGTTTCCGATTTTCCCTGATTGCAAGTGTTGTTGAACATTTTTTCATATGCTTGTTGGCTATTTGCATTTCTCTTTGGAGAAATGTTTTTCTTAGCCTTCCTGCCCATTTTTTGACCAGATTGTTAACTTTGTTTTTGTTGAGTTGTGTGAGCTCTTTGTATAATCTTTATGGTCAGTCTTTCATTAGTAGTATTGTGTACAAAAATTTTCACCCAATCAGTAGGTTGTCTCTCAGTTTTGGTTAATGTTAGGCATTTAGGCCCTGAAGAAATGATAAGATGATTTGGAAAGGCTTAGGGAAGAGATAAGAAGCTTCAGAGACAAGTTTGTGATGAAACCTTGGAAGCAAAGTCATTGA
The DNA here is from genome assembly GCF_000260355.1 of Condylura cristata. Taxonomy (NCBI): domain Eukaryota; kingdom Metazoa; phylum Chordata; class Mammalia; order Eulipotyphla; family Talpidae; genus Condylura; species Condylura cristata. The sequence goes on from NW_004567141.1 coordinate 3,164,592, forward strand.
CACAATTGTCCTTATTCTTTGTGCTTTAGGTTTTCAAACAGTTTTAGTCAGAAGATTCCTTTTTGTCTGATATTAAAATCTGGCCCTTGCTTTCTTTCTGTTAGTATTGTGCTTTTGATCTTTGTTCTATTTTAATCATCTGGTAAGAGGTTTTTTTAGGTAGTTCCCTTGTTACCAACATCCCATTGGATTTTGGATTTTCTAGGACTATTTTTCAATTGGGAAGTTTCACACATAGTCATGAAAAGAGGTTTATTCAATTTCATAAAGTAAAGCATAACAAGTCAAAAAACAGCATATTTATGATCAGCTCACATTCATAGGATACAATTCCAATGTTTTGTGTGTGTGTGTGAATGCAGATGTGTATAGACACTACACAAATACTTCACACCAAAATATATACTTTTTACTGAATACATGTCACACATTCAGGAGTGAAAGATTTTTTAAAAACCAAATGAATGTGGGCCCTCCTTGGTGGTTCAACGTGTTAAAGCATAGCACTCCAACGCTAGCAGCAAGCAACTGCACCATGAGTTCAATCCCTGGCCCAGGAAGTGACCCACATAGAGCAGCTGCCTCACTCTCTGCTCCCCTCAGCGAGTACTTTGTTGACCTGCCTGTTTCCCACTCTGTCTCTGGTAATCCTCTTACCACCCCTGCACCTCTGGCCTGTACCCCAATTCTGGATGCATAAATAAATAAATCTTTAAAAAAAAACTAAACTAAATGAATTAATAAATTCTCCAACAGGGCTCCCAAGGCTATAGCTCTCATTCTCAACAAATGTTTATTAGGTAGTAATACTGCTCTAGGCCCTGGGGATACACTGGTGAATGAAACAGACATGTTCACTGTGCTGGTAGAACATGTAATCAAGTGGGGAAGACGGGGAATACATCTATAATTACAAATAAAATAAAAACAATGGGTGCAATGCTAATCTCCACCTGGCTTGCTAAGGAGGAGACCTCTGAGAAGGGCTGAAGGATGAGGGCACCTGCTTGGAACACAGGGTGGGCACTACAGAAGTGGCCCTGAGAAGGGAAGGCATTCCCATGTGGGAGAAGCAAAAGACCAGTGTGGACAGCAGGATGGGAAGGACAGAATGCCTCAGATGAAATCACGAGTCCAGAAGGGGTCAAGTCACACAGAGCCTTGTAGCCAACACCAGGAGTTTGGATTTTCTTCTAAGTACAGGGATTGCAGGACTTTACATAATGGAATGACATCATCTAATTTAGGTCTTAAAGATGCCTCTGGAGAACCCTCTGATATAAGGCAGAGTAGAGGCTTTTCTTCTTCTCTGCAATCTTGCTAAGGCTATTAAACAAAACGTACAATTGGGGATGGAGGGAGGAGGGAAAACCATGTTTAAGGAAGCTGGTATATCTCAAACCACAAACCATGAAGGCACCTGCCAACTCTAGTTATTGTGGATCGAAGCAAGGGCACTGAATGAGAACAGAAACACATTGCTAGAAGCCTAAGGGAAACAGACCCTGAAAGGAATGTCGAGTGACCCTTTGAAGCAATAATATTTGAGAACAGGCTGGGGAGAGGTTTTCATGTGGAAACCTAGCTGGACAACTACTGGCAGCAGGGAAGAAACATAGAAAGAGACAATGGTAGTGTGTCATTCTTACTGCTTTGTGAGTGATCGCTTAGATGCCACCAGAGGTAAGCTGGGAGAAGCAGAAACGGAGGCAGAGAAGGTCACACCACATAACACCAAGTTTTTCTGTGCTCCATCCCTATTTCTCAAAAGTCAAAATTTGAGGGAGGCCTGCCTGGTGGTGCAAAGGGCTAAAGCACAGCACTATGAAGCTACTACATGACTAGTTCTATCCCCCGCCAGGGAGCTGACCCACAAGGCAAAGCAGACCTCTTCTGTCTCTCCTACTGCTCTCCCCAACAGTGTATTTCAGTACATTTGCCTGCTCTGCCCTCAACTCTGTCTCTAGTGATTCCTCTCACTCCCCACCCCACCCTTTGCATCTCTGGCCTATACCCCAGTTCTTGTATGCATAAATAAATAAATCTTTTTTAAAAGTCAAAATTTGAGAGGAAACACATTCCTTCCACATCTAACCTACCATGTCCATTCTCCCCCAAGTCCACCAGACCCCACCCCACTCCACAACACAATGTCCTTCAGGTGATAACTAACTCCACTCAGGAAATAATAATCAGAAGGGAAATCTTTTAAAAAAAAAAAAAAAGAAAAGAAAAGAAAAAACAAAAAAACTATAAGGCATGACCTCTTAAAAATAACTTTTGAGGGAGGCCTCCCTAATGGCCGAGGGGAAAAGTCTCAATGTTACCACCTCAAAAGCCCACCACAATGGCCTGAGTTCCATCCCCAGCCAGGGAGCTGACCCACATGGCACAGCAGACCTCTCCTGTCTCTCCCGCTGCTCCCCTCAGCAGTGTATTTCAGTAGAGCCACCTGTTCTGCTCCCCACTCTGTTACTGGTGAATCCTCTTACCCCCCCCCCACAGCCCTGGCCCCAGTTCTTCTATGCAAAAATAAATAAATGAAAATTTTTAATATAATAATTTTTAAAAGAAATCATTTTGCTAGTTTTTTTTTTTAAAGATTTATCTATTTATGCACCACCAGGAGGCCCTGAAAAGAAAGTCTTGGAAAGAGATTGAGTTTCAAAAAAAAAGTTTCTATAGCAAAAGAAAGTGAAAAAGGGCAAATTCACAAAGTTCAGAAAAGAAATAAAGAGGAAAACTCAAAACATTGTGTAGATGAAGGCCGTATTTTAAAATAGAATAAGCACAACGAAAAATAAAATCAGGAACATATTATGGATAGGTTTAAGAAAATCATAAAGCTGAAGCAGAAAAACACAGCAATGCTGACATGATAATGGAAAACATAAGAAATGTGGAAAACATAAAACTCCCATCAACATGTCATTGGTATTCCTGAAGCAGAGAACAAAGCAAATAGAATAAAAAGTCCAAAATAAAAACTCCTCAGATCTAATGGGCACACCGTGGGCGGTTGAAGGGGGGAGGAACCAGAGTTAGCTAAACCAAGACTTATTGATGACATTTTCATGTCAAGGAAAAAGAATGAGAATTCCATTTCTATCTGGTTAAAACACAGCAATCACACTTTAACTCATAGCTATGCCCAGAAGAAAATAACGAAATCCCTCAGAGAGCCAAAGCAAGGGAGGAACTAAAATCCAAGTAAGCAGGAGTTAAAGCTACAGCTGTCTTTAGGGAGGGGTGGTTTCTGGTTTCGGAAGACAAGGGGCTGCAGTTTTAAGGACCAATTGAGAAGAGATGAGTCTTTATATCTGTAAGTCGCTGGGAACTGGCAAGCCCCCTACATGAAGAAAAGTCACTCCTTTAGTGAAAAAAGGGCTAAAAGAAAAATCTCCCACCAGCAAAGTGAGATTACAAGGAAGCTTGTATATATCTTGTTCTGGGCTCTAAGTTGGGGGAAATGGTTTCCTTGAGAAATTTTAACCCTAGAACTGCCATTAAGCAGATTTGGAGATCTAGTTTATTTGACCCTGGCAGAATTCAGAAGACTCCAAAACATAAAAAATGTTGCTACATTGGCAAAGAGCCTTGGGGCACTTGGGAAAAACAAAATGACTCTGAAGACCTGTATCCTTAACCTAGATTAATCAGGATTACCCTAGATAAAGCTGAGAAATTTGAAAATGGAATTACATTAAATAAGCATCTGTGCAAAAATGTATATGTAACTTTCTGACACTGAGAAAAGCTAAAAAATTAGCACCAATAAATATAATAAGTAATAATTTAAATCTATACACCAAAGATATAATTCCAAAAAAGCTGACTCAGAGGGGCAATTTTACCAGATAATCTACCCCAAAAATCTGTTTTTAATTAATTAATTGTTTATATATATTTTACATCTACCAAAAAAACTATTTTATAAACTTTTATTTCCACAAATTAGAAGAGGAAATACTGCCCCACTTTATTTACCTGGCAGATATAAAATAAACATTGTGGTAAAGAATGCTAGTTACCCATTACCTGTTCTCCCTTTGTCTCTCATAGTAAAAGAAGTTCAAACAAAGGCCATGCTCTCCAGACCTGTTTCCCTCTAAGAGTAGCTAGGTGTAACCCATAACTAAGCTCTGGCTAGGAGGTAGACAAAAGTGATCCATGCAACCTCTGATTCATGCCCTCAGCAGAGAACACATCATTCCTCACCTTGCTGCTTGGAAATTAGATAGATGAGAGCCCTCTGAACCATATGAGCCAGGTGGTTTAACAAAACTACACAGCCAGCATCAGATCATCAGCTCCATATAGAATATGACAAAGAAATAAACTCCCTCATTCTCAACCTGCTGCTATTTTTGGTAACTTACACACAGCCAAATCTATGTACTAATTAGGTTACCCCGGAAATAAGCATCAGAAACAAACCATATGAGAGGAAAATTGGAATCTAATCCCAATTATGATTACAGGCACAGAATCTTTAAGCTATCAGCAAATAGAATATGGCATTATACTTTTAAAAACACTTCATGACTAAGTTAGATTTATGTCATAATGAACATATTAAAAAATGTTCTGAGAACAACCTCTTGCCTGGTCTAGAAGCAAAAGAGCAAAGTCATCAGCATAGTCTGTGCAAAAATGTACTACCTGGTGGTGATTTTCAACCCCCACTAGTCACCACGAACCCAATAAAGAAGATTTAAACAATAAGTAGCCAGTCTTTGCATCCCCACAGTTCATTTGTTTAAAAATCAGAGAAATAATGAAAAGCACCAGTTTTTGCCTCCCTCTGCACATAGATAATTATCATAGACCTATACTTAGAAGTCCCCTGTCAAAAATAATTACATTTCTGATATCCTATCTATACGAGCAAAACTCAAACTTGTGACAGTTGGAATAGTTCCTACAGAGCAACATGTATCACATTGCTTCTGGGGTTTTAATCTTCACTTCGATTATCTATAAATTGTTTGCCTAGCTATCATTAAAACTTTTATTCTGGTGCCCTTCCTGGTGGCGCGATGGGTTAGGATGCAGCACTGCAAGCTGGCCACAGTCTCTTCAGTGAGAGTTTGACCCCTGCCCTGGAGGTGACCACATGGCATTACAGACCTCTCCTGACCCACCTGCTGCTCCCCTCAGCAATGTACTTTGTCAGTTGGCCTGTACTGCTCCCCAATCTGTTTCTGGTAAAGCCTCTCACTGCCCCTGCACCTCTGGCTTGCACCCTAGTTCTGTATGCATAAATAAATAAATCTTTAAAAAAAAAAAGCTTTTATTCTGGTTAACACCATGAATGCTGGGATGGTTTTAACATTAGGAGATGTTATAGTATTGTTACAATTAACAAATATATGAATATCCAGTCATCACTTTAACAGATTAAAAATCAAAATGATTATCTCAATAGATGCCAGAGTAGATTTGATACCCATTCATAATAAAAACTCTTAGAGGCCTCCCTGATGGCTCAGGGGTTAAAGTCTCAATGCTACCAAGCTGTCACCAGTCACTGTGACATGAATTTAATCCCCGGCCAAGGAGCTGACCCACATGGCACAGCAGACCTCGCCTGCTGCTACCCTCAGCAGTGTATTTCAGTCAATCCACCTACTCTGCTCCCACTCTGTCTCTGGTGAGTCCTATCCCCCCTGCACCTCTGGCCTACACCCCAGTTCTTGTATGCATAAAAAAAAAACCTATAGCCTAATAGTAAAAAGAAATATCTTGACCCACAAAGGGCGCAAAGGGCATCTATCAAAAGCCTGCTGCAATTTCATTCTTTTTTTCTTTTTTTTTAAAGATTTATTTATTCATACAGAACTGGGGTACAGGCCAGAGATGCGGAGGGTGAGAGCATTCACCAGGGACAGAGTGGGGAGTAGAACGATGAAGTACACTGCTGAGGGGAGCAGCGGGCGGGTCCGGAGAGGTCTGCCACACCATGTGGGTCACCTCCGGGGCAGGCGGGGATCGAACTCATGAGGAAGTGGCTTCAGCTTCTCAGTGCAGTGCTTTAACCCGCTGCGCCACCAGGGAGGGCCACAATTTCATTCTTAAGTTCAATTGAATGGACAGGAACTACTTTAAAAGATTCTTATTAAAGTCAAAAACAAGGAAAGAATTCCCAGGACTATCCCTTTACTCAACATTAAAGTAAAGATTATAGAAACATTTTTCTTAAGGTTTAAGGATGGAAGAGGAGGATGTGGATAATAAGATGATGTGATTGCCCCCATAGCAAAAAACAAGAACTCTGAAAGCTGATTTCAAATAAGGTAGCCGAAAAGTACTATTAGTATAAGAAGTTGAAAATCTGTGCAGGTTGCCTGGGGCAGCCACCATTTCTCCTCATACAAATATCTATAGCTGGGGGATGACAGCTTTAAGAAATTGCCTCTTCCCGAAGCTGCATTTTGCTTATATTTTTATAGCTTATTTTATTTATTTATGCATTCAAGAGCAGGGGTGTAGGCCAAAGGTGGGAGGAGGATGAGAGGATTCACCAGAGACAGAGTGGGGAGCAGAACGGGCAGATCTACTGAAATACACTGCTGAGAAGAGCAACAGGCAAGATAGGAGAGATCTACAACTGACCATATGGGTCAGCCCCCTGGCCAATATCAGATGGAATTGGAGTTACAGTAGCCAGCAATAGCTCCTTAGTGCTGAGATTTAACCCCTTGTGCCACCAGGGAGGTCCCAGCGTTGCATTTTAAATTAATCTTTAAAGGCAAATCCCTGCCTAGGATGTTACCCAGTGGAGAAACAGTAAAGAGGATCCTAGTTCTCTAGTGTCTGGCTGTCTATGCTAAAGGTCATCCCCAAAACCCAGACCAGACCCAGCAAGAGAACAACTCCCACTCCAGTGCAGGAAATGTGTTCACAAGCCAAAATCATCAGAATTTTAGATGTATAGTTATTATAATGAGCAACATAAACCATCTGAAGAAGAATTATTGAAATTAAAAGACAAAGAGTTTGAATGAAGATAATAATCCTCAAAAAAATACATGAAAAGATTAGTGAAAGAACTAAGTAGTCCTAAAAAGTAATTAATTAGACATATTAAATATACAAAATGCTTGACATAAAGAACATAATAACTGGGAAAAGTAAAGATTAGATGCAGCTAGAGAAATGGGTGAACTGGGAATCAAATTGAGAAAATTTCCCAGAGGGCAGAAGGAAAGACTAAAAAAATAGGATATTTTTAAAGAGCTAAATGACTACAGAATAGAAGTACCCGTAACAGATTTATAGGAGTCCCAAAAGAGATTGGAGAAAACAGGTGAGGACATAATGGTAACGAATTTCTGAGAATTATGGAAAGGGATCTTGGAGCTAAACAGGATAATGAGCCGGTGAGGAAACACACATCCAGATTCACTATATGGCTATATAAGAACTTCATACTCAGATAAAACTCTGATCATCGCCAAAGGAGCACAAAGAGCCAAGTAGCAAATTGATGTTAGTCTTCTCAACAGAAACAATAGATCAAAGAAGAAATAATGGCAATATTTTTTAAGTTTTAAAAGAAATCTTACATTTAGCCAAAGAAATCATTCAAGTTTGAAATATAATAAAAAAAAAATTCTCAGACAGAGGACTCAGGAGGTTTGCCAAGGAAAGACTTACATTAAAACACTCAGAGGGAGGGGACCTCCCTGGTGGCACAACAGGTTAAAGCTCTCTGAAGCCACTGCAGCACAAGTTCGATCCCCGGCCCATAGGGTACAGTAGACCTCTCCTGACCCGCCGGCTGCTCCCCTGAGCAGTGTACTTGGACCAATCTTCCTGCTCTGTTCCCCACTCTGTCTCTGGTGAATCCTCTCACCCCCATTTCCCCTAACCCCACACCACAAATAAATAAATATTTTTAAAATAAATAAATAAAATAAAACACTCAGAGGGAGTGCAGACATCTCTACCTGGGCTTGGTGGTGTGGAAGGAGCTCAGACTTATATCTTCATTCCAGCACTGCTCTGGGTGGAAAGTTCCTGGAGCCACATATCTACCCTCTGAATTCCCCTTTTGCTCCTCATTTATGGCCTAGAAAATCTCTACAAGCATCCAAGGATAAAAACAAAGGCAAGGAGATAATAAAGGTGAGGCATAAATGGATTACCTACAAAAAGACCAGCAGAAATCTCTGATAAAAAAGAAACACAGGCCCTCCCTGGTGGTGCAGCGGGTTAAAGCACAGCACTAAGAAGCTAAAGCCACTTCCACATGAGTTCGATTCCCGCCTGCCCTGAAGGTGACCACATGGTGTGGCAGACCTCTCCTGACCCGCCGCGGCTCCCCTCAGCAGTGTACTTCGTCGATCTGCCTGTTCTGCTCCCCACTCTGTCTCTGGTGAAGCCTCTCGCCGCCCCTGAGCTTCTGACCTGTACTCCAGTTCTGTATGCACAAATAAATAAATCTTTAAAAAAAAAAACACAAAGGGATTTTCCCAAACCATCTCACTGTTTTTAAAATAGACCTGATAATGTTAAGCACCTACTTTGTAATTGTCTCTGACCTCTTTCTGAGACCAAAATTTGGGATCAATTAGGTATTTACCTGGTACCAACCAGTATTTAATGGTATTTATATTTAAGATGTGTTCAGTTAATATTTAATGGTTTAATTTCTGAGTTCCTTTTTCATTAAATTAGCTTTTAGTTTCCATTGTTGCAGATGTTTTTTCTTTTTTTAAGATTTATGCATACAAGAACTGGAATGTAGGCCAGAGGTGCTGGATGGGTGTTGTGAGGGGTGGTGAGAAGATTCACCAGACACAGAGCAGAACAGGCGGACTGACAGAAGTGCACTGCTGAGGGGAGCAGCGGGTGAGACAGGGGCGATCTGCTGCACCATGTGGGTCAGCTCTCTGGCTGGAGATGGAAACTGTACTGCAGTGGCTTTCTTTGTGCTTCATAGTACTGAGATTTAAGCCCCAAGGAGGCCCCATGGTTGCCATTTTGACAATATAAATAAACAGAAGTTTGTTTCTGTAGACATTGTTACTAACCTACTTAAAATCCTTGGACCTCTGCCCTCCCTGGTGGTGCAGTGGTTTAAACAGCAGCACTGCAAGACAGCGCGTCAATGTGAGTTCTATCCAGCCCGGGAGCTGACCCACATGGCACGGCAGACCTCTCCCGGCCCCGCCCGCTGCTCCCCTCAGCAGTGTATTTCAGTCAATCCACCTGTTCTGCTCTCCACTCTGTCTCTGGTGAATCCGGTCTCTGCCCCTGCACCTCTGACCTGTACCCTAGTTCTGTATACATACATAAATTTTTTTTAAGATTTATTTATTTGTGCATACAGAACTGGGGTACAGGCCAGAGGCTCAGAGGTGGCGAGAGGCTTCACCAGAGACAGAGTGGGAAGCAGAACAGGCAGATCGACGAAGTACACTGCTGAGGTGAGCAGCGGGCGGGTCAGGAGAGGTCTGCCACACCATGTGGTCACCTCCGGGGCAGGCTCATGTGGGATCGAACTCATGTGGAAGTGGCTTTAGCTTCTCAGTGCTGTGCTTTAACCCGCTGCGCCACCAGGGAGGGTCACATAAATAAATCTTTAATAAAGGAAAAGAAAAAGAAAAAATCCTTGGGCCTGGAGCTTCATTCACATGATTTTTACTAGTGTTTGCTCTAATTTCTTTGGACTCTTCTAATTTGAGCCAAGTTCAGTTTTACTGTGAAGCCATGCACTGAGGCTCAGTGAAATGAAAGGGAATGCCTATGACTTGACATAAAGGTGTTATTGTCCAACACAATGAAAGAACTAATCTATGACAGTAGTAATACTGTTTATTGCTCTGAAGAAGGTAGGAAATGTCTTTTAAAAATGAAACATCTTTTTCAGAAAAGTTTAATGTATACATTTAAAAAAAAAAAAAGGCACTCTTAGAGGGCCTCCCTGGTGGTGCAAGGGGTTAAAGCCTCAGCACTATGAAGCTGTCCGCAGCCACTGCAGCATCAGCTCAACCCCCAACCAGGGAGGTGACCCCCATGGCACAGCAGACTCTTCCTGTCTCCTGCTGCTCCCCTCAGCAGTGTATGTCACTAGCTCTGCCATTCTGCTCCCCACTCTGTCTCTGGTGAATCCTTTCAGTGCACCCCCAACCCCACCCCGCCATCTCTGGCCTACACCACAGTTCCTGTATGCATAAATAAAATACTTTAAAAAAAAAAAAACACTCAGAGAAAATACTGAAATAGGAAGTGAAATAAATCTAAGAAAAATAAATCAAGCTGATGCCTGAAATGTGGGGAGTATAATGGCTAAATTATATAATAAAGATGATTATTTTTAAAGGTCAAGGGAAAAAGAGAGATAATTGAATGATTGGTTGTAGAACAGAGTCTCCATTTGCTGCAGAACAAATTTGCATCTGGACTCTGTCAGTAGATAAGCAGAAAACAAAAGTATCTTGACACAGAACTTTATTTTCAGCCTGACGGAAAAAATATTTGAAGAACAAGACAGATAGTCTTTGATTGGGGACTTATATAAAAGGAGAATCAAACTGAATTTTACAAACTGTCAAGATGATGCCATATGAGAAACAGAAAAGGGCAAGACAGGGATATGAAGGTATCAAAAACTATTTTTCTTGATTAGGAATAAAGAAAACAGTTGATATACTTAGAAATTAGTGAAAATAGTGATGTTAAAATAAGTTACTTTTTAAAGTAAATTAGAGTAACTGCAACATTTTTAAATGATTAGAGATGTATTTTTTTTTCTTTTTCTTAAAGATTTTTATTGTTTATTACCAGGGAACAGGCCAAAGGAGCAGGGGCGGTGAGAGGATTCACCAGAGACAGAGTGGGGAGCAGAACAGGCAGATCAACAAAATGCACTACTGAGGGGAGCAGCAGGCGAGACAGGAAAGGTCTGCCACGCCATGTGGGTCACCTCCCAGGCCAGGGATAGAACACGTACTTAGATGACTGCGACTGTAGCTAGCTTGCAGTGCTGTAACTTAACCCATTGGGCCACTAGGGAGGCCCCAGTGATATAATTTTATAAGAAGAAAGTTTGCTCTATCTAGTGGAAAGGAAGAAAGAAAAATTAAATTGCAAAAAAGTCACAGTATATGTAAAATTTAAATTAAATGGCAGAATAAGTCCTAAGATATTTGTAATAAAGATGAACAAATTAAACATATTTCATTAAAGACATTTTCTCAGGCTGAATTTTAAATACTGTGTGTAATATATTTCATATAAGAGAAAAATTGAAAAAAAAAAACTAACAGAAAAGAAGAAGGAAAAATACACCAGGTAAATAAGGAACAAAAGAAAAACCAAGAAAATAATTTTGATATTTGACATGTAAGAATTCAACACAAAAAAATGCAAGAGAAAAAGTGCAACATAATACAAGAAAATACAAATATCATGAACATACAATCACCTATTAATACAGCCTCAAAATGTTTAAAACAACAACTGACAAAACTTCTGGAGGAAACAAATAAATAGTGCTTCAAGATTTCATACACCCTTCTCAGAAACTGATCATGGAGACATATAAAATAGCTCAATGTTATTGGTAAAGTCAAGTTATTGGTATGTATAGAATCCTACACTCAAGAGAAAATACACATTCTTTTCTAGTACGTGGAATACAAAAGAAATCTCATTAATTCCAAAGAACCATTAATATATAGATTATAATTATTTTCTTATTATAAAATAATAAACTTTTAAAATTATTAGATAATAAAATAAAAAATAGTTTTAAAAGAAAGCAAAAAAAATTAAAAACAGTCCCAATGTCCATCAACAGTATAGATAAACAAATTAGGTGATATACAAAAAAGAAATATGTAGAGAAGTGAAAAGGAATGACCTTCACCACTGTAGATAAATCTCTAATTTTATTTTTATATAAATAATTTTATTATAATTTTTTAAACAACAAAATGTAGCACTCTAAAAAATCCAAAATTTTCTATTGATACTAATTCTTAAAAGCTTGCTGTGCTACCAAAGCTCAAGTCAAGAAATTTAAAAATCGTTAAGTATTTAGAAACATTCAACATCAAAAGCTTTAAAATCTAACATTATGTAGGAGCCCCTCAAAAAGCCACAATGGACATTTAATTTATTTTTTTAACGATTTATTTATTTATGCCTACGGCTGTAGGTGCAGGGGGAGGGACAGGATACACCAGGGACAGAGCGGGGAGCAGAACAGACAGATCAAGGAAGTACACTGCTGAGGGGAGCAGCGGGCGGGTCAGGAGAGGTCTGCCGCGCCATGTGGGTCACTTCCAGGGCGGGGAATCAAACTCGCACTGAAGCAGCTGCGCTAGCTTGCAGTGCTGCGTCCTAACCTGCTGTATCACCAGGGAGGGCTCGACAGCCGGCATTTTTAAAAAGTATTTTCTCGACAAAGAATCTTGACAGCTATCCAAAAACTCTGTGCAGTTTTTACACTGAAGCTAGTATTGAGCTCTCCTTGATTCGCATTCCAGCAAAACCATTGCGTGAGTGCACTGGCACGCTTCATGCAGCATGAGGGCAAGCCCACCTATTCCCTGCTCTCCCCCGCCCCCCGGGCCGCCCGCTCATGGCTCCACACCCCTTCCTGTGGATTTCTCTTCCTCCAGCGCTTGGCCTGAAGGGCCTTCTTTCCTACCCTTGGAAGTTTTCTGTTCAAGGGTTGTCTATCCTTGGCTGATTGTTCAGACCACATCTCACCCAGTTCCTTTGCAGTATCCCCAATGGATAGGTCAGGGTGTCCACTTGGGTGATGTTCAGAGCGAACGAGGAAGAGGGCAGATGCTCTTAGGAGCATTAGTGTCTTTGTTCTTTCCTTTTTTGTCGGCTCAGAGAGGAACACATTTTCATTCCCTGACATAGCGGTTTTGTCAGCTTGGGCCTCATCTTCTGACTTGGGCTCCTCAACAGACATGGCCACCCATCTCCGAACTCGTCTTGGAGAACTCGGAGAAGTGGACGGAGTGTCTGGGTGGTGCTTCTCGTGCCTTGCAAGGGTCCGCGGGAAGAAGGCACAGGGCACCTGGCCCCGCAGCATCTGGGTCTCCTTTGTCCTTGCTGGCAGATGCCAGACCTGCTGCAGACTTTCCCAGATCAGACGGAATCTTCCTCCCACGGGCTCCAGAGAGATGCGATTTCTACATCTCTTTAGAGAAGTTACAGAAGAATCTATACATTATAATACCATTGAGGTAAAGTGCAAAGGCATACTAAATGATCTCCTGGGACTATGTACACGTGAGACCCACAAATATCTGAAATCAAAGTAATCCTTAAGGCGGTTTATGTTTGTGACTGTGGAGAGGGTGAGTGCAGTGTAAGAGACTTTTCTCTAAATCTGTCAGACTTTTTTATTTATTGGAAGTGAGCTAAAGAAAATATTTTTAAATGCCCAAACTCAACAAAGCTTATGGTTGGATATTGTGCTATTTTCTATAGTTTTTTGGGCACTTGAACTATTTTGTCATTAAAATAGGGAAAGAGGCTCCTCCCTGGTGGCCAGCGGGTTAAAGTACAGCATTAAGAAGCTAAAGCCACTTCAGCATGAGTTCGATCCCAGCCGGGGAGGTCACCACATGGCGTGGAAGACCTCTCCTGACCAGCCCCGCTGCTCCCCTCAGCAGTATACTTCGATGGTCTGCCTGTTCTGCTCCCCACTCAGTCTCTGGTGAATCCTCTCACCACCCCTGCACCTCTGGCCTGTACCCCAGTTCTGTATGCATAAATAAGTAAACCTTTAAAAAAAAAATAAGGAAAGAAGAAGCGAGAGCCCATAAAGAGAAAGCAAGTAGCATAAGGTAGGAAAATCCTGTTGCTGGAAATTTTCCCATGGAACTCAAAATGGCGCAAACAGTGAACTCAAAATGGCAGCACAGGGCTCACTGAGAAAATGCTAAGCAGCCAGTCTCAAGCTGAAAGAACTCAGGGCATACATGAGCCAAGAGCCCTTTTAAATCCATCCAACCAGATGATGAATCAAATAAAAGGATACAGGAGTGAAGAAACCAGGCTAACAAGTCTGTGAGTACTGAATTCACACAGCCAAGATTAAGCTTGCATTGGAAATCAGTGTTGCAGAACAGAATATAAATGCTGTGTGGGTCAACATTTTAGAATTAATTTAACTAGCAGAAGTTGATAGATCAGGTAGGGAACATAAGAATAAGTGTTATGTGTTCTTCCCATCATTGTGCTGGCAGAATCCAGTCATTTTTCTCTTTAAAATGAAAACATGGTGAGGAGTTGTGTTTTGTTTTGTTTTTTAATCACAAGAATACTTTGCAAATCAATATTTTTCCTTATTAAAAAATCTACCTGAAGTTCAGTAATGTACGCATTTTTCCCCTCGATAATTTTCTGTATGCTGTCTACAAATAAGACTTAAATAGTGAAACTAGGTTAAAAAAAAAAAAAAACAAACAAACAAGGGATGTCCAAGGACCCTAAATTGTTGTACGGGGTCCATTCTAATGGTTGGCCACCCACACACATAAAAGCAGAGAAAGCAGACTCAGCATGCTCAAAAATCTTTAATTGGTGAGATGTTGAAAGAGAGAGAAGAAAGGGTTTCAAATAACAGACTCCCAATCAAACTCTGAAATAACCCATCCCCTCGTGGGCAAATGCTCTGCCAAACAGGCTGAGCCCAAGCGGGAGCTGAGGCCCAAAAAGCTCTCCAGGACTCCACTGCATCTCCCAATGGGAAACCACAAACAAAGGGTTAAGGAGGTCCCAGGGACCTGGACAGGAGACACCTAAAAGTCGCAGCATAATCCAGCAGGAGGTCAAATAGCAGCTGCCATCATCCTGCAAGAGCCACCTGCCAAAGCCACTCCAAGTGCTTCTCAACCACCCTCCCTCCAGCTGCTCCCCAAGCATTCTGGGATGGGTGGGAGTTGTAATCCAACACATCTGAGTTGTTGACCTGGAAGTAGAGACTGGGAGAAATAACTCCCATTCCAGTGGCCAAGGCAGTGCTCCTCCCCATGTAACAATAATAATTTCTATTATAAATAATACATATAAGGATCTCTTTTTTGAGATTTTTTTCTGTCCATCTCTCTCTCTCAGTCTTTCTAAGCTATACACACTGAGAGATCCAAATAGTGGTCATCAGATGTCCATGCTTCTTTCCAGTGGCATGATAGTGATTACTTTCTTTCTCCTCTATATTCTCCTGCATTGTTTAATTTGTCATTGTTGGGAGCTGCCTGGTGGTGCCAGGAGTGAAAAGTCTCAGCACTATGGAGCCGCCCATGGCTACTGTGGTAAAGCTTGATCCCTGGTCGGGGCGCTGACCCACACAGCACAGCAGACCTCTCTTGTCTCGCCCACTGCTCCCATTACATTCTCAGCAGTGTGATTCACTGAATCTGCCCATTCTGCTCCCCACTCTGTCTCTGGTGAATCCTCTCAGCCTACACATATTCTTGTATGCATAAATAACTTTTTTTTTTTTTTAATCTGAGCAGGTGACCAACACGAGTACACACTCGCACGCATATGCATTCTACAGTTTACCAACACTTAACTCGTCCCCCAAGTCTCCATCCACTTCTCCCGCCTTGCCCTTAGTGTTCAGCGTACTCTCCTACTCTCTTTCCCTCAGAAACTCAAACTCACAGATGCTCCCTCCAGACAGGAGGCCTTTGTATAAGATAGCCTCTATCGGGGAAGCCCTTCCACCCCAGTTCGACTCTTCCCTCCTCCTTTGGTCTGGAGAACTTCTGCTTATCTTGCAGTTTTTACTTCATTGTCACTTCCACAAGGAGATGCTCCACTCTGGGCTAAATCAGATTTCTTCGCTAAAAATCACGTAATTCCCGTGGGGGCGGAGTGGGGAATGGGATCAAAAACGGGGGGGGGGGAAGGGAGGGAAATGCACAGGACTATGGTGGTGGCACAGGGGTGATTTGGTGATGGGAAACCCGCGGGGATTACAATCGAGATGGAAAAAAAAAATGTGCAAAATGATGTAAAAATAAACTTTGTAATAAAAAAAAAATCACGTAATTCCCCTACTTGAATGATGTGCGACTGCCTGCTCCATAGAACTCAAAAGAATGACCTAACCTACAAAGGATCTGTGCAGGTGTTTAGGAAGAAAAAAGTGCCTCCGTAGAAAAAGAGTCATAATCACTTCTCAATTATTCCTGTGAATGGAGAGTGGCATGGAAAAATCTGAAAAAATTAAAATATGGTGCAACAACATTACGATAAATGGAGTCTGTTCCCCAAAGAAGTGTTGCCGTTGACAGCAGGCCTGATGGCTTCCCAGATGCAGCGCCTGCAGGTGGAGCTCTCCCACTGGGACCTGTACTGTGCGCCATGGCATCTGCACGTGGTTTTCCTCCAGATGAACAGTGGAGCTCCTGGACTGGAGAGGGAGACCATGATGGCCACACAAAAGGGATAATACCCGCACAACCTGCCAGCCCCAAAGGCAGCTTCAGGCACCCAGACCCTGACGTGTGCCCTCCCTCTCCAACAAGAAAATAGTGGCTACGTCTGCGAAGACATCCACAGTGCCGTCGTTTGGTCTGCACAAAGCTGAGGTCCTAGCTGTGGAACCCGTTACTAGCTGGTACCCCCGATAGGTTGGTTCACTGAGCCTTTGTACAAATTCACTCAAAATATGCTGTAGTTTCCTCTTTCCAATAAAACTCCTTCTCTGTTAACAAATTACAAGTGTCATAAATGGCAAAGTTTCTTGCCACCTTTTCTATGACTGTAGTAGGGTGTGTGTGTGTGTGTGTTTATGAGAGAAAGACACAGACAGAGAGCACGAGATCTTTATCCATCCATCCAGCAGTGGACATTTAAGTTGCTTCTGTATCTTGGCCATTATGAATAGCTGCAATGAAATCTTGCCATTTGCAACAACATGAATACACAGTGAGAGGATTATGCTAAGTGGAATAACTTATAACTCATATATGATATGTAAAGAAAAAAAGCAGATGAACAAAGCAAAACCTTAGATTCTGACAACTGAAAATCACCAGAGCAGAAGGGGACAGTGATGGGTAGAAAAGAGAGAAGAGGTGGACTGGACGGCGGTGGCCAGAAACTAGTACTTTTGGGGAGAGGGATACAGAGTATGGTTTCGTGATGGCGTTAAGAGTACTGCTGCACCTTCTACACTGATTATAAGCCTGTGTTGCTGCAATAAAAGGGAGAGTGCATTTAGAAAAAAACTACTAAAAATAAACATTTTTTATTGCTACAAATATGACCTTTAAGAACTGATCTCAGTTTATGATCCTCCACTTGCTATGTGATTGTGTAGTTATTTGCTTTTTTTCTCTACTTGAAAGTCCCATACAATCAAGTAACATCTCTGTTCCTACACTTTTTGTGAGGCCTCTATACACACAAGGTACCAGATCTGAGAGAATGAGTGAATGACTGTGACAGAAGGAGCCATAGCCTCCAAGCAAGAGATAGCGGGGACACGCGCCCTCCACAGTTACTGAGACCAAGAGGCAGGCAAGAGTCCCTGCCCCTTTGCGCATTCATCAAAGTGGGGTCTAGACATATAGTGCTGCTGGCCAGCAACACTGTGTCTCAGGTAAATCACATCACCTCTCTGAGCCCCCGTACTTCACTGTAAAGTGTGTGTCATTCTTCCTACCCCCAGAGTTGTCAGGGGACCCAAATGAGTCTTGGATGTGAAAGTGAGTTTTTTAAAGTTTTAACACTGGACAAGCAGTGTTCAAAAGGAGTTTTACTGGGACTTTAAATGGAAAGCTAAACCAAATTGACAGGAAATATCATAGCTAACACGTAGGTATTTAGGTAGGTGGTCTTAGGCTCCTTACTCTAGGGTGATACAGAAGCCAGGTGCCTGCCTGCCCTACAGAATGACAAGTTTAGCTATAAAGGGATCTGTTGAGCACAATTCACTAGGCACTCAGCACCTCACGTCCAAGTGGGTCAGGTGGGCTAGATCAGGCCCGTGTGAGGCCCTAACAGAGGGATAATTTTTAGATAATTTTTAGCCTGACTTTGGGACCCCAAAAGGAACCTGCCTCTGCCTCCCTTTCCTCTGCTCTGCCCATGTTGTTTGGCCCTTGGATTTCTGGGTGAGGTTCAAAGAAAGCCTGCTCTGGCCCACACATTCCCCGGGAGACCTCAGGCTGAGCTGCCTCACCCTGCAGTGGCTGCTTTGATCCTTCTGAGGCCTCTGGCTTTGGGGCCGGAACCTAAGCCCTGACCACTTTTAAGTTTCTCCAACCTCCATTGCAGTTCAGCATCCTCCTTACCTTCTAGGTTTGAACTAGGACCCCGCAGGGCGGGCCTCTAACTGTGGTCACATATTGCCTCATTTCCCACCAGATGGTGTATATTCTGTGTGGGTGGAAGCCCTGGGCTCTAGTCCTGTACCCAGCAGGGAGCACAGCCTCTTCTTTCAAGGAAGCAGCAAAAGGGTTCAGGAGACAGGCCTGGAGTTGGCCTGCCAACCTCCAGCTTCCCCCTCATCCCTCATCCCTTCTGAGGGAATACCTCTCTGGTCTCTGATAAGACACGCGTACGGCTCAATAGGAGCTGCAGGCCACAGAAGAAGAATCCCATTGACCATGAGAAGCTGCTGCCGCACCAAGTCTTTGAAAGAAATTGCTCGGCCAACTCAATTGCGTTAACCAAGCTCACACCATTCATTCTGGAAACCTTGACTGCCATACACAAGCAAAAGATCTTGGTTCAAGGTGCCATCTGTAACATGAACAACTTTGACCAATGGGAAATTGAGTTAGAAAAGCGCCTAGCTAAGAAATTTGAGCCTGAGCTTGGTGGCAGGAGCCCCATGACCTCTTATGCTTCCTCCACCAAAGGCTGATCAACTTCATCAAGCAGGAGTGTGAGGTCAGAAGCCATTAAACTCACCCTCCAACACAGCCCCTGTTGTAACTGGTCTTTCTTGTCCCTCCTCAAGCATGGTCCTGCCCAGAGCACCATCTGGTTGCCAACTTGCACCACAAGCCCTTTGTGAGTGCTGGTCTGGAATTGCCATCCTCGCCCCCTCCATAATTAAGGGCCTTCTGTTTTACAACACACTGGAGTGTGTCAGTGCAACTGACCTGTGTTCACATTATCCCTGTACCAGGCAGAGAAATAAAGGTGCCTCTAAGGAGAAAAATAAAATAAGGCAATTCCTATCAAAAATCCCAGTGGTTCCTATGGAAAACTGTTTGGAGGTTCCTCAAACTGCTTAACATGGAGCTTCCCTACGACCCAGCAATCCCACTCCTAGGTA
>NW_004567141.1:3185094-3198482 GCF_000260355.1 Condylura cristata
CTCCTGATTTTACAACTATATCAATCAAAACAATATGAAATTGGCACATAGACAGACCTACATATAGAGCAATGGAACAAAATGAAGAACACAGAAAAACCTCACGTGTGTCAGGTGATTTTCAATAATCATTCCAAGAATATATAGCAGAGGAGAGAAGGAATAGTCTCTTTAACAAAAGATACTGGGAAAAACCAGTTATCCACTTGAAAAAGAATGGACTTGACCTTACTTTATATTGTATACAAAAATTAACTCTAAAATTAATTAAAATGTAAACCTAAGACCTGCGTCTATAAATCTCCAAAAAAACAAAACAAAAACCCATGGGGGAAATCTTCATTGCATTGTCATGAGCAGTAATTTCTTGGATTCTTGGATATAATGCCAAAAGCAGGTAACACAAGCAAAAATAGACAAGTAGGACTATATTAAACTTAAAAACTTCTCAGAGCAAAGGAAGGAATCAACTGAGGTAAAAGGCAACCTACAAATGGGGAAAAATACTTCAAACAATACATCACATAAGGAGATTCAGAATTTATAAAGAACTCCTACAACTCAGTACCAACAACAAAACCAGAAATAACCCAATTTTTATCATGGGCAAAGGACGTGAAGAGACATTTCTCCAACCTAGATATACAAATGGCCAACAAGCATATGAGGAGTTCAGCATCGCTAACCATCAGGGAAATCAAATCAAAACAAGCACAGATATCTTCTCATACTCATCAGATGGCCACTATCCAAAACACAGAAAATAAGGGCCTTGCCTGGTGACATAGGGGTTAAGTCTCAGTGCTATCACCTATGGCCTGAGTTCAATCCCTGGCCAGGGAGCTGACCCACCTGGTGCAGCAGACCTCTCCTGTCTCACCCACTGCTCCCCTCAGCAGTGTACTTCAGTCAGTCCAATTTTCCTGCTCCCCACTCTGTCTCTGGTGAATCCTCTCATCCCCTGCACTTCTGACCTATACCCCAGTTCTTCTACACAAAAATTAAAAATCAGAAAATAGGAAGAGTTTGGTGAGAACATGGGAGAAATGAAACACCAGGTGCTGTTGATAGGAATGTAAAATGGCACAGACACTATGGAAAACAATTTGGAGATTCTTCAAATGTTTTGTTTTTTTTTTAAAGATTTGTTTATTTATACATACAAAAACCAGGGTATAGGCTGTAAGTGTGAGGACTCACCAGAGACAGAGTGGTGAGCAGAACGGGTAAAGCCACTGAAATACACTGCTGAGGAGGGCAGTGGGTGAGACAGGAGAGGTCTGCTGCACCATGTGGGTAAGCTCCCTGGCCAGGGATTGAACTCATGCTGCAGTAACTGGCAACAGCTTAATAGTACAGTGTCTTTAATTCCTGTGCCACCAGGGAGGCCCTCAAATGTTTTTTTGAAAGGAATTCCTGCAATCTCACTCCTGGGAATATATCCAAAAGAAATGAAAGCAGGATCTCAAAGAAGTATTATCATTCCCACATTTGTTGTAGCATTATTCATAAGCACCAAGATGTAGAAGCACTCTACATGTCATCAATAGATGAATATATAAAGAACATGTAATATGTGATGGAGTATTATGCAGCCTTTAAAAAGAATGTCTTTCACGTGGTAACAAGGATGAACCTTTAGAACATTATGCTAAGTGAAATAAGCCAAGCCTCAAAAGATAGATGCTTACTGACTCTGCTTCTATAAGCTATCTAAAGTAATTGAACTCATAAAAACAAAGAATGGTGGGTGTCAGGACCTGACTGGGGAGGGAATGGGTAATTATTGTTCAGTGGGTACAGAGTTTCAGTTTTGAAAGATGAAAATTAGTTCTAGAAATGTGCTGTACAACAATGTGTGTATTAACTAAAAATACTGTACATACACTTAATATTTGTTAAAAGGGTAAATTTATGTTATGTATTTTGTATACAATTTTTTAAAGATTCATTTTTTTACTTATTTATGCATACAAGAACTGGAGTGTAGGCTAGAGGTGAAGAGTGAGATAATTCATCAGAGACAGAGTGGGAAGCAGAGTAGGCTGAGGGGAGCAGCAGGCAAGACTGGAGAGGGACCCATGCTGGGCCACATGGGTCAACATATGGGTCAATCCCTGGCCAGGGATCGAACTCAGGTTGCAGTGGCTGCCAATAGCTTGATAGCACTTAAACTTTAACCCTTGTACCACCAGAGAGCCCCTTGTATGCAAAATGTTATATGTAATTTATTATTATTTATAAATGTGCCATTTGGAGATGGTTATA
The DNA here is from genome assembly GCF_000260355.1 of Condylura cristata. Taxonomy (NCBI): domain Eukaryota; kingdom Metazoa; phylum Chordata; class Mammalia; order Eulipotyphla; family Talpidae; genus Condylura; species Condylura cristata. The sequence continues at coordinate 3,187,363 of NW_004567141.1, forward strand.
TATATCTATACACACACACACACACACACACACACACACACACACATATATGTGTGTGTGTGTTTGTATAAAAAAGTGAGTAAATTCACCCTTCAGTCAAGGCAGCATAGTAACCCCCAGGACAGACAAAGGGGGTGCTTTCCTTGTATCTGCACTAGGGCTACTGTGAAAGAACAGTGGGAAAGGGGATCAGCATGCTACCAAGACTATCGGCCCTTTGTGAGGCAGATAGGTTTTAGAAGCGTGAGTATCCACAACTGGATTCCAATAAGACAGTCTGTGCCCGAGCATCTTTTGAAAAACATTAAGCTGACCCAGGTGAACCACTGGCCCAGAGCCCTGCAGGCTAGTCTTCATGCTCTGTCCCTCGGCCCCCACGGGCAGGCATCTCCCCCCAGTTGGGGTTCTCAGTGCAGGAGCAGGGCAGATGCAGAGAGGCAGGCGTGGTCACCTATAGCATCTACAGCGTGTCACTTCCTTCATCCCTCCCCCAGTTCCAACTCTGGCCTCTGTCCCCTGTGTTCCTTGCACCCCTTCTTGCCCCTCCCACAAACTTCTCTGCATATGTGGACTTGAAGCCTCACTGCTACTCTTCTCCTGAGCCTGAGAGTCATGGCCCCCTCTCATGGAATTGCAGGGAGGACTTAATGGGACGCCCAGCGTGCCTGAAGATGAAAATGAACCGGAGTCTGGGCTCAGAGGCCCAGAGACAGTGACGCGTGGCACAGGAGGGAAGCTGCTGACCCAGGACTGACAGCACCTGCTGGGACCTGCAGTTCTGGCTGCTGTCTTGCTCTGGCCCTGGGGTTTCTCTGGAGACTATCTCTGAGGACCCAGAGCAAAGACTGCCAAGGCATCAGGCGTCTCTGAGGGGTGGAAAGTTTTTAATGAATATCACAAAGGGACTGGGTGAGGCAAATGCAAACTCCAAATCCAACTTTTATTGCCATCCTTTGATTGAGCAGGAGGGAGGGGGCTCAACCCCCCTTAGCTCATTCCCAGACCCAGAGGCAGTCGGTGGGGAGTCCCTGGACGTCTTCCCCACCCAGCAGAGGGGATGGGGGAGAGAGGAGTGGTCTCTACTGCTGTTGCCAGAGACAGAGAGACAGTATCAGGCAGGAGTATCAGATGCCCCAAGGGTACAGGGACTGAACAGGTGAGGGAATTCTCTTGGGGACCCCAAACAGCATGGAAATCTCACAGAAGGGCCCCTAGGGTCTATTGGCTCCAGGGACTGAGACCCTTGGGGAGGTACCCCCACGTTGAGATACTTATAAAGAAGCCCTGAGATCCCTGCCTCCAGCTCTGCAGGGTCAGAAGGTCTGGAGGGGAGCCTGGACAGAGGCCTGGGTGACTGAGGAGGCTGAGGAGGAAAGCTGGGGGGAACACGAGGGGCAGCGAGGGGCAGTGCTTCCAGGGAGGGTGGGAGGGGTCCTCTAGCTGCTGTTCTGCTGCTCCTGCTGGCGGATGAGGTTGGCAATGGGGCTCGTTATGCCGCCTATCAAGGTCCAGTACTCATCGAAGCTGATGCGCCCGTCGTGGTTGGCGTCCAGATTCTGGATGAGCTTGTCGGCAGCCTTTCTGTTCCCGGTGTCCTGAAGGGGAACCGGGGGTCAGCTCTGCTGAGCGTGGCAGTCCCTCAGCCCCCAAGCAACGCCAGACAGTCCTAGCACCTGATCTGGCAATGTGAGTAGGGCCTCACTGAGTAGGGAAGGCCCTCTTGAGGGAAAAGGGCTTGAGGGGCGGCGGGTAGCAGGGCCCTGGGGTAAGAGAATCTTACCGTCAGCATATGATTGAGTTCTTTCTGAAGCATCTTGCGGAAGCTGCTCTTGCTGATCTTGTTCTTGACCAGGCTATGTTTAGACACGTATTTGTAGAAGTTTTCCACCAAGACCACGACTGCCTTCTCCAGCTCTGTGTAGCTGTCCGCCATCTCACTGCCTCACTCCTCCTGGGGCCTGGGAACAATGAGGAGAGGGGGATGAGAAGAGGGCCACAGGCCAAATCTCCTCATACCTCCCTGCCTTCATCCTCCTTCACAAACACACCCTGAGCCCTGGCCACCACCACCACCCCCACACCCCTCCCCCCACTAGCCAGTTCTTGGGAGGTGGCTTGGTGAGGGGGACACAGGGTGGGGGGGGCCTGGAATGAGAACTATGTGGTTCCTCTAATCCAGGTGCTCCCCAGCTCAACCGCCTGGACAGGTTCTCCAGGACCTTCCCCAGCCCCAGGCGCTGGGCTGGTCCAGTCCCAATGAGAGTAAGAGGCTCCTGTGGGAAGAGCCGGAGAGTAAAGGCCCAGGCTTCCACCCTGCCCCACCCCTGCTCAGCCAGAGCCCCAGCCCTGGTAGCAGGCACAACTAGGAAGTGCTAAAATGAGCCAGGAGCTGGAGGCAGGAGCCATATCCGCCCCAGGACTGGGTGAGACCCCAGCTCCAAGGCAAAAAGTAGAAAGTAGGGATCTGCCTCCCTCCAATTCCATCAGCCAGGTTTCAGGGCAGTGAGTCCAGGGTCTCAGACCACGGCTGCCTCTCTCTGGGAAAGGACAAGGTCCTGATCCGTCAAGACAGACTTATACAGGGCCCCGTCGTACCCCAATAGCCTACCCTCCCTCACATCCAGCCCAAAATATAGAGCAGCCCTCCCCCCCATTACCTAAGGAGGAGTGAGGCCTGGTCCTGCCCCAGTTGGAGACAGTGCAGAGCTAGCAGCAGCTAGCTCAAGGCCAAGACCACGTCACCCTCTCACCCCAGGACAAAAGACACTCACATTGCAAGCGGACACAGCCTGCTGAATAACAGGATATGAGGGGAGCAGGCGGATCTGCTCTGAGCCCCGCCCATGCCCAGAGCCCCCCCAAGTGAACTGGGCAAATGAGACTCCCCTCCCGCCCCCAAGCCCAGGAATGAGCTGTAGCCGCCCTGCCCTCTGGGTCCTGGCAAGGGGAGGTACACCAGGCAGGGACAGTCACCCTCCCGCCCTGAGAGGCCCACAGAGGGAGGTCCACCTCACCAGGCCACACTGTCCCTGCCGCCTGCTTTCCCATGCCCTGGTGGCCAGGATTCCTCCTGGGCCCATTGCTGGGCCCTCTCACCTAGCTGAAGCCTGCCCAAACGGCACCTCCCCAGGGAAGCCTGCCCTGACCTCTGCCCTCAGCACCCTCCCCCTCTTCACTGCCCAGCTGGCATTCACTGGGCCCACTACCTACCAAGGCTGTAATTTCTTCCCAATGTGGATAGTGTTTCTAACATGCAACCATCGTGTTTTTCAAACCAGAGGTTTGGGGGCCCCTTTGTTTCGAATCCTGTATCTACAGCCTCCCAGCTTTTAATCTCCAAGGCTCCCCTTGCTCGCTCCAGGTAAAAATAAATATGCCACCTCCTTTCAGCCCTGAAGCCAGGCATCCAGACCCCAGTCACCGGTGAGCTTTTTCTTCCTACAACATTTTCTGAGAGAAGGAGGAGACCCAGAGGGACTAGGCAAGGAAACACAATGGAAGGAGAGGTGGGAGGATCAGGGTCAGACTAGGCAGGTCCGCCCTGTGGCCTTTCCCCACCCTGTCAGCCCAAATACTGTGGCCAGAGGTCAGAAGGATGAGGCACGGCCCCCAGACAGCAGGAGACCATGTGTTCTCCCTAGACTCCAGTAAACATATAACCATGTGGTTCAATGTTTACATCTTTGTAAAACTTTGGGAAGAACACTTAACATTCACCACTTAAGAGGAGAAAAATGTTTTAATCCATGACCTCCTGCTGCCCTTGGGGAAGGAATGTCCCAGGCCTTGACCCACAGATTCTGAAAGTGGAACCCAATTCAGCAAGGCATGTGCTTGCTGAATCAAGCCTTGGGGATAGGGAGAGAGCCCAAAGAAAACCCCCAGCCTCTACCATCCTAGATCCCACTTGTCCCTAAGTGAGGAATGCAGTGAGAAATAGCCATCCAGAGAAAGGGAAAGAAATCAGTTTGGGAGGTGGCATGACTCGGTGCCCCTTCCCCTGGGCAGGTCCACCCCCTCCCACCGCTTGTCTGCTGGGGTTTTCTTTCCCTGACCAGGGGAGCTTCCTCTCTCCCTTCCTCCTTATATCCTCCCTTCCAAGCCTCTACCTGGCCAAGGTGAGACTCAGGAGAGCACCTGGGAGACAGTGAGCCTGTTGTCCAGCCTGTTGTCGTGAGGGCTAGCTCCGAGGCTCTGGGCTTCAGTTCCCAGGCTTCCAGATAGCGCAAGAGCTTTCACAAACACACTTGCTTCTAGTCAAATGGACAAAGTTACAGATAACCATCCAGGTAAGTGCTTTCCTGAAGGACATCAGGTGGGAGAGCCAGGTATCATTACCTCCTTCCTCCCTCCCTACCATGGAGGCCAGGAGAGAGGTTCTGCTGCCACAGAGCCCACTGCCTCCTGCCTGCCCCGTCCTCCCAGGAAGGGGCAGTGGGTGCCCAGGCATGGGTTGGAGTCACAGCCCCTTCCAAGGAAAGGTCTGACAGGTCAGTCCTGCGTTGACTTTGCCACAGGTAGATCTTGGCCTGAGAACTAAGTGGAGGGCAGGGTGTGTGTGATGGGGGAGAAGATGCACATGGACATTGGAGCCTTCTGAAAAAAGTGGGAATGGGAGAATCACTGATGTTCCAAAGGGCCCCCCAGCCCTCCCCCATCTTCTCATTGTCGTCTCCCTGGCTGATTCATCATTGAGCAAACCACCCCGCCCACCTCAGCTCAGCTTGCTGACTTCCCCAAAAGCCCAAATTGCCCAGCACCATGCCCCTGGGTCTCAGCCACTCCAGCCCCGCCCTCCACCCTCAGGTTGCAGCCCCACCTCTAAGTGGCTCCTAACCACCCCCCCACCCCCACCCCCATCTCTTCAACTGCTTTCAAGTCTGGAGACCTGAAGAGCAGCCACACCCTCCAAAATTCACCTTCTCTTCCCACCTCCACATACTCTGGAGTCCTAAATTGTTTCCAAGTGTTAGAATAAGTCCCTGTGCAGGATCCTGTCCCTCTTAGTCTCCATACACCCTAGAGCCCAGCCCTCTCAAGTCTAAATCGGACACTCTGTGTCCTGTCCACATATCCTGAATCCCTCCACTCATTGATTCACCCTTGGCCTGCTCATTCACTCACTCATAGACTCATTTATTCACTCTCATTCATTCACTTACTCATCCTCTCACTCATTCACTTATTCATTTCCTTCTTCATTCACTCATTCGCCCCAACTGCTTTCAATATGCAGAAAAAATACAATCTGCCCTGGGCTGGGAATGCTTTGCTCCCCTGGAAAGCTGTCTGCTACCTCTTCTCATGCTCGTTCTGGACCAGAAGCTAATCTCGTTCTGGACCAGAAGCTAATCTCTCCGTAAGGGCCCCCACCACCCTGTCCCACTCCTCACAGGATGCATCCAGCTCACTCCAAGCACACAGCAAAGGGCACTGCCACTCCCAGTTCCCTCTGCTTGGATGACGTTCACCTTCCATCCACTTGTGCTTTTGATGCCAATAGCTGAGGCAAATAACTTCTCTGAAATTTTTGCTAGAGTGAAATTTGAAGAGTTTGATGGGGAGACACACACACATGCACACACGCCACAGCACCCTGGCCTCGTCAACACTCAGAGAGTTCTTTACTAGCTGGCAAGGAAAGGCTGAACTGCTCACCAGAACCTCCAGGGCTCCTTTCCCAGCACCCTTGCCCTCACCCCCCACTCCACAGGGCAAGGCAGGGGAACCCTACTGTAAGTGCAGGTGGCTCCAGCAAGCAGAGCAAGTCAAGCCAGAACCTGCCTGGGTCCTGAGGTAGATGAGAAGCTGTGGGGGTTTCCATTGGCCCCTCTCCCAGAGCTCCCAGGCTCCCCAGGCCTCACCCAGGTCCCACCGGGCCCCAAGATCCCTCCCAGGGAACAGCTCTCAGAGCCCAGCAGGGGGTCCCTGCTTCCAGAGACCCTCGGGAGTCTTGAGGTGAAGAGAAGCCACCTCAGCCCCGGCCTCCCCTACTGGAGCTCTCAGGCTCCAGGGGTCCTCCCCTGCTCCTCCAAGACAGAACACCCAGGACCCAGTGAGGCCTGTGTCCAGGTCTGACCACCCCTCTCAACTCCCCACAACCAGACAACCCGCATTCGCCCTTTTTGTGTTAGGGGAGGCTTTGAGCAGCTGCGGCAAATCTCCCAAACCAGTGGCCCAGCCCCTGGAGAGAAGCCCAGACAGCTGCTGGGCCAGAGAAGGGGTCTCGTCAGCCCATACACCCCTCAGAAGGCGTCTCCAGCCCCCAACCCCACCAGAACTCTCCAAATTGCAAAGAGGCCTAAGAGGAAAGTTAACAATTAACGAAATCTTCCTGCCTAGTCCCGGGCAGGCCCCCCTCCCCAGGCCCCTTCATCGCCCCCTCTGCTGGCCTCCAGGCCTGTGGGGCCTCTCGGCAGCCCCGACCTCCCAAGTCAAGCCTGGGGCACTCACCTGCCTCCTGCGTCCACCTCCTCTCCAGTAGGGCTCTGGGGCCTGGGCTCTGGCACTGCCAAGCAGCTCCCCAGCTCAGCCCAGCCAGGACTCCTCCCCGCTGCACTCCCAGAATCTGTCCCACTCCCTCCAGGCCTGCCTGGCTGAGCTGGCTCGGTGGGGAGGTAGTTAGCGACTGAGCTCCTTCTTGACTTGGCCCTGGGGTTGGGCCCTCGTTAAAGGGATACACACCTTTTTTAACACCCTTCCACCCCCACCCTGAGGGAGTGGTGGAAGCTGGCACTCCCCCAACCCCACCCACCCAGCAGAACCTACAGGTGGGAAAGGAAGGGAATGACTGTCAGCTACCCTTCGCACCCCGGTTTCAGAGTCCTTCTGCACCCTCGTTCCAGAGACCCCAAAGGAAAAATTCAGGTAGCATTTTCAGGCCAGTCTGACTGACTCCGGAAACTTCCCTGCTCTTGGGATTTCAGAAAAAAATAGATAATTTCTTTGGGTGCAAGTCAGAGGCACTTAGGGCAGAGATGGTTCCCTGGTCTCCCCTCTCCAATTCAGCCCACCAGGTCGCCCCACTACCGATTCAGCTCCAATTCAGGAGCATTAATCACTCCACCCCCTTGCACAGTGGAGGAGTCCTCTGAACATACCCTTTTCTGTTCCCCCAAGATGCCCAAGGCAACTGGCCAGTTTGACTTGTCTCCCTGGAGGCAGTGGCTGAAGTCAGAGGGGACTCCTTCCTTCCTCCCCTGGCAGGGCTTCTGCTCACTGTGCACTCCCTGTGTGGCAGGCTGGCTGCTGAGCGCTTTACATGATGCCTTGCATTATCATCTAGCATTTCCCTTAAGGGAAATGTCATTAATATTCCCATTTTATGGACAAGGAAACGCATTCACGCAGCGCCTGCCCAAAGTTCCAAAGATAGTGAGTCGTAGAACCAGGATCTGAGCCTGTGTTAGCTCATTGTCCTTGCCATTAACGTCCAGGCTCCAGCAAACATGGGCTCCGGTCCTTGACTGCAATGTGTGCACAAGCCTCCGCTCTCATCTGAGCGCTGACCCCTGACAGAGGAGCCCATCCCTCAGAGAGTGCCCCAGCTCCCCGCTTTGGGGTCTGGTACCAACCTCAGTCCAAATCAATGAGGAAAAGAGAGCCCCCAGGCACTCTCAAACCGCCCACCCCACCCAATGCCTCTGTGGTTCACCTCCACTCTCCCTGACCCATGGACCCTGGAGGTAGTGTCCAATCAAGACAATATCATTTACTTTCCTTTTTTTATTTTTTTATTAAATCAAATGATACAAAACAACCATCATTCTGTAAATGCCCAAGTACCCAGTTGGTCCTCTTACTCCCAAAGCCTCTCCCACCCTGATCTCTCTTCCCATCTTAGCCCAGGGACAGTCTTTGGGAGAGGCTGGGGCAGAGCTGGATACAGGAATAGCATTAGACAGAGACTACTTGTGGTTGGGGAAGAGGTTAGGATGGGGTAGGTTCTTAGAGACGCTTGTTAGTACCAAATATCTAGCCCTATTCCCAGGCCCACAGCCCTGCTCCTCTCTACCCTTACCCGCTTCCCCGATGACCTGGCCCTCACATCATCCTTACCCATCCTAGCCCCAACCAGTCCTGAGCCCCTCGCTGGTGGGCACTCCCAGGCCCGTTAGCTGCACGAGCTCCCATGGATGACATGAACAGAGACACCATCCCCACCACCAGGGCCATTAAGAACCTGACCCTTGCAGAGGTGAGGCAGGGCCAACAGAGGAATGGGGTGGTGGTGGAGAGAGGAGTTCTATTTCCAGGCCCATCGTCTCTAAGGATCCCTTTCCCAACATCCCCCCAAGAATTCCAGGGGAAGTTTCTCAACTCCCCGGAACCGGGCTTTCCATCTTCACACTCTTGGCTGCTTCTCCAATCAGTTCCCAGAAACTCCCAAATTCCAATTTAGATTCGTTGCAGTTGCCCAAGTCAGCAATTTTCTCTTCTAGTCCACAGTTGCTCTAAGGGAGGAAAGACATGGCAGTTCCGTGAGGCAGCACCTCCCAATCTTCCCACACCACCCTGCCCTGGGGCAGGAAGCAGGACCAGAGCTGGCCTGGCACAGAGGCTCTGCCAAGGGGGCAGGGCTAGGGTGGCAACGCCAGACGGTGTGGGTGGGGCTTGTCGGGGCGAGGAGCACTTGCTTGGGGACTCAGGGCACTGTCTGGGGCAGGGTCCACTCCCTCAGTACCGGCATGAGGTGGGGCAGCTGTTGGGTGACCAGGTTCCGGAGCTCGGCAGCCGTGAGTGTCTCCTTCCCGCCCTCCGCAGAGTACTGATGGAAGTTCTTGATGAGGGTTTCGATGGCCCTCTCCACGTCACTGAATTCCTGGGCATCCTGCAGGCAGACACAGCACCCACATCAGAGAGGCTCCAGCAGCCATGTGACACCCCACCTCCCCCAGGAGCCTGACAAAGCCAAAGAGTCAAAGGGCAGCTGGAAGGCACATGGGCTCCCACCCACTCCAGAAGCCAGTACCCAGCTCCCCTCACCCCCACTGGCCTCTGCCCTAAGCCACAGGTTGAGCAAGGCTTCCTCCAGCCACCCCCATCCCATAGGCAGGGCAGGTCCCAGCATGAGGACGGGCATCCTCTTCCCAGGAGGGCTCCATCTGCATCACCTTGTGTGGGCACCAGGGAGAGGAGGCAGGTCTCCCCAGCAGGGTCTAGAGTACAGGGCAAGCCATAGTGACAGGGAAGAAGTAAGCGAAGGAACAGAGACCCTCAGCCTGGAGGAAAGAAGCAGGAGAAAGGCCAGAAAAGAATGGCCCACCTCGGCATTGGCCGACCGGCACTGCCCCATGCTGTCTGCTGTGCTTGGTCCTTTGGTGAATTTTGCTGTCCTATGGCCTGCCCTGGAGGGGCCGATGGCTCATGATCTGTGGTGGGGGGTAAGGGAGTTGGTAAGCATTTCTCAACTACCCTCTTTGAGACCTCAGATAGGCTGTGCTTTGTCCAGGGGGCAGAGCCAACCCCACACAAGGCCCAGTCCCTGTCAGGACGCCAGAAGTTAAGGTCACAGCCCCACGTAGAGAGTATCTTAGACCTCAGCTTAGCCTCAACCCTCCCACCTCCTCCTACCACTCACTTTTGCCCCAAACACACACACTGGTTTCCAGACCTGGTTCCCTGCCCTTTCCCTGCCAGACTAGAGTAGGACAGGCCAAGTGTGCCCTCCCAACAGGGGAAGCCCATTTGAAAAGCCCTGATTTTCCTTACCTGCTGGCAGCCGCTGAGACAGGACTGAAGGAGGCAGCTCACCTGAGCTCAGCTCTTATAACTGGGGGAAGGGAGGGGAGGCAGGGGCTGGGCCTCATCCCCAAATCACCCCTGCTCTTGCCGCAGCTCCGGCTGTCAGCCAGTAATGTGGCCCCGCCCTCCTTTGGCCCAGCTGAAATCCCGCCCTCTGCCCTGCCACTGGGAGAGAACTGGGGAGGGCTGGGGCTGGGGTGCCCCAGGCCCCAGAGCGGCAGGCTGAGTTGTGGGGAGACAGGAAAGGTTGGTGAGGGAAAAAGGGTGAGCCTGGAAATGCTATAGGGTCAAGCCTGAGAGGTGGGAGGGTCTGCAGCAATTGCAGGGCAGGGGAGTGGGCAGACTGTCATAAGCAAGAAAGAAGCAGCAGAGGCTGATCAAGGCAGGATCTGAGGTAGCGAGGGAATAAGGGATCTGTGGGTTGAGAGAAGTCTCCCAGCTGTACTTTGATGTCTCTCTCTTTTGATTTATCTCCCTCTCTGCTCCTCCCCTCCCTCCCTGTTTACCAGAGCCCATTTGGATAGTGACTCCAAGACCCAGCCCATAGGCTTCCAAGTGGCTGACAGATGAATGGGGACTCATCAGGAGGAAGGAGCTGGGCCCCACTGGAGGATGTGTTGTCTGGACTTCCCTTCAGCTCCCCTAGTCCAGCGGCTCCCCAGCCCAGCCCAGCCCGAACATACAAGGCCCCACCTCTACAAGGCCCCACCTATCCAAACTGGTTGAGCAACTTGATCCTCAGTACCTCCTCGGAGCCCTATCCCTTTCCTAACCAGCAACAGCATGGAAAGCCGCCCACCCGCCCCACTATGCAGTACCAGGGATGACCTGGATTGTGGGTACTCACCCCAAATGGCAATCATAACTAGGACTAGTACGGACCCTGGTCAATGACTTGCTGCCATGCCCCGAGGTCTACCAGCACTTCCCCCTAAAGCCCCCTCATTTCCCCTCATTTCTTGATGTTCCCAGATCCCCCCAACCCTGCCTGAGGGGAAAAGGGAGAGAGCAAGGGGATCTGTGCGGGTTAGGAAGTCCGGGAGGGCCCCAAGCCACACTTTCTGGGCCCCCTCCTGATGCCACACCCAGATCTCCTTCTAGGGCTGGCTGCCTTGGCCAGCCCCAAAGAGCCTAACTGTAAGTATCTCATGAGGGGGATTTTCCAAGAGTGTTTCATTTTGAGAGTTACTCTAATGGGTCTCAATCTGGGATGGGGAGTCCTTTGGTGTGAACGTCTTAGTCAAACGGCCCTCAAAGAGTCCCATCCTGGGGGTCCCTCTGAGGGCTCTGGGTCTGGGGGCGTTCAGCTGGAAGGCCTCCCTCTAACCACGTTGCATGGAGTGTGTCAGGGAGGGCGCCTTAACCTAAATGTTCCT
>NW_004567141.1:3199227-3204515 GCF_000260355.1 Condylura cristata
CTTAAAAATAGTACAGACCCAGGGGCCAGTGGCTCAAGAGGTTAAGTCTCAGCGCCATAAAGCTGCCCACAGTCACTGCAGTATGAGTTCGATCCCCAGCCAGGGAGCTGACCCACATGGCACAACAGACCTCTCCTTTCTCACTCTCTACTCCCCTCAGCAGTGTATTTCTGCCAGTTTTCCTGTTCTGCTCCCCCCTCTGTCTCTGGTGACTCCTTTCAGGCCCCCACACCTCTGGCCTACATTCCAGATGTATTCATAAATAAATAAATCTTTTTTAAAAAATAGTGCAGCCCCTGGCCCTCCCTGGTGGCGCAGCGGGTTAAAGCACTGCACTAAGAAGCTAAAGCCACTTCCGCATGAGTTCGATCCCCGCCTGCCCCGGAGGTGACCACATGGCGCGGCAGACCTCTCCTGACCCGCCCACTGCTCCCCTCAGCAGTGTACTTCGTCGTTCTGCCTGTTCTGCTCCCCAGTCTATCTCTGGTGAGGCCTCTCACCGCCCCTGAGCCTCTGGCCTGTATCCCAGTTCTGTATGCGCAAATAAATAAATCTTTAAAAAAAAAAAAAAAGTGCAGCCCCTAATCAATGAGTTGCCTCAGAGGTCTAGTAGCAGCTCCTCCTGGAAGTACCTAGCCTCTTGATATTCCATGAAAAATAATAGCATTATGTAGGGCCTTTATGGTGGCACAGACGTTAAAGTCTCAGTACCATCAAGCTATCCACAGCCACTGCAGCCCGAGTTTGATCCCTGACCAGGAAGCTGACCCATGTGGCGCAGCAGACCTCTCCTGTCTAACCCAGTGCTCCCCTCAGCAGTGTATTTCATCTGCCTGTTCTGCTCTCCCCTTTGTCTCTGGTGAATCCTTTTACCTCCCCCCCACACACACACACCTCTAGCCTGTACCCCAGTTCTGTATGTATAAATAAATAAATCTTAAAAAAATATTACCTACCTCAGTGGATTGTGGGAATAAACTAAGATAATGCAGGTAAAATGTTTAGTACTGTGGGTGGTGCGCAACAAACCTTCAACACTGTTTACTAATACCGATGGTACACACCTTGAGAAGAAGAAAACTGGACACCAGGAATACACTCCTGGGCCTAGAAGGCACTTTACCTGCCCAGAGTTCTGTTCCCCCTTTTTACATAGACATCCATCATCCAGGTCTCTAAATAGCTGGTGCTAGATGCCAAATACTGAATATTAGGCAATGAATAACATTCCTGGTCCTCAAATTGCTCATAATATTTGTATCCAGCCTCAAGTCAGGGCAGCGCTTTCTGAACCCCTAGTCTCGGAAGAAATCAGCGTGAGGCATGAATAAGAAACATCTGTGTCTCAAGGAAGACTCTTTATTTGGGAGGAGTGGGGTCCTGCCCAGCCCTGCCCTGCCCCCATCCCTCCATCTGACTTTACTTCTTCCGAATCTCCTGGGCCTTCTCCTTCCTGATCTCCTTGGCCAGCTCCCCAATCAGTCTCCAGTACTCATTGAACTTGAGCTCTGAGTCTTGATTCACGTCCAAGCTTTTCATCTTCTCATCTAAGGAGACCACATCCTAAGGAGACACCAAAAGGAGGAGAATAGATTAGCAGGAAGGGTTACTCAGATAAGAAGGACAAGAAGAACTTCCAACTAACATTCCTTTCCCACAGCACCAGCCTCCACTCCTTCAGGGCATACTGCTATGGTGTCTGTCCACTCCCAGGGGGCAGCAAAGGGACATGGGGAAAGTGACTTTGCGTGTTTGCTGTGGTGTAAATATCTCCCACCATGGCCAATCATGTGCAAACATGACGCCACCAACCACATTGCTGGGACAGACGCACATGCATGGGCAGCTCCAGCCACCACTGCACCCACTATTGCCCAAGATACTCGGGATGGCTCGCAGACATGGATTCTCCAACGCCCCTCAGCCTCTTCAAGGCACCTGCCCTCCTGCAAAGCTAGAGCCTTGCCAGCACTTACTGCTATTTCCATAACCCTCCGACTTCTTATTTCCCCAGTCAGGTCACTAGCCACCAGATCAGAGGAATGGCGGGGTCTCTGGATTTCTAGGAGGCCCTCGACAAAGGCTCTCACAATAGCCTGTGAAATAAGGATGCAACAAGCTGGGCCAAAAGGATCAAAGGAGCTGTTTCAAGATGACCAATCACAACCAGAGAAGGGTGCAGAGCTCCATGCTCAAAATTTGAATCAGCATTTGGGTGAAGATAGAGAAGACATCCCCCATCTGTAAACAGCACAAAGGTAATTCACAGAAGAACTGAGTGAGACTTTTTTTAAAAGCCACAGTCATGCTTAGTTACAAAGTCCTATGAGCACTGCCAGGCTAACATGCCCAGTGTAACATTATGTGTAACTAACTGTAAGCATACAATTAGTAAAGAGAAAGGACAAATATATAAGTATTAGGAAAGAAGAGTCAAGGACACCTCTTATTATATTAGCAATTATGTAATTGCATACCTGGGAAAAAACCAAGGGTGGCAATGGGTAACATTTCAACAAGTGTAAGCACTTGTTAGTGCTGACTGTTCAAGCATTATGCTACATACTTTACATGCTGCATTTAATCTTCACATCTGCTAGAGTTAAAGGCTCCACAAGTATGGGGACTGTGACCATCTTGTTCACCACTGCAGCCCAAAGCTGAGGATGGTGTCATGACAGGACATAACAGGTGCCCAATAAATATTGATTGGATAAATGCATGCCCCAAGCAACAAGGAAGATATTATTATGAGTCCATGTCACAGATGAGAAATTAAGGCTCAGAGGTTAAATAAAACCAGGTAGGAAAAGCAAGAACCTGTATTTGAACCTAGATTTTCAGACTCAGAGCTTATGCTCTTATCCTCTACTCTCTGTTCTTTCCCCAAATCATATTGGAAATGATAAAATGAGTCTCCCTAGTGGCCTAGGGGTTAAGTCTCAGCGCCATCACCCCATGGCCTGAGTTTGATCTCAGCCTGGGAGCTAGCCTACATGGCACAACAGACCTTTCCTGTCTCACCTGCCACTCCGCGTGGCAGTACATTTCAACAGATTCACTGCTGCTCCCCACTCTGTCTCTGGTGAATCCTCTCACCACCCTTGCACCTCTGGCCTATACCTCAGTTCTGTGTGCATAAATAAATAAATCTTTTTTAAAAAGTAATACTTTAGGTCTCTCCCCCATGGCACACTGAGAAGCTAAAGCCACTTCATCATGAGTTCGATCCCCACCCAGGAGGTGATCCACATGGCTCAACAGACTTCTCTTGTCTCACCTGCTGCTCCCTCAGCAATGTATTTCAGCTAATCTGCTTGTTCTGCTCCCCACCCTGTCTCTGGTGAATCCTCTCACCAACACCCCCACACCTCAGGCCTATACCCCAGTTCTATATGCATAAATAAATAAATCTTACAAAAATTCATTTCAATGTTCCGTTTCACCTAGAATTAAGGAAGTGTAAATCAGAACAAAACAGCATTAGCCCATATTAGGTTGACAAAGACGTGGAAAACAGGCATTTACATACACTGATGGGCATGTATTCTAGAACAACTTTGTTAAGAACCTGATTAGTTATGTCTATAAAAATTAAGAAAAACCTACTTTTTGAGCTAATATTTCTATTGCCACACATCTACCCTATGTAGGCATTTTCCATAAAAATGCATAAACAAAGATGTTTGTAAACAGGGTAAAAATGAACACGAGAGACTGAGACGTGCATCAACAGAGGAATGACCGCATAAATGGGGCCTGATCCACACAATGGAATCCAAAGCATTGTTTTTTTTTTCAATGGGAAAATATCCCCTAGGCACTGCTACATTTTTCAAAAGTTATCTGTACAACAGTAAGATGTGTTTCTTCATTCATTCACTCAACAATTTTGACCTTTTTTTTTTAACTGTTTTGCAATTTTGCTCCATATTTTACGGAACACATAGGAGTCAGGCAGGAGATAAAAGAGTGAACAAATTCCTTTCCTTGTGGGACTTACATTCTTGGTAATGCACACTTGTATAATGGAAGTCAAGTTGTAATGAACATGTTCTAACAGAAAATAAAGCAGGATAAAA
Organism: Condylura cristata; assembly: GCF_000260355.1. NCBI lineage: Eukaryota > Metazoa > Chordata > Mammalia > Eulipotyphla > Talpidae > Condylura > Condylura cristata. Next base: position 3,203,310 of record NW_004567141.1, read on the forward strand.
GAGAGCAAGAGTGGTGATCTTTTCTATTCAGTGGTGAAAGAAGGCCAAGCTAAGGATTGCACTTGAGCAGAAATCTGAATTAAAGAAAGAATGAGCCTAGCAAATACCTGGTGAGCCAGTTCTGGAATCTGCGGGACCCCAAGGGCCTTTTGACTCAGTGAGGAAAGAATTCAATCTCAAAACCAGAGTTCAGGCCTCCCTGGTGGTGCATGGGGTTAAGTCTTAGCACTATGTGGTGCATGTTCAGTCCAGCCCTGGAGCTGACCTGCATGGCCCAGCAGGCCTCTCCTGTCTCCCCCAGCTGCTCCCCTCAGCGGTGTATTCCAGTAGATCTGCCTGTTCTGCTCCCCACTCTGAGTCTGTTGAATTCTTTCACCCATACCTCCTACCTGCTCCCTGCCCCCCACCTCTAGTCAGTACCCCAGCTCTTGTATGCATAAATAAATAAATCTTTAAAAAACAAAAACAAAAAGAAACCCAGAGTTCAGCAGAAAAGCAAGGACAGGAAAGCTCTCTGCACAGAGAGGGGTCCCCAGTGGGTTGCTGTTGGGACAAAAAGCAAATATTTATATGGTTATAGTGGGCAAGGAGTAAGGGTTCAGCCTCTGGGGATCTTATCATTGTGTCTCTTGTTGGGGCCTGTAGGGTCCCCTAGGCTACCTGGCCTGCATTCCCTGAAGTGAGCTTCGGTCCAATGCTTTAGCACTGAGTTAACTGTGTTAATATTCTGAATTCCATTTTTTTTTAAAGATTTATTTGCTTATGCACACAAGAACTGAGGTACAGGCCAGAGATGGGGGGGAGGTGAGAGGATACACCAGAGACAGAGTGGGGAGCAGAACAGGCAGATTGTAGAAGTACACTGCTGAGGGGAGCAGCGGGCGGGTCAGGAGAGGTCTGCCACGCCATGTGGGTCACCTCCAGGGTGGGAATGAACTCGCACTGAGGGTCTGCAGCCAGCTTGCAGTGCTGAGTCATAACCCATTGTGCCTCCATTGAGGGCCTGAATTCTATTTTTACTGGGCTGAGGGCAGTAAATGATAAATGGGCCTGGGGCACCTGGGTTTGGGGCACTATTTCGTTTTCAGTTTAAGAAATGGGCTTGGGACAGCTAGCAACAACAAATGTTGGCGAGGATGTGGAGAAAAAGGAACTCTCCTGCATTGCTGGTGGGAATGCAAACTAGCACAACCACTATGGAAAACT
>NW_004567141.1:3205520-3249401 GCF_000260355.1 Condylura cristata
GTTTTGTTTTTAAGATGGAAGATATTACAGCACATTTGTAAACCAGCAGAGAGGGGAGTGCTGTGAAGGCAAGAAAAAGAGGGAATCTTTGAAAAAGGAAGTGCTTGTGTAGGAGAGAGGGAATGGGAACCAGGCCCCCAGAGTGGGGTCACCACAGGAACAGCGACAGATCATTCAGGCTAAAAGAAGGAAGGCCAGTCGGTAGATTTGATGAAGAAGCTCCTAGAAGTATTATTTTCAGTATTATTTTCTTAGTTAGAAAATTTCTTAGTGAGAGTGAGAAAGTAGAAAGAGGAAATGGCGTTCAAAAAAAATCATCTGAAAGAGATAGCAAATAAATCGACCAGGGACATGTGGCAGAATGGCCAGGGTTGCTGAGGGCCCCCTGTGGGCTGTGGTTACAGATTTAAAGCGAGGCAAGTCCACATGACAGTGCATTTTTCCTCAGCTAGATTCCCTTATGCAAGTGCAGAATGGTGGATTCAAGTGGATGGAGGCAAAATATGAGATTTAACCTGGGTTGGGGGAGAAACAGAAGCAAGGGAATTGAGAGAATCGTTATAATGATGAGCCTTATACCCCAACTTAGTAAGAAGAGTAAAGAGTGGTGATGGAAGAAGAAAAGTGATAGAAACAAGAGGTCAAAGGCCACTGTGGCCTCTCTACCACTTGGGATCTCTGCACCTATGTGTGTGTATGGCTTCTCTATACGTGTGAGTGTGTCTATGTGAAAGAACTGGATAAGATGGGCCCTCCCTGGTGGTGCAAGTGTTAAAGCGCAGTACTATGAAACAGCAGCAGCCACTACAACATGAGTTCCATCCCCTCCCAGGGCGCTGACTCACATGGCGCAGCAGACCTCTCCTGTCTCACTCGCTGCTCCCCTCAGCAGTGCATTTCAGTCAAGCTGCCTGTTCTGCTCCCTACTCTTTCTCTGGTGAATCCTTTCACCACCCCTGCACCTCCAGCCTGTACCCCAGTTCTACATGCATAAATAAATAAGTCTTAAAAAAAAAAAGACAAAGACATGAGGCAGCCAGGACACCTAGGTATCTGTTGACTGATTGTGTGGTTGAAGTCTGAGGTGGTCTGGGAGTGGCTCAGAAGAGACACCATGTACCTGCTCAGGAAGTCCTTACTGTATACATGGCCAACATGTCCTCATAAAGCTGCCAACCCTTGTCTTCCTGGGCCCTGCTCCTCCTGCCACTGCCACGCCATCAATTATGCTTGTTCATTACTGCTAACAAATAGCAAGAGGGCCATTCACTGGGCAACAGAGTCTTGCTTCGCAAACCTGCTCCACAATTTGTCTCTTAGTGTGCCCCTGGGGGTATGCTGGCACATTCCAGACCACCAGAGTTGGCGCTTGCACAGGGCCATGAAACCAGCACCAAGGATATATCCGCCGTTCTCAAGGCCGTGAAGAGAAGAGGAAGTCCAAGTCAGCTACACAGTAGCCCCACAGACCTTACAGTCTGTGATGGAAAGTAGAGTGCGTCTTTTTCATGTGTCATGGAGCAGATTTGCAAGGCAAGACTCTGCTGCTCAGTGAGCAGCCCTCTTGCTGCATTATTTTTTTAAAGGTTTATTTATGCATACAAGAGCTGGGGTGCAGGCCAGAGGGGTAGGGTGGGGGTGGTGAGAGGATTCGCCAGAGTGGGGAGCAGAACAGGTGGGTTGACTGAAATACACTGTTGAGGGGTGCAGTGAGCAAGACAGGAGAGGTCTGCTGTGCCATGTGGTCAGCTCCCTGGCTGAGGATCAAATTCATGCTACAATAGCTGCTGATAGCTTCATAGTGCTGCGCTTTAACCCACTGTGCCACCGGAGGCCCCCTCCCCCTTGCTATTTATTAGTAGTAATGAATAAGTATGATCAGACCATGGCCACACAGTTAGTCAAAGGCTACCTAGGCTCCCCGGCCGCCTAGTGATGTGGACCATTGTCTAAAGGCAATGACGCAGGAGCGCCTTATCCAAATCCTACTAACATCGGGGCGCACAGAGAGGCCACACACGCAGTTGCAGAGGCCCCAAATACTCAGAGTTGGTCTCTTCAAGACCCTGCCTTGGCAGGCAGCTTACTTTGAGAAGAGAACAAGGAAGGCTCTGGAAGCTAAGAAGAATCTCTTGCCTTTGCCCTAATCCCTTTGCCCTACCCCTAATCTAAGAAGGGATCGCTGTTCCCTACCTAACTAAACCTTTCCCCCAGCCCTAATCAAAGAAGAGATCACAGCTCTAATCACTCAGAAGAATGCAGTTTGGCCCTATCAGCCAGTAAACATGTCCTTTCTAAAAAACACATATTTCCTTCTAGAGAAAACATGAAGTCATTCCCTCCCTGGCTGCTCAGCATCCCAGCACCCCCCCACCCCCACCCTGCCCCCCATCCTTGCTTTAAGATTCAAATCCTTTTCTCTCCAACTGAAAGAAACCTGGAGACCCTGGTTACTGAAGCCCCCCTGTACACAAATTAAGTTGATTTTTTCCTTTGCTAACCTGTCAGATGTCCAAGAAGAATCTGGAGGGATAGGTAATTTTCTCCTGTGCTAGATGCCAGTCACTTCACAGGGCTACAGGGTAGTTTATATTCAGGGAAGAACCTGAGATTCCTTGAGAAGAGGAAGGTGATTCAACAGATTTTGCAGATGATAGAATATTAGTTTCATAGAATCCTTTATTTATTTATTTTACCAAAAACATACATATTTGCTTGCTTTTTTGTGCCTGTAAAATTTCAGAAAGGATTAAAGAAAGCAGTTGGCCTCCCTGGTGGCACAATGGGTTAAAGCACATTATGAAGCTCTCAGAAGCCACTGCTGCTTGAGTTCCATCCCTGGCCAGGGAGCTGACCCACACAGCGCAGACCTCTCTGACCTACCCGCTGCTCCCCTCAGCAGTGTATTTCAGTAGGTCTGTCTGTTCTGCTCCCCACTCTGTCTCTAGTGAATCCTCTCACCCTCCGCATCTCTGGCCTGTACCCCAGCTCTATATGAATAAATAAGTAAATCTTTAAAAAAAAAAAAAAAAGCAGTTAGCCTAAGATGATATTACAACCCAAGAGTGGATGAAATTTAAATTTTATTAGGAGAGAAGTTGTGCCTTGTCAGAAACTTTATTGAGAGGATTCTGAAAAGGGGAATGTTCCCCTCTACGTTGAGATTCTAGGACTCATGAATTTGTCAGTGTTTTATTTTTGACCCCTTCCTACAGTTGGGCCTCAGTTCCCATATATATATATGAAGTGAGGGGTTTACACTGTTTTTTCTCACCCTCCTTCTAATTCTGATGTCTATGAAATCTCTGGGAAGTCAGAGCTGGGTCCAGCCCCCCGCCCATATTATGGAAATAAGGCCAGAGAGGCACAGAATAGACACAAGAACCCAACATCTGATGAGAACACAAAGCCCAATAACTCACAAAGCTGTGGGGTTTTTACTTACCTAGTAACATGCACACACACACAATCACCTCTCCCTTCCCTCCCACCCAGTTTGTCTCTCCAGGCAAGAACACCAGGACCATTTATATGCGGCCACCTATGCCTTCTCTCAATACCCCTAAAGTCACATTAGCATGTTCAGGAATCTCACCTGTTAAAAAAAAAAAAAGAAATAGGCCCAAAATGAAATCATTCATGCCAAGCCCCACCAAGACTTAACACCCAACCTAACTGCTATTTTAGCCTCTCTGAAAAGTGTAAAGTTAAACCCATCTAGCTGGGGTTTCCAGGTCAGCACTCCTCAGGTAATCTACTTAACACATCCCACCTTCCCCTAATTTGAGGTGGCCTTGTCTGAAGTAATCCTTTTCTTCTGTAAAATCATTTTCTAACTATAAAACCATCATCCCTCATTTGTATAACTTCTTGCCACACCTTTCTGCCTGCTAGCTGCCCAAACCTTGAATTGTTTAATAAAGCCAATTAGATCTTTTTTTTTTTTAAAGATTTATTTATTTGTACATACAGAACTGGGGTATAGGCCAGAGGCTCAGGGGCGGCGAGAGGCTTCACCAGAGACAAAATGGGGAGCAGAACAGGCAGATCGACGAAGTACACTGCTGAGGGGAGCAGCGGGCGGGTCAGGAGAGGTCTGCCACGCCATGTGGTCACCTCCAGGGCAGGCGGGAATCGAACTCATGTGGAAGTAGTTTTTTAGCTTCTCAGTGCAGTGCTTTAACCCGTTGCGCCACCAGGGAGGGCCCAAGCCAATTAGATCTTTAAAATAGGCTGAGGGGGAAGGGGGAGGGTCTCTCTGGTGGTACAGGGGGTTATGCCTTAGCCCTATCACCAGCCGTTATGGCCTGAGTTAAATTCTTGACCAGGGAGCTGACCCACATGGCACAGCAGACCTCTCCTGTCTGGCCTGCTGCTCCCCATCAGCAGTGTATTTTAGTAGATTCACCTATTCTGCTCCCTACTCTGTCTCTGGTGAATACTCTCACTCCACACACCTCTGGCCTACACCCCAGTTCTTGGATGCATAAATAAATAAAAATAAACTCAGCTCGGAATGGGAGGGCAGTTATTTAAATTAACTTGGTTAGATTTTTGTTACTTAACACATCTCACATCACATCCAGTGTCCTGCAGCCAGTGCCTTGAAAGTCTCAATAGAGAGCCACCTACCTACCTTGAGCAGGTGAGGTAGCTGCTGAGCGACCAGTTCCTTAAACTCATTGATGCTGAGGCTGCCCTTGCGGCCCTCCCGCCCTGCAAAGGTGAAGAAGGTGGTCACCACAGTCTCGATGGCTGCCTCCAGCTCAGTCAGTGGCTCAGCAGCCATTAGGACCCTGGAGCAGAAGTCCTCACAGGGCTGACCTGAGGGAGGGAGAAGGCAAGAGGGAGAAAATCAGACTGGGCAGAGGCCAGGACTGGACTTTGTTGCCTGCCTGGAAGAGGCATTACATTATGGAAAAGGAGAGAGGAGAAAGGGCTGGAGCTTGGGACCCAAGCCCCAAGCCTGTGTTCAGCTCCAAAAACCTCTTCTTCTGGAGATCTCAAAGTACAGGGCCCCTTTTGAAGCATCTCAGGGACCCCTCTCTGGTGGTCCTTCAATCCAGAGACCCCCCTTTCTCTGGGAGGTAGTTTTCAGTCTGAGACCTTCTTTGGAGTCCTCTCAATCTAGGGGACCCTTTATGGGGTGTCAGCCTCCAGGACCCTGTCCTAGTGGCTCACCCAGTCCAAAGGTTATTTCGCTCGTTTTGTTTTTGCTAGGACTTGGGTCTCCACCCTGTGGCACTGGGCCCACACTCCGACCGCTCTTCCAGCAATAAGCCTATGGCCAGGCAAAAGCCCAGCTGTGGTCAGGGTTGTCTTCGTCTGGACAGATCCCACTTCGCTGTGAGCCACCCCCACTTCTCCTCAGGACAGCTGGACAGTGGGCACCGGGCTCCCCCGCCCCTCCTCCCGCCACGGGGAGAATGGGGCTGTGTGGTGGTGTCCCGCGCCCAGGAAGGGCTTTGATACCAGCACCAGCCGCCCGGTGGGGCGGGGGAGGGGAGCGGGGGAGGCTTCCACTCCGCCCTTTCGCCATCCCCTCTCCCCCGCCCCCAAGTCCCTGCAGGGGGTTTCTGCTGCTCAGTTTCCCAAAGTCACTTCCCGGATCCCGGTAAGAGCTGGCTCCGGGGGAGGGACCTGGGAACCCCAGGAGGAAAAAGGCGCCAGCCTCCCTCCGGGGTTAGGGGGTAGCGACTCACCGGAGTTAGGAGGTGGATGCAGCCCGCAGGAGCCCCAGGGGCTGAGGTTTATAAGCGCCCCAGGAGGTAGGGAAGAGTCCCCCCCTTACCCGGCGGAGTCAAGTTTCCCGTAGATTCTGGAGAGAGAACCCCGCCCAATCACATCTTTCGCCCCTTCCCTTTCGTCCCTCCCCTCCAGCAATCGGGCCAGGAGCCCTGCTCCCCAACCCAGCCCACTGGCGCCCCCAGTTGGTGGGGGGGCATAAACTTTCCGAGTTGCCTGGACCGATCTCGCTCACACGGTGGGGGAGGGGCGTAGGGCGTTACCCCTCCCTGAATTCAGGGAGTCTGCTGCCCACCAGGTCTAAGATGGGGGACTAACTGGCACTTCAGCCCTGAGACTGAACACCACAGAGGCTTCTGTGAGATTCTGAAAAAGACCTTGCAGACCACCATCCCCTCCGAGGATTCAGGACTGAAACCACACGGAAGGAATGCAGGCTGATAGGCCCATAGAGGGGACCCCCGTACTGAAAGCTTTCAGTGAGGTGTTAGCGAACCCCTTCAGGAAAGACCCCAGACTAAATTATTCGCTGAGAGTTCCCCTCACTGAGGCCAAGTAAAGAAGCAGGGGCTGAACCCTCAGTGGTATCTTCCCCTTTCTCAGCGTTTCTCCCAGGACCTTTCCCACCTCCCAGGCTCTGGGGAGTGGGGGAATGTATGGGGGGAGGGAGCAAACTGAGGCTGGAGGACACAGGACAGCCTGTTCTAGCCCAGGAGACAGAGGGCGCCTCTGTCCACTCCTGGCCCCTTGCCCCACTGGCTGTATGTGAAGGGGTGGAGCCGGTGTGGAGGTGGGGTTGCAGGGGAAGGACACTAAAGACAGGTCTCCACCGCACAGCTGGTAGCCACATTTGCAGCCTGTCTGTCTGCTTGGAACCTCTTCCATCTGCAAGCTGAAACTAACAGTGAGTATTCTGGGGACCCGGTCAGCTTGGGAGAAACTTCAGAGGGGCTCCAAGAGTCTGGAGATGATAGCATTATGATTCATTAAGGGTCTGGAAAGATGTGAGGGAGACAGGGTTTGGAAGGTGATAAGGAGAAGCCAGAGAAGGGCTGAGAGAGCTGGAATCAGTGGGTGAGGAAACCAGTGGAGAACCCAACCAGCAAGCTTCCAGGAGACCAGGCCCCCCCGCCAGAAACCATCAAGTGCCCCTGCCCCAAGGCTCCCTCAATACCCCAGGTGCTGATCAGGAGCCCCAGCTCTTGCTTGCTTTCCATGGGGTAAGAATAAGAAAGCAAGTAGAACAGCTACTTCTCCCTGCTCCCCTCCAGGCTACTTTCTGCCACCCCCCACAAAGCCTTGCCAAGAGCTCAGGTCTCAGAGAAGTCTGGGGGTAGAAGAGCATGGCCAATGAGCTATCAGAAGGGGTTCTGGGGTACTGTACTTAATCCCAGCTCTCCCTTCACATGACCTACACTTTCTCCTCTCCATTCTTGGTACATGCTTCCCAATCCCTCTTTCCCCCAATTCTTTTTGTTTTCCTGTCTGCTTCCTCCCTGCCAAGGTTCTCTCAGAACTGGCCCTCTACATAAAATTTAGACCACTCCAGGTGGCCCTGATAGATGAGGCCCATAACCCACCCACCAGCACCCCTCCCTCACATACTTTCTTATCCCCTCCATCAGCCCCAGCTTGGGTTCCAAGCTCCTCCATGTCTCTGTGACAACCACTTCTTATGTCCGGAGTTCAGGTGACACTCACAAGGGCCCATTGAAGAGTGCGATGTCATTCGATCAGGGCCCATTGTCCAGCTCTCAGACCTGGGGAAAGATGAGGACACCTGATCTGAGACACCTGAGCTGCCCCCTGATGCTATGAAGTTGACTATCCCAGGGCTGAAGGAAAGAGTCTCCTGGCTTGGCACACCTCTCTCCTCAACACACCCCTCTATTTTCCCTGTCTCTCTCCCAGTCCTCTGAATTCAGATGACCCCATATGTTCATACCTTTATCTTCCTGAACACATACCCTGACTATCCACATATCAGTCAGGTAGGGCCTGGGGACAGGAATGCACAGCAGCAGGGACAAGTACTCACAGAGTCCCTGGCCCTCCCTAGGAGTCCTGGCTCCAGGGAAAAGATGGAAATGTTCCTCTCCCATCCCACCATCCCCTGATGGAAGGTCTGATTCTGCAGAGAAGTAAGAGGAACCAAATTAGAGACCTACCAGAGAAACCAAAGTGAAATGTTCATGCAGAATAGTTAAAGAACTAAAAGAGACCCCCGGCCTGTTGACAGAAGTTAAGAAGCAATGAAAGACCCCCTCCCCACCCTGTCCTCGGGTTGCCAAAAGACACAGATTGCCCCTTGCTGGAGCAGGGTCAAGACATAGAGGGGAAAGCAGCCCACGAACTCAAGAGCTAAGGTTGGCTGTGCTAGACAGGCCAGGTCCAGGATAAAAATGGAGAGAAGACATCTGCTCAGGTCTTATAACCACCCCACCTATGCGCCTCATACTCCTTAGTGTCTACCCAAGCAGCGAAGAGTCACTGTTGAGGCCTGTGCAAGCCTCCAGAGCCAACCCAGCTGCAGCTACCTCATCTCCATGTGTCCAACCCTGACTCCCTCTGGCTGGGTCATGGATGGAGAAGTACCAGAGCAGCTCTAGATTTACATCTATCTGGGCTCCCCAGAAACCAAAATCTTAGGGAAAGAAAAACGACAGTAAAGCTCTGATCTCATAACTAGCTGGGCTATGGAACCAGGGCCAGGTCTGACAGTTCCCCTTACCCCAACCCCAGATACCCTGATTATGGTTCCCAGCTCACTCCTGTGGTGGGGGGGGTAGGTGAGCTGCACGATGAGCTCTGACCTGGAGACAGCGATGGAGACCCTCATTAATGTGTTCCATACCTACTCGGGCAAGGAGGGAGACAAATACAAGCTGAGCAAGAAGGAGTTCAAAGAGCTGCTGCAAGCCGAATTTGCTGGCTTCCTGGATGTGAGTAGAGTGGGAGTATCGGGTGCTGCGGGTGAGGGGCAAGGGAACAGAGTAGGCACCTCCCTGCCATCTCCCCACTCCACCCCAACTCAGGCTAACTATCTCCCTCCTTTGAGTGTTTCTAAGCTTCCTCCTCCTGGTTCAAGTCAAAATGTCCTGATCGTCTGCCAAATTATAGGTCCTGTGCAGAAGGCTCACAGTCTAGAAGGGCTGACACTGAAAGTAAAGCAAGAAATCAGAAAGTACTCAGAACCTGACAAAAATGACAAGAAAAAAAAATGAAACTATTAACCTGACTGAAGAGGTCTTTGGCTTCTCCAAAGAGCCATGGATTTAGACTGCAAGATTATAGGATCTCTTAAGATCACTACATGAACAAAAGCATGGAAGAAAGATAACAATGAAACATGCTCAGTAGTTTTTATTGGAGCCAAAAATGCAAAAAAAGTAGGCTAAAGGAAATAGCCAGTCAAATGTATACCAGCTTTGAGTTTTATTGGATCTGGGTTCTAATCCTGCCCCTACCACTTTTTAGCAGTGTGACTTTTGTTACTTAACCACTAATTGTTATTTTGTTTCTTCTTTAGAATGACAATAATGAAACCTACTTCATGTTGTTTGTTAGAATTAAATTTAAAATAATTATAAAATACTCTAGAGCAGTGCTTGTCACATTGTTAAGTACTGGTGCATGGAGGATGATTTGTTGTAAGTACTCTGCTCGTTAAAGCATTTACTCTGTAGGTAACAGGAAGCCTCAAGTATTTGTTAATTTTGAGGAGGGCAGCAGGATGAGTCCAGTATTTAGATGTTTTTCTCTCTCTTGCACACCTTTGTCTCATTCTCCCAGTCAACCATCCCTTTTGCCTGACTCGGTGCTACATGTCTTTCTGCACACCAATCTCTCTATCCTCTCCCTCTACAGAGTCAAAAGGATTCGGAAACTGTGGACAAGCTGATGAAGGAGCTAGATGAGAATGAAGACGGGGAAGTGGACTTCCAGGAGTATGTGGTGCTGATAGCTGCCCTCACGGTGGCCTGTAACAGCTTCTTCTGGGAGGAGAGCTGAGCAGACAATTCCAATGGGCAGCATCCTTCTCCTGCACCTGTCATGCCTACCCCTTTGCCTGCTTCCCCCTCACGCTGCTGTTACTTCCCACACTCCCAGCCTTGCATATCCTCTACCAAGGGCGCAAAAATATGGAGGAGGCCTGCTACTCCTCTTTTATTAAAGGCTCTTCTCTCGCCAATAGCTGCCTGTTTCCTTTGGGTCTGGAAGTGGGTGCTGAAGGATGTTCACTCCCAACTTGCCTTATTAGTGGGGAGGGGAATCTCATTTGGTGCGAAGCGATGAGGTCATAATATCTTCCTACTTGAGGAAAGCTCAAGGTTCAGATCCTGGAAGGGGTTAGATGGGCTAGCTTGACGTAGAGGACATACCAGTTCTCAGCTATAAAGCCAAAGGAATTTCCCTTAAACCTTCAAGGAATATTGACTGAGGGACTACCATGTGCTAGACTGGGGATACAGCAATGAACATATCAAATAACACTCTTTCCCTCACATAGGTAAAAATCTGGAATGGCTATCAGACCACTAAATACAACCCCACATACAAAAATGCTAAGGGGGAGGGGCAGGGATAAAAGGACCCTGATGAGTATGGGGTGAGAGTGGGGAGAACGGGCTAAAGGTGTATTTAATCACTTGTTCTGAGTACCAACACCGGCCTCAGTTTCCATCAGTCAATAAGAAGAAACAGTTTGAAAAGTTAAGGAGTTTAATTTGTTGACAAACTGTGGAGGGCAGCAGACTCCTGTCAGAAAGACCACTGCCCTGCTCTTTGGCAGAGTGCAAGGTTATTTATACAAAGAGGGATAAAAAGGGGAGATGGGCAAGGGCTTGCAAAGGAGAGTAGGGGAAAAGGGGTCGCTAAGTCCTGATGCAACAATGCAGGCGCAGGAGATCGCCTCAAAGATATGGAGTGGGAGAAATCTTGCTTCGTCAACAACTGCTGTTTAATTTCCTTTTCCTTGGCATATGTGCTGCGGAAGGAAGCACTAACTCCCTTTTCCTTGGAATGCAAGAGGCCAAACCTGTTGAATGCAAGACAGAAATGCCCATCGGATGGGGCAGGCAGAGAGACCTGTTCTGTTTTACTGCATCAGTTTCTCAGTGGGGGCGCTTCATTGTGAACCGAGATCTTTCCTGTACTTCTGTCAAAATCCACATAAAGACCAGATGGGGAACAGGACGTAAAGGTCCTCCATATGAGAATTTAACAATATTCGGGGCAAAGTTGGGGAAGAAGGCAAGCGAAGAGGAAAAAGAACGGGCAGGGGTGACTGGCGCAGGAGCCAGTGAAGGTGGTGCTCCCGGCACTGGTCCCCAGTGTCGGCGGGGTGCTACAGCACTCCACAAGGGGAGAGCCAGTGCAAATGACTAGAGGCCCGGTGCCCACAAGAGACCGGGACAGGGAGGTGACGGCGCGAGGAAATACGAACATCGTTCTCATTGGTACAAGCCGTCTGCGCAGCAGACGACAAACAAACGCGCCCAGAACGTGCGGCTCCCACGAGTTCCAAGCGCGCGGCCATTGGCCACGCCCCTTCGCGAGTGGCGCGCAATCCAGACAGGACCCAGGCTGAAGCCCCGCCTGCTTCTTCGGCTCTGCCCCATCCCCGAGCGGACGCATTGACGCCCGACGTCTGACGCAACCGCGTCGACGCCATTTTAGCCGATCCCACTCCGCACTGGGCGTGGCGGCCATTTTGTTTTGGACACCGAGTGGGAGTTGGCGGCAGCGGCTGTGGAGGCACAGACGACAGGCAGGAAAGGGCAGGCCGGGCGAGCAGCGGACCGGCCGTCCAGAGAACTAGCCTAGCAGCAACGGACTAACCTAGCGGCCTACCGCTTACACTTCTAACCAACCGCCCACCAAGTTACCCCGAGGCCCTCCACCGTCGATTCAGGCTCGGCCGGCCCCCGGCCCGCCTGCCGCAGCCGTGGTGGCAGCCCCGGGAGGAGCACTGGTGTCCGTTTCCTTCGGTACGTTTCTGTGGTGACGAGGGGGAAGAAAGTGGGGGTGCGGAAAGGATCGGTGGCGGCGAAAGGGAAAGCCTGGGCCGTGGTGGCAGATGGGTGCAGGAGCGTGGAGGCCCCGGGGAGGGGGCGGAGCCCCGTAGGGCCTCGGGTTGGGGGAGGGATCGACGGAAAAGATTGACTGGAATGGAACGGGAAGCTGTTGGGCGGGATGAGCCGAGCTGCGCTTCTGACTGGGCTGTGAGGTGGCGGGAGATTGGGCGAGAACCACAGAACTTTGGGGAACGCTGGAAAGTTTGGCGACTTGAGGGTTAAATTGTGTAGCGTGCTCTCCGAGAGCTAATTCCCAGGTGAAGACTTATTTGGGAAACATTTCCCGCTTCCTTCCCCCAAGTGCCCAGCCCCTTGCTGGTGTCTCTCCTTGATTCTCAGGCTCCTTGATTCTCGCAGTCCACAGCCAGTTTTGATCCATCGCCTGAGTCAACTCCAGGTCAAAGGGCTCTGGATTGGGGCAGCACATGGGGAACCCTTTTTTTGTTTTGTTCCAATTGCCGACCACTAGACCTTACACCCGAGATTGTGGCTTAATCGGTCCGGGCCATGCTTTTGGAGTGTTGGGAAAACACTTTGGGTAAGCCATGCAGATTTAGGACTCCTTTAGGTAAGAAGTCAGGCCCTTAGACTTCCTTAACTAGATCTAGGGCTGCCATTTTGGAGGATTTGGCAGGTATTTTCTGATCTGTGGCCTTGAAGTTTGTAAGTTTGAGGTAACTCTACATTGAAGAACTGAAGATAACGAACGTGCTCGTCAGCTGGCCAGTGCAGCAGGCCTTTTAATGTGTTGTTGGCTGAGGCCGTAGTTATTCTGATTTGTTCGTTCTGCCTGTTGTCCTTTGTAGATTCTCGGGATTTGAAGATGGCTGCACAGTCAGCGCCGAAAGTTGTGCTAAAAAGCACCACCAAGATGTCGCTAAATGAGCGGTGAGGCAGCCAACAGCAACTTCAGCTCATTCATAAGAAAACATTACTTAAATTGGCCCTGGGGTCCAATGCACAAAAACCAGTTTTAAGCTAAGTACCAACAGAAGGCTACAGACCTCTGTTCGTAGTTTCATCTTATGTGGTACACAAAACAAATTGGGCGGTTGTTTCAAAACCCCTTAACAGTAGATTTTTATGTTAAGCTGTCTGAAATGTTTATCTGGTGGGATGTATTTTAAAAGACTCCTCACACCCTCCCTTTTTCCTCACATTTTTTTACATTGATACAGGGGTGGTGCAGCTCAGTAGCATGTTACCCTGGCTGCAGTGGGCTTGCTGCCTCGTCCAAGGCCAGCAGTGTTGTGTCTGGCCTGTAAGAGGCAGGTAGCAAGCTATGATTATGTCCAAAGGCCCTTGAATGTCCTTCCTGGGTCTTGTAAGAGGCACTTGCTTTGCTCCATTTCACTTTCTTTCCATTCTGCCTTCTAATTTGTTTCTGTTTTGGATTCTTTTACCGTTAAATGTTCTTCTCTTCCATCTGTTATACTTAGCTTGATGGGAATTATAGAAGTGTCATTTCCCAAGCTCTTAAATGGTAATTGATTTTTTTCAGATGTAATCACTTGGTGTCAGAAAAGTAATCATGAGACGTTGACACTAAGAAAAGTTAAGCCATTTAAAGGTAGTTTCTGTGTCTGAAACCTTTGTTATTCATTGAGTGCCTAGGACCAAGTTTATTGGTGTTAGACCACTAAGATTTATGTTGTTTATTACTACCATTTTGAAGCAGTGTGCTTCTCCATCCATGTCTCCTAGGGTATGATGTACTAATTATTCATGGCCGCATGTTTCTGGGTAAAATAATAAGAAAATGTAATATACTCCTGTAATTTATGTGAATATGGTCTTTCCATGGTCTTTGAAGGTGCTCTTTGTCTTCCTTATATCTGCCCTCACACTGCACTCACAGGTTTCCCCACGGTTTCAGCTTTCTTCGTCTGTCTTTGAAACTACATCTTCTGTCCTTTGCTGTCATCGTATCTGCTTATTGCGTGTTTTTCATGCCTTTCACCTCTTCAAGGCGTCACCTGAGCCCTTGTTATCACTTTTGATTGAATGTGCTGCACTAAGCTGCATTTCTAAGTTTCTGATTCTTGCAAATTTGTGGAAGCAAAGGAGTCTTTAACCCACATCAGCTTTGACCTAAGTGTACCACTTTATAAAGTTCGTGGGATCTGGAGCTCCTGGTCTAGCAAGCCATGAAAATGCCAATAAATGTTTTGTAATAAAGCTTTTATTTAAACATCCATTTTGTTCGACCTTGAAGCTTTACTAATATGCTGAAGAACAAACAGCCGATGCCAGTGAATATTCGGGCTTCGATGCAGCAACAACAGCAGCTAGCCAGTGCCAGAAACAGAAGACTGGCCCAGCAGATGGAGAATAGACCCTCTGTCCAGGCAGCATTAAAACTTAAGCAGGTGAGAGAATGGGTCTTAATGCTCCAGAAGCAGCTGGTGATCTCTGTCAGGCAATCCACTGAGGCTTTCGGGACGTGATGGATGATTACAAGGTGACTCAGGGCAAAAGCTGCTGAAACGTCTCTGAAAGAAAGGGTACCAATAAGTAATTTTGTTGTCTTTCTCTTTTAGGGAGTTTGCCATCCATGTGGTCTGGTTCTGTGTTATCAATGAGTATTACTCTCTTATTTTCTGATCCTTTGCCCTTAAAATAGACATATTGACATTTCCCACACAAGAAATTGGGGT
Organism: Condylura cristata; assembly: GCF_000260355.1. Taxonomy (NCBI): domain Eukaryota; kingdom Metazoa; phylum Chordata; class Mammalia; order Eulipotyphla; family Talpidae; genus Condylura; species Condylura cristata. The sequence continues at coordinate 3,220,000 of NW_004567141.1, forward strand.
TTCTGTTTTAGAGGATTCCCCTCACCCCCCAAAACCCTTAATTCCCTGCTAGGTGGTGTACAAATTAGGGATAATTTTGTTCTGTCTCCTCTAAGAGCCTGAATAGCCTCAGTCATACTTTTTGGTCAGCATTTCCCTGCTAAAATATAGAAGAGTAGGGTGACCTTCATCTCCACAGCTCCTAAAGTTTTATCAGTATAGCAAGAGCTTGAGTTACAAGTAAAGTGGGTTTTCTTTCAAATAACCAGCAAGAGATAATCCTATTCAGACCTGAAATAAAACCTGCTCTTTATTATTCATAGACTTTATTTGCAAGTCCGGACAATGGCTGTGGAAGGATATGTCCAAGCTGTGGCTGGGCGTCTGGAGGGCGGTCCCATGCGACTGTAAGGACTTTAACTGATAGCACTGCATGGCTGTGCATAAATTCAGCAGTTAAATATAACACCCTCCCACCCCCACCCTGAACCATTGGGCTCACTGACCAAAAATAAACACAGCCTTCTGCTTCAGCTACCTTAAACCTTTGAGTGACTGGATTTATCCCTGGCTTAGGAAAGCAATAAAAGCACCATTTTCTAAGAGTAAATATGAAAAACTAAGGATAGGTTTTCTTTCAACAAGAAACTTTGAATAAAAAGCCGTGGCAAAAGTAGTCTCTAGAGAAGCACTGTCTGGTAGCACTTTACATGTGATGGAAGTGTTTTGAAGCTGCTCTCCAAACTGTCTATACTGTAGACACTAGCCATATGTGACTACTGAGTACTCAGAATGTGGCTAGTGTAGTGGAGAAACTTAATTTTGCTTTTAATATAAATAGCTACATGTGTTCAGTGTCTGTTTTAACATATAGCACAGCACAGCTCTAGATTGGAAACTGATAATATAATGGACATCCCTAAGCTGCCTGTCAGTGAGCAATAGTGACTGCAAATAGGGATTGAGAAGGAACATGAACTTACATGTACTGTTCATTCTCCCCTCAAAGCCACAGATCTTCGGAGAATATACATGGGGTGACTGTGAATACAAGGAACTTAGAATGAAGTCTTGGCCTCATAATTATGCTCTCAGGGAAGTGATATAATGAGCTCTTATGGTTGGTTATACCTGTTCATGTCAGGTGCATAATGTTAAGCAGCTTGTGATTATGTGCCAGAAAGCTAATAATAACTGGCATCAGTGGGTTGCCCAAAGTTGAGTGGGGGAGTTGCCCAAAGTTGGGTTGGCAAGGGTGTGTAGAATTTATTTTCACTCATGTCAATAGTTGACTTAATATGAAAAACAGCTGTGCTTGCTATGTTCAAGCCAACATATGGCCACCTTTTCCTCTGAAGGAATTTACAGTGTCATTGTCATAGTTTTTCTTTGAGGAACAAGCTCTTGGCTCTGGTGTGATCTTGTCCTCAAACATGGTCCTAGTTTTGTGATTATCACTCACTTAATGTAAGTTTTGGTGGGCTCTTTCTGGAGCCCATTTTGTGAATTATGTTTACTTTGAGTTAAGGGTTACTATATTGGTTTGCTTGCAAGGATAGACTGGACTATGGGTATATAAGAAATGTGAAGAAATGAAGTTTTGACTTTTGTGTTTATTTACCTCTAAAGGTAAAAAAATGGACCCTCTGGAGCTAGATACTTAGAGGAAAAATGGAAAACACTGGCTTCTTTGACTGAGAAATCAAATCTTATTCTTAAAGTCACAAGAATACAAATGAACTTGTAATTTAAATTTTGCTGAGAGTGGTGAACTTCCTGTGATGTTTGAGTAAGCTTTTGAAGACACTAGTAGTCCTTAGGCAGGTATGAATTAAGTCACAGCATTGTCAGCCTGTTGTTCAAAAACAACAGAATCAGAACTTGAACTATACAGGTAATGACTTATCACTTGTGTAGACAGATAATGAGGTCATTTGTAGCAGTGCCAATTGCATAGGAGGATACTTGAGCTTCTTAGAAGCCCCGGTCAGAATTCTGCATCTTTTATACAATGTTCTGAGGCAAAGGCTGGCTTCTGGTTTGGGATCCTTTATGGACCCTATAGCAGATTTATCTCCCTCCGCACAGACATCTCACTTGCTGCTTTTTCTCTGCACTTTGAGTTGCCAAATTTCCACCAGATTGCATTTTTGATCTCAATTCCCCAACACCTTTTCTTCCAGAAGAGCTTAAAGCAGCGCCTGGGTAAAAGTAACATACAGGCACGGTTAGGCCGACCCATAGGGACCCTGGCCAGGGGAGCAATCGGAGGACGAGGACTGCCCATAATCCAGAGAGGCTTGCCCAGAGGAGGACTACGTGGGGGACGTGCCACAAGAACCCTACTTAGGGGCGGGATGTCGCTCCGAGGTCAGTGCTGTGTACCTCATAGTTGTTAAGCCCTAATCCCTTCCCTTTTCTCTTGGGCTGCTTATGGACACATTTGTTTAACATCTTTTAGCCTGAATTTGTATTAATATAATTAATAACTTTTGAAATCACATATTTTTAATAGCGCTGCATGTCTTTTATCGATACCATTCCTTTTCTGATAATGTGCAATGGTGAGAGGCTATGACCTGCATAACAACAGGTAATTCATGTCATCTCCATTCCATTTTAAAACACCCTGCTGCTGCTTGAATCAAAGCACATTCAAGTTCTAGTAATAAAATCTAAGAAATTCATGGGTCTGCTCTGGTGCTAGTGCAACATTCTGTTAACATCTGGAAAAACGAGAGGCAAGTTGACCCATAGCACCTAGCTTCCATGTTACATTTTGGGCACTGTTTACCTGTTGGCTGTATAGTTCTTGTCCCCAAAGAGAATGTATTGAGAGTAGGAATCATTGTTAATTTTTCCTACCATTTATCTACCATAATATTAGGTATCTATTGGTTATTTAGTAGGTATTTCTTAAATTTATGTACTTAACTAATATAAGTCCCAGCTTCAAAAAATGGGTTTGTGCTCAGACTTGTTGAATTGATTGAATAAGGAGCAACTTAATCTGTTCACACTCTGGTGTGCAGCTTGCCCCACCCAACTTAAAAATTAACTGAACTAACTCATTTAACTCTCACCGCCTTCCTTTGGTTAGAAACTATTTTGTCTCTCTTGGATTTACCTGCATATATACATTGTATGCCTCCTCTCCAAGGTCAAAACCTGCTCCGAGGTGGACGAGCCGTAGCTCCCCGAATGGGCTTAAGAAGAGGTGGTGTTCGAGGTCGTGGAGGTCCTGGGAGAGGGGGCCTAGGGCGTGGAGCTATGGGTCGTGGCGGAATCGGTGGTAGAGGTTAGTCAGCTACCAACTTCAGAGAATAGCGCTCCCCCTTATTTCTCTCCCTTCAAAACTCAGAGCCACCTTTCTGCACAGCTTCAAGTCAGGCAGGCTTACTTGTTTGTCTTGTTTGTTTCTTGAAATGGCTTATTTTCTAATTTCACATGTTAATAATACAAAAGTCTGTACTTGGGTTTTCCAAGAACCTGTCAGATATGTAATACAGAGCCAGGTTTTATGCAGTCTTCTGCAGACTCTTTTTGCAGTTTTATGCAGACTCTTTCACATTTAAATTGTATTGTTAAAATGACACAGTGGTCAGGGAGTTTGTGTTTTTGAGGAAACATGAAGTTTTTTGATCAGTCGAGAGAGTAAGATTAACTGACTCTTGTTTTTAACCTCACCTTTAAATTTAGTAATACTTGTCTTATGATCTAATGACCCATATTGAAAAAAGATTAATGGTGTTGCCAAATGTCATGGGAGTTTTCTGACTTAGAATTTACTGGAAAACAACCCAGCAACATCTGTTGAGTAGAGGGTTATAGTCTTAGAACTCCTGTGAATATTTGCTTTTGTCCTTTTAAATTATATGGTGGGTTTTTCATAATTTATGACTGTAAGGTTACCAAGGGATAGGATAGTAACAGGACAGGAAAATTTGGTAACTAAGTTTGTTTTCTTCTCTCCCATTTTACATTAACTTGGCTTGAGTGAAGTGCAAGCTAGTTTGGGTTTTCAGGATGAAATAGCATGTTTCCAAATTATCTTGACTTGGTTTCTGAAAGAAAAAGGGATAGGGCAGTAGTCTAAAATAGCTTTTCAGAAAACTGGTTATATTTTGTTAAGTGAATCAAAACCACCTCATAGATAACCATAGTTGTCATAAGGTGACTAGAATCAGAGATAGAAGTGGCTAGGGACTTTAAACGTTGTGGTTTTTTTTTTTGTTTTTTTTTTTCCCATCTCCCATATTTTGTTCCTATGTCAAAATAATTCCTGTCTTCTTGACATTGGGTCAGTTCATTGGGCTTCATAAATTTGAAGAGAGATGAGCTAATTTTCTGTAAGGAGCTCCAATAAAGCTTAGTTTGAAAATCGCCTCGCTTGGCACCCCCATTTTCCTGTGCCCTTAATACTTCTGCCCTTATTGATTGGGGCTACCTATAATTGTACTTTAGTTATAAACTTATAGTGGTTCTTAAACTTTAGATAATTGTAGGAGAGGCTGAGATTTTTTTGTCAGTTAATTTCCCTTTGTTGATAAAATAAAATGTTCTTTAATAGCATTTAGAGATGAGCATGTTGTTAAGGGATTCATTGTGTGTGCTTTCCATGTGTTGCTTTCTACCCAGTGTGTTTGTTTTTCCAGATTTCTCCTCTTTGCCCTGCCCTTCAGCCTTTCTCAGCTAGGCCTCACTGCTTTAAAGGGCATGGGGCATTTACCTTAGCACCCATTAAACTTACTTGTAACTGTCTGTTTTTCTTTCTTTCTTGGGCCAGGTCGGGGTATGATAGGTCGGGGAAGAGGGGGCTTTGGAGGCCGAGGCCGAGGTCGTGGACGAGGAAGAGGTGCCCTTACTCGCCCTGTACTGACCAAGGAGCAGCTGGACAACCAATTGGATGCGTACATGTCAAAAACGAAAGGACATCTGGATGCTGAATTGGATGCCTACATGGCACAGACAGATCCCGAAACCAATGATTGAAGCCTGAGCAGCCTCCTGTGAGAGACTCATGTTCAAAGTCACCACATATGTAAATAGCCTTGATAACAGATGAGGAAAACCTTGAGTGATGCTCGAAGGACCTGTCACAATAGGCTATGGACTTACTTGCCACCAGTTTGCGCATTTAGTGTGTTTGTTTTACTTTTTTGATACTGTGTTGTATGAAACCCATTTTTCTTCTGACTTGGTTTTGTTATTTGAGATTTTGTTTTTCTTCACCCAAATTTCTCTTTGAACACGAATATGTTGACCTTGTGGCTAGCACCCCCACTTTCAGCCTCTTCCCTCTCACCTATCACATGTTCTGACTTTTAACATTTCCTCTGTTCATCTCTGCGCCCCCCAAAAGTGTCCCAGAAAGAGCCCATCAGTGTCCCTCCCTGATGGCTAGGCTGCTGAGATAACAGTTCTGTTCTGTATCATCTTTAACGTCTTAGAAGTGTTTGGAACATCTGGAGTTCAAAAATGTGTTCTGCCACATTGACATTTTTGTGAATTGGGGACCTTGACATAGCTACTGGGCTCCATTACAGATTACACATGGTAGCAGATCTGAACAGACTTGATTAAATGACTACCGCGTACAGATAGCCACCCAACAGTGGCTGGGTTAGGTGATGTACTTTCCACGCTGAAACAAGATTTATATGCTTTGTTGGCTTTGCATTATGTCCAAGGGGTGCTAGTGTTGGGTTAGCTTACACCTACAGTCAGAAAGCACAAGGCCACTTGATTAGGTAGACCCTTCAGAAGAGGAAGGCATGGGAGAATGAATGATGGCAGACAAACGGGGTGGCTCAGAAGATAACCAAATTAAAATTCTGTTATCCTGTGTTTATCCCAAACCTTTCTTGGGCTTCTGCAGTCATTGGCTTTGTTTGATGCTCATTTTTCCCTTGAAGGTTAAGTTCAACCATATCCTGTCAACTGTTCAGTTTCAGTGAAATCTTGTATTTCTGGTTCATTACAACAAATCGTTCTCTCAAATCCAGCCAGGACTTTCTCTTTATTTGTTGGGCTCTTTGAAATGCTATGGCAACTTTATCTCAACATAACCTTTGTAAAGTTGGTAGTATTTTTATTCATGGTGATTTAAAAGTGGGGGTTGGAGAGAGCTGTTGCTTTGGGGCAGAAAGTAAAGATTCTGCCTTTGAGAAAGCTTTGCAAAAGTGTAGCCACACAATACAATGGACTTGTTTCACACGTTAAGTCCAAGCATGATAGTCTTAGACACCTGACTGCAGTGTATTCCTGTGTTCTCCGTAAGCATAAGCCTCATTTCCAACCAGACCAGTTGCCATGGAGCTAGTTAGCACCCTAACCTATGGGGAGGTTGATTGGTGTTGGGGAAGGAAATTTGAGATTTTGAATCCTGACTACATGAAGGGAATATTTGAAACACCAAACAGAACCTGCTGACATGATTACTAAGTTTCTGCCCCTGTACTTCCTCATCAAGAATGAAATGTGAGGTTGGAGGTTTTTATTAATGCCCAGTGGTGGTTAATGACCTTTTAGTTGGAGTAAGAAGAGGTGGGGGTTTTTCTGTTTTGTTTTTTATTGACAGGGCAAGGCCACAAGTTTTAAGGATGCTACCTCAGGCACACCGCAGACTCAGGTCTGCCTCCAAGGGTTCTGTAAATGAGATGCTGGTTGTGGGGGGGGGTGGGGGGGGCAGCTTCTCCAGGCAGACCTACCTATTGTGCATCACGTGCTCCAGGACAACTCTGGGAAAGCAAACTGGAGTGAATGAATTCATTATCCTCTTCACCACCTCAAATGCTTTGCTCATTCCGCAAGGTGGCTTGTTCTAAGTGCCCCCAAATGTTGCACCCAATGTTGAGGTGGTTTTTAAAGATTTACGTATGCATACAGAACAAGCCAGAGGTGCAGAGGCAGTGAGGATTCACCAGAGACAGTGGGGAACAGAACAAGGGAAGTACACTGCCTTGGGCAAGGGGAGAGCTTCCTCACCCATGTAGGTCACCGGGCTAGTGCTACTTCCTAACCCATTGCTCCCTGGTGGCGAGGGCCCTTAGGTAGTTTTTACTCCATTTTGAGCCACCCTGCTCTACCACTACCTCACAGCTGAGAATCCCCTATGTAAATGATAGGGGCGCGGGTTTTGGAACATTGATCAGGAAAGGGCTACAGAAAGGGGCAGGGGCCACAGTGGGACCCTCTAGCAGAAGTCCTGTGGAAAACATCCAAGTCCTTACAATCCATGTCTGTCTGGTTCTCAGATCACCACAAGCTTTTGATAAGGCACCTAAGGAGGGAAAGGCCCAGAATGGGAGTGTGTCTGACATTAACATTCCCCAATGGGATTCCTTTGCAGGATCCATTTTAGGACAGAAAGAGGAGCTGGGACCCTAGTATCCGGTTCCTTTGAGAAATGGCTTCCCAGGGTGTTTGGGATGTCTTAAGATGCTCCCTCTGCCAAATCTAGCTCCATCTTCCTCTGCTCCGGTTGCTTCCCATCCGTCCCCACCTGTGCTGCAGTGCTCTTGAGTGCCCACAGGCAGCTGTCGCATGGCCTTTATGGGCCAGTGTGACTGCTCTTTCTAGCATCTGGGTGAATCTTCACTACTTTGAAAATGCCAAATGCCAAGGCAGGAGAACTTCGCAACCTGGCAGAAGTGGGGTTGGGCACTAAAGCCTAAGCCCATCTTTCTGTCTATATCCCTCTCCCATCTCTTGAAAGAACTCATTCCCAGCAGTAGATGCAAGCCCATCTCCATCATAGGCCCTGTCGGCCCAGCTGCTGTTCACCAGTTTCCAGAGTCCCCTGGGGCCTTGTGCCCGCAGTGCTTGGTGAGTGTCACAGGTAGGACAAAGAAAGATAGGCTGGCTTCTGATCAGCCTTCCACACATCAGCCACCATGTGCCAAGGACTTGCTGTGCATGCATGAGCAAGGTTATACTGCTTGTTAGAAGGGTGCTGAAAGCACAGAGATCAACAAACTGGATCTTGAAATTAAGGAATTACAGGGGAGGGGGATATTCTGAAGAGAGCGAGCGTTAAATGCAAACGTAGAGACTGTGTGTGCCAGGGCAAGTGAGTGTTCAGGGACCTCCAATGTAGTCTGGCAGACAGCTGATACTAGTAGGTAGCCTGAAGTCTGCTAAGAAGCTGGAGCTACACTTTGGGCAGTGGGAAGTCATTGAGGGTTTACAGAGGGCTGTGGGGTGACTTACTTAGAATACTGCTGAGAGGTGAAGATAGACTATCAGGAGAGACCCTGAGGTGGGAAAGATCATCAGGAAACCATGAGGGCTATGGGTTAGTTTAAAAAAAAAACCCCGAGGGTCCTCCCTGGTGGCACAAAGGGTAAGCCTCAGCACTATGAAGTTATCCGCAGCCCCTGCAGCTCAAGTTCCATCCTGCCCAGGGAGCTGACCCACATGCGCAACAAACTGTCCTGCTGCTCCCCTGAGCAGTGTATCTCTGTAGATCCACCTGATGGCCTCCCCACTGTCTCTGGTAAATCATTTTTCCCCTTCCCCCCACCTCTGGCCTACACACCAGCTCCTGCATAAATACATAAAAAATCTTTTTTTAAAAAAAGCCTGAACCTGGCAGTGACTGTGGCTAAGGAGACAGCCTCATCCTCAGCATTCTACTTATCCTATATCCGGGATGTCTGTCAGAAGCATCTGGGATGGCTCCAGATCTTGAGCAACCACAGAAGTGAAAGCACAGTCATGTGCTGCTCCCTGGCCTCTTGCTCTGTCTCCCTGGTGCTCTGTGTTGTTCCATGATACTTGATCTGTTAACTTCCTGTCCAACCCAGCAGCTACCCACTCCATATGACTTCATACCCTAGAGTCACACCTCCGAGCAAGAAGGGCCGACTGAAGACGGGGCTCCTGCCCCATTAGCCCAAGTGCAGCCGCTTCTCCCCACTCCTTCAGGCTCTGGGGACCTTGCAGTAGTTGCAGCTCATGCCCCACCCGTGCCCTCCCAGCAGCTGAGCAGCATCCATACCAGTGCTATAAGCAGGCAGGCCTAGGAGAGGAGCACCTGGGAGACCGGGCTGAGGACAGGGCCCGACCTGGCCTGACACATTCCCTTTCCTGTACCTGTAGGCTGTCCCAGCCCACTGCAGCCCCATTCCCCTCACTCCCTCTGCCACTGATTTCGCCAGGCAATGGGGGAGGGCACCAGTGCTCAAGTCTGCATTTCCCAAGGTTGGGGGGTGGCTCTTAGGGCTTGCCTAGTCTCTTTCCCCATAACCACAGACACAGCTGCCATAAAGGGACATGTCTGGTTTCCCACCCCAGGCCTTCCCCAGACAGCACCCTCCATCCTCTTTAATCTCCACATCTCCAAGTTCCTGGCATTCTATCTCCACTTTTGAAACTAGTAACCTGACCAGGCATGTTGCGGACCTACCCACTGACCACGTGGCCCAGAGCAAGGTGGGCAAGACAGGAATATTGTGAAGCAAGGCAGCATGACCCCTGGTGCTGGACACTGAGGTCCAGGTGGCTTTAGGACTCACAGAGTGGCAGCTGCCCTCAGTATCTCTCAGTCATGGATATCTTTTTGTGGGGGCAGCCAGGCCAGAAGGCCTGGGGCAACTGAGACCCCATGAGTCCTCTCAAATATTCACCTGATTTTACACTTACGCTTGATGTGATTTCTTTACCCTTCATTGTAAGATGACTATGAGTTTAAGGTTTAAGCACATTCAGGGCTTCCCTGGTGACACCATGGTTTTAGTCGCAGTACTTGAGGGTTTATCTGCAGCAAGTTAGATCCCCAGCCAGGGAGGTAACCCACATGTTGCAATAGACATCTAAATAAATCTAAAAAAAAAAATACCAAACACATTCTTGCATAGGATGGAAGACATGATAAAATGCTATCTGAAAGAGTCTTGGTGAAATGAGTTCCCAAAAATGTCTTAAAGCCTTCCCCTTTGAGCACATTCTTCCAAGGAATTTCATTTCAGAGGGAAATTGGGTGAGCAAATAGAGAAGAGATGGGGGAAAGAAATAGGACAGGCCTCCTAGACCTCCCAGAATGCCTCAAGCTGCCAGGACTCCACTCTGAATCTCTGACCCCTTGTCATGAGCAGGAGCCCTGGAAACTGACCTGCCCCAGGTCTGGCCAGAGAACCTACCAAGAGCACAACAGCTATCAGGGTGCTGCAATCTCAAGTCTCCCCACTACCCTTCCCTGCTCCCATCAGCACTGCTGCTCCCTTTAGCAACTCCATTGGGTTAGCAGGCAGCCCCTGCCTGCCTGGACAGAGGCCCAGAGGAATCTGATTCTCAGTTACCGCTCCCCAGTTAGAACCATCACCAGACAATATTCTGTGCCTTCACACTGACATATACACACAAGAAGCACCCTCTGATAAAACCTGACCCCACCCACGCAGGCTTCATGTTGGGCGTTGGTGACAGCTGGCTTCTAGGCAGAGACACTATGTTTCTGCAGAGCTTCCTTGTGAACTGACCTGGACCAGGTGCAGGAAGTCAGAAGACTCAACCGAAGAGGGGATGGGGGTACTAATGACCTACTTCTCCCTCAGCCCTATGGAAAAGCCAAGGACTAGAGCACCCACTGCTGTGTGATATGAGTGCAAACAGGGAGGAGGGTTTTTGTACCGAATTCCTGTGCCATGATGCCTGGAATTGATGTTTAAAGAAAGAATAATTGGGGCCTCCCTGGTGGCTCAGGACAGTACTGTAAGTAATCACCAGATACTGCAGCATGAGTTCAATCCCCCAGCCAGGTTGCTGATCACATGGCATAGCAGACCCCTCCTGACCCACCCGCTGCTCCCCTCAGCAGTGTACTTCATCACTCTGCTTGTTCTGCTCCCCACTCAGTCTCTGGTGAATTCTCTCACCATCTCCCCTGCCCCGTACCTATATCTCAGTTCTTGTATGCCTAAAAGTCTTAAAAAAAAAAAAGGGGGGGGGGTCCCTCCCTGGTTACGCAACAGCTTAAAGCACAACACTGTGAAGCTAGTTCGATCCCTGGTCAGAGAGGTGACTCACGTGGTGTGGCAGACCTCTCCTCTGTCTTCCCACTGCTCCCCTCAGCAGTGTATTTCAGGCAATCTGCCTATTTTGTTCCCCACTTTGTCTCGGGTAAATCCTTTCAACCCCCACATCTTTGGCCTGAACCCCAATTCCTGTAAGAATAAGTAAATAAGTCTTTAAAAGAAAAAAGCAACAAAATTTATTTTAAGAAGAAAGAAGAATTGAACAAGCACTGGTCTTCAACCCCTTATCAAAGTTCAGGGTTTCTGTAACATCTTTGCCCAAGCAAGTAACTAAAGAAACAAGAAAAGATTGATTCTGCAGCCCCTATTTTCTCTAGGCAGGGTTATTATGTAATCAGACTAGTATTTAGAGTATCCTAGTTGACCTGGAGCACAGAGAGAATAGAGGAGGCAAGACAGACTGGAGGCTGTTGGAATGCTGTCAGGAGAGATAAGGGCTGACTCCAGGTGAAGTGGCAGAGGTGAGCTGATAAAAGGAGTGGAAAGTATGAATACAAAGCAGAGCAATTTTCCTCAGAGAACCAGCCTTTGAAGTAGGATTACCAGATAAAATACTTAGACTAAAAAATTACATGTTGTCTATCTGAAGTTCAAATTTGCCTAGAGTCCCAGGACTTTTCTTTGATTTTCTGAATGTGGCTACCCTACATTCAGGACTAACTCAGAGACTTCTGCCTTCTCATGCATGCAATCTTCAATCAATCATCTGAAATTTCTGGCATTACTCAACCTCAGCATTAACCAACATTAGCTAGGTGATCTGCCAGATAGATCCCTCATCCTCCAAGGGAAGGTGACCCTAGTAGAAACAATCCACTCTCTTCCTTCTCTCCCCCTCTCAAATCTACAAAGGCCTCCCATTTTGCACAGTCCTTTCTATTTCTATTAGCCTTAATGGGAGGATCACTACCCATCTCCAGAACTTTCTTATCCCATACAGAAACTTGTAGCCATTAAACAATAACTCCCCAATCTCCTTTCTTCCGTAACCACTTTCTGAAAATAAGATAAAAATCACATTTTACCTTTATGAATTTATACTGGGTGCATCAAATAAACTAGAATCATACAGCATCTGTCCTTTTGTATCTGGTTTATTTCACTTAGCAACATGTCTTAAAGGTTAATCCCTAATGAAAATGTATCATTCCTTTTTAAGACTTAAAAAAAAAAATGACAGACCCAAAATGGGAATTCAAGTCCCACCAATACTTATTATTTAATTGCTGTTTCGGCCTCTCCCAAAAGCAGAAATTAAATCAGTTTGGGAGGGGAAGGTTAAAGTTAACAAATTAACACAGATGAAGTCACTTGCATGATAAAACACTCCTGCTTATAGCTAATAAAGGAAGGTGATTTTGCCCAAAGTAATTCTTTTGTTAATGACTTTATTATACCCTCTTCTTTTTTTCCCTAATATTTATTTATTTATACATACAAGGAATGGGGTACAGGTCGGAGGTGTGTGGGTGTGTGTGTGTGTGTGCGAGAGGATTCACCAGAGACAGTGGGGAGCAGAACAGGCAAATCCAATGAAATACACTGCTGAGTGAGAGGTCTGCGGTCACCTCCCTGGCTGGGACTCTAACTAGTGCTGCACTGGCTAGGGGTATCTTCAGAGTGCTTTGCTTTAACCCCTTGTGCCACCAGGGAGAGCCCTACACCCTTTTTCTGACTATAAATGTATTCTTTTTTTTTTTTTTTTGACTTATTTATTTATTTATGCATACAGAACTGGGGTGCAGGACAGAGGTGCAGGAGTGGTGAGAGGATTCACCAGAGACAGAGTGGGGAGCAGAACAGGCAGATCGACAAAGTACACTGCTGAGGGGAGCAGCAGGCAGGTCAGAGAGGTCTACTGCACCATGTGGATCACCTCTGGGGCCAGGGATGGAACTTGCACTGAAGCAGCTGCGGCTGGTTTGCAGTGCCGTGTCCTAACCCATTGTGCCACCAGAGAGGGCCCTGTATTCCATTTTTCAAAAAGATTCATTTATTTATGCATACAAGAACTAGGGTATAGGTCAGATGTGTGGTGTGGAGGATTCACCAAAGACAGAGTGGGGAACAGAACAGCCAGATTACACTATTGAGGGGAGTAGCAAGTGAGACAGGAGAGGTCTGTTGTACCATGTGGGTCACCTCCCTGGTCTGGGATCTAACTCTTGCTACAGATAGTTTCACAGTGCTGCTACTGAACCCCTTACACCACCAGGGAGGCCCTAAATGTGTTCCATTTTACACAGTTTCCAGCAGTGCCATCTACTTTCTAGACGGGATGCTGACCCAATCATGAATCATTTAGTAAAGTCAGCTAGAGCTTTAAAATCAACTATGTTGGGGTTTTGTTATTTGACAGGCTAACAGTCACTTGCAATTTTGTACATACCTTAGGACAATAAAAGAATACATACCTAAACTTAGAAATGTAAAACCATGCTATGAATATAATCTGGTTTAAGTAGAAAACTATGCTATGGGGCCTCCCTGGTGGCCTAGGAGTTAAATCGTGGCACTATTACCTTTACAGCCTGAGTTCCATCCCTGGCCAGGGAGCTGACCCACATATGGAGCAGCAGAGCTTGCCTGTCTCCCCCGCTGCTCCCTTCAGCAGTGTGTTTTGGTCAGTCGGCCTGTTCAGTTCCCCACTCTGTCTCTGGTGAATCCTTCACTCCCTCTTCCCCACCTCTGACCTACACTCCATTTCTTCTACCAAAAATAAACAAAAAACCCTATGACAGAATATATAGTCTGGTTTTCTTGTGAAGTTAGCACAGGACAACGGAATATAAACATTTATTTTTCAACTTTGGATAAAACAAAAAGTTCCCAACCTCCAAAGTGATTGCATCCCAGCCCTCAAGTTCAAGAGCTCCAAAACCCACCTCTGAAAGGCCTACAAAGAACTACAACTCCCGGCGGGCTCCAGGGCGGTCTTCTCCCCGCCCTGCAGCTGCAGAGACTCCATTTCCCAGGAATCCCAGCGCCCAAGTAGGGGGCGCCCTCTCCCGGCACACTTTAGCAGTGCTTCAGTTCCCGGCGGCCCTCGCGGCCGGTTCCGGGCGTAAGGGCCGGGTGTGATGGCGGGGGCCGGTTCCGCCGCCGTGTCCGGTGCGGGGACCCCAGTGGCGGGGCCCGCAGGCCGCGACCTGTTCGCTGAGGGTCTCCTCGAGTTCCTGCGACCGGCTGTGCAGCAGCTCGACTCTCACGTCCACGCCGTCAGGTGCCTGAGAGGGAAGATTGAGGCGGGGCCTCTCGATTTGGCTTTGTAGGGGCGGGCCCGAGAAAGGGCGGAGCCAAGATGGGTTCCCGCTGCTTTCAGGTGGGATTAAGAAAAATTTAGCAAACTGGGGTCTAGGAAGTGGGGCGGAAAGCCTGAGGGCTGAGGACGCCCTCTCTCAGCAATTGGGAATTAGTGTCATGAGTCGCATCAACTGTCTGACCCTGTAGACCTTGTGCATCTTTGCAGAGAGAGCCAGGTAGAGCTACGGGAACAAATCGACAACCTAGCTACCGGTGAGTGAGCATGCCCTGTGCCCGGAATCCTCCAACTCACTTTCAGTATCTTGTCTAACCTACCACTGGGCTGGGTTTCTACTACTTGTTTCCAGGACATTAGGGTTGCCAGTGCACTCCCACTTGTTTCTGGTGACTGTGCCTCATGTAGGTACAAAAATGTTTTCCACCTCATGTACCTGTATTAAAAACTAGAGATGCGCCGTTGGGTGTTAATTGTACCTTACGTCTACCCCCAGAGCTGTGCCGAATCAATGAGGATCAGAAGGTGGCCCTGGATCTTGACCCCTATGTGAAGAAACTTCTTAATGCCCGGCGACGAGTGGTCTTGGTCAACAACATTCTACAGAATGCCCAGGTAAAAGAATGTCTTACCAGCAGTGATTCTTTGCCTGCTTTTTAAGTCCTCAGGGCATCCTCCAGATTTCAAGGAGTGTCACAAAATCCGCAACACAATGAAAGACACCATAATTTTTGAAGGCTTTGAGGAAAGTGGTAGAACTTACACCTATTCTCTATACCCAGTTCAGTCGTGTGCATTTTTATAGAACAATTTGAGGTGGACCAGGCCTAAGATTTTTCCTCGTTGAAAATAAGTTCTAAAGCCTTTCACAGCTATTAAGGTTCCAAATTTTCCTTGTCTTGTAGGAACGGCTAAGGCGGCTAAACCACAGTGTTGCCAAGGAAACAGCCCGCAGGAGGGCAATGCTGGACTCAGGAGTTTACCCCCCTGGGTCCCCAAGCAAGTAACAGGCCAGAAGACGCACCTACACCTCACAGATATATATAGCACAAATACTAGTCCCCAGCTCCCTTGTTCCAGGACTCCCCATAGACCTTGGACATCAGAAAGGCAGCCCTACTGTTTGTTTGAAGCACTTAATTTTTATTTATGTGGGAGCCTAAAAAAGCCTCTGTACCATAGGACTTGGGATCGAGGGACGCTTACTCTTGCTTCTAAGAATGAAATTACAGTTCTTTTAAAGCTACGTATTTAAAGCCCACCACCTTACATTCTTTGTGTCAAGTTAACCAGGAAAGGGCTTCCTCTGCTACCTGCCTGGTGGATGGGGCCTTGTCAGCATGTCCTCTCCCCAAGACTTTTTCAGTTTCCATTGTTTACACTGAGAGTTTGGCAGAGCGTACAGGTGAATGACCATCCAACCTGTTGACTGCACTAGCTTGAGTAGAGAACTGCAATATTGCTAGAACCATTAAACTCAATAAATGCTTTAACAGTAGTTTACTCTGGTATATGGAAAGGCTCCAAGAATGTTTGTATCTTAATTCAAATACAGCTTTAAATTGTGATCCAGTATTTACAATGAGTACAGTATCATTTTCAATGAAGCATAGAAAGCAAAAGGCAGCCCAAAATGTTGCCAGATGCCAAGGAAAATAAAGACCAAAAGCCCTACTAGGAAGTTTTTTAATAATTTTTCTTAGAAAAAAAATGTCCAGACACTGTTAAGTTCGTAACATTTCAACAACAAACTAATGGTGAGAGGTTTCCAAGAGTGGGGAATTCTAGGGTATTACAAGTTGGTATCTTGCTTCACTACAGATAGGGCAATGGAACCTCTGGCTACTAAGCCAGTATCAGAACCCACTGGAATGACATTTTCTTCTAGAGTTCATTTTCCTTCCCCTTTCCCTTGTCCTTCAGAAATGCCACCACATAAAGCTCAGGAGTTAGCTTAGGCTCCATTCTTCTTCTTGGGTAAGAAAGAGTGAAGAAGTCACTCCTGTGTCTCCATGCTTTCTTCTTCCTCTCCTTGAGGTGGTTCTTCTGTGTTCTCCTCCTCTTCCTCTCCTTCCTTCTTCTCTGGTGGCTTCTCATAAGCCTTTTCTGAAGGTGTCACTATTACTCCATCCCAGGTAGATATTTCAGAAGCAAGGTCTAAAAGAGGAAAAAAGGATCATTTTAGGGCCTCCCTGGTGGCAAAGGAGTTAAGGTCTCAATGCTATCAAGCTATCAGCAGCCAACACAGTTAAATTCCTGGCCAGGTGGCTGACCCACAGGGCACAGACCTCTCCTGTCTCACCTACTCCAGCCATCAGCAGTGTATTTCAATCTGCCTGTTGTGCTCCTCATTCTATTTCTGGTGAGATACCACTCACCTCCCCCTCCCCCCCAGTACCTTTGGCCTACACCCCAGTTCTTGTATGCATAAATAAAAAATAAATCTTAAAAAGTGATTTCAGGGCCCTCCCTGGTGGCACAGCGGGTTAAAGCACTGCACTAAGAAGCTTAAGCCAATTCTGCAGTTCAATCCCTGCCTGCCCCGGAGGAGATCCACATGGCGTGGCAGACCTCTCCTGACCCGCCTGCTGTTCCCCTCAGCAGTGTGTTTCAGTACATCTGCCTGTTCTGCTCCCCACTCTGTTCCTGGTGAATCCTCTCACCCTCCACATCTCTGGCCCTCCACATCTCTACCCCAGTTCTGTATGAATAAATAAATCTTTTTTAAAAAAAAAGTGATTTCAGACAACCCAGCACATAGTTATGAGCTACATAGTGGAGATGTTAAAAGACATCTGAGTAATGTAGAGCTTCTTTGTAGATTACAGGATTCTGTATGAACTCCAGTCAAACGAAAGTTACTCACAGCTGGCATCACCCTCCTGGCCGAGGATCTTCCTAAAACCACCATGAGAGAGGATTCGGACCAGAGTCTGAGCTGTGTAGCAGACCATGTCCTTAAGGAGAGAAAGGGGAGATTAGCAAAAAATACCTTATTTGTCTAACATTCTCGTGCAAACAGACATGAAGATAAGTTTTAATTTCAAGACCAAAAGTTTTTGAGAACCCCCAAAGCCCTCAACCCTAAAGAACACATTCCCTTTGCCTTCTGACCAAGGGCACCCAAGAGTGGGGCACAACAGGCAATTTCATACCTGCTGTTCCAGAGTCATGACTGTGTGCACTCTGAAGTTACCACTCTCACAGGGATCTGTGATACCCACGGATCCCGGCAGGAACAATCCTGCCGCCAGAATCTGCAAGCAACGCCTGAAATACAAGGCATTAATACACAGATCGAGTGTTACTATAAACATGCTACTTTAAATAAATACAGCCATACCTTGTTCTACTGTGTGTGTGTTTTTTTAATGGAAGGTATGTGGAAACCCCAAACAGAGAGCTCATACATTAAGATATGTACATTTTTGTATCTTTTTTTTTTTAAAGACATAATGCTATTGCACAGTTAAGACCACAGTATAAGGTAAATATCTTTTATATGAACTAGGAACCCCCCCCCAAAAGTAACTTCCTTTAATGTGATTACTCACTTTACTGTGGTGGTCTATAACAAACCCTGCTCCAAGATGTGCCTGTATTAATATTATGTCATAAGCAACAAAACCAAACAAGACAGCTAACACCCAGCCCCAAAACGAAGACATCTGCTATACCTATAAGCCACATTTAGGGCCAAAGGTTGTCTGGTGGGATTGTTCATCACAGCATAGTGACCCTGAAAAAAATAAACAATAAATCTGATAGGTATAGCATCCAAGTAGCAATTCTAGCGTAAAACTAACAAAATGTTAAAGCCTCATGAGAAAAACAAACTTTTACCAAAATTTTCATATTCAGAAATAATTCTACGATGACTGCTTACTCAGACAGAAATAATGAAAAAGGGCCACCGTAACTTGGATTAAACTATTTTGTTGAATACTCAAAAACAAAAACAAACAAAAAACCCAATGATATAAATAAACCGAGTCTACTGGATTATTTGTCCACTAGTAAGATTTCTTCTTAGTTTCACCAAATTTCAGGCTCTACCTTTAGAATTTTTGTTAAACAGGGATGATCAGGAACCCCAACTGCCCTTCTTTACTTACTAGTAGGTCAAGGATCCAGGGTGTGAGAGGCTCAAAGCCAGGAAAACGAATCCTCAGGTCCTTCAGCAGTCTGATAAGAACTTTAACTCTGAGGGTAAGAGGGAACCATGGATTAAACTAAGATCACAAACTTTCACACCTAAAGTAGAGAGCTGAAATTATTTTCTAGACTATTATGTTCTTTATATTTCACAAAATTGCTTAATATACAAAAAAAAAAAAAAAATCCACACAAAATAGCACAGCCAAAAAATTCTTTCAAAGGAATATGGAGCTAGCCACTGAGGCCTGAGTTCAATCCCCATCCATGGAGCTGACCCACATGACACAGCAGACCTCTCCTGTCTCTTCTGCTGCTCTGCTCAGCAGTGTGTTTCAATAGATTTGTGTGTTCTGTTTCCCACTCTGTCTCCAGTGAGTCCTCTTACCCTGCCCACTCTGGCACCAGTACCCATTCTCGATGCATAAAAAAAATAAATTAAATCTTTAAAAAATAATAGGAAACATGGAGGTATCCTGCTATTACTCACTGTACTGAGAATGGCTAAATTAACTCAAAATAGAAAGATGTGAGACTCACGTAGACTGAGAAGCATTTTCCTCAAACCAGCGGGCATGCCGGATGGCTGCTAAGGCACTCTGTAACACCTTGATATCCACTAGAAGACAAGCATGACAAACCAAGATAAAACAATTCAATTCTACCGCCTTCGTCTTAAAAGGAGACAGAATAAACTTAATTCCTGAAATCACCCCATGTCCCTCAGACCAGCAAGTCACCTGTCCAAAAATCAGTCATTCCTTCCTCACACCATTCTAGAAACATGCAAAATCTTCAAGAGTCTACCGTCTTCATAATTATTTCCTCAGTCCTTAAGTTCTCAAAATACTTTCTGAGCCATCCTGTCTTTGACAAGTTCACAACCAAGATGGTAAAATTAGAGAGAAAGCAAAGTTTGGGGTAAACCTATGTCCCAGAGAAAGCTCGACAAATAGCATCAAACTTAAGTAAACGCAACAGCAATATGACTCCATGTTTTGAATTTCTCCCAAATTCCCCAGCAATGGAAAAAAGACTAACAGTGGAGCTCCGGGTCCAGTTTCCGGAGATTCGGTGGCACTGTTGTGATGAGAATCTTCACCGTAGCATCAGAAGAGCTTATCTCAAAGCCAGTTTCATTAGTCAGCATGGTCAAAACTGGAAGGAAAGGAAAAAACTGAATTTTTTGTATTCCTATAGACAACCAAAGTTAAATCCGGGTAGAGGCTATTTTTAAGAAATAGCAAGAGTCCTCAACAAGGATGTAAATAAAGGGAACATTCACGTGATGAATTGTAGAGTCACTATGGAAAACAGTATGGAGATGCCTCAAGAAATCTACAACATAAAACTATCAAGTGATCTAGCAATTCTACTTTGGGGTATTTATCCAAATATAAAACACTAGTTTAAAAGATACACACACTCCTATATTCACAGCAGCACTATTCACAGCAGCCAAATACGGCAACAAGCAGTGAGCCCATGAATGATAAAGATATGGTATGTGCACGAGGTACTACGAAGCTATACAAAGATGAAATCTTGCCATCTTGTTACAGTGTAGATGGACTTAAAGGGAATTATGCTAAGTGGAAAGGAGTGAGATGATATATGAAAATCCTATCATACAATTTCATCATGTGGAAAACAAAGCAAATGAACAAAAGAAACAAACCTAGATTCTGACAAGCAGGGAAGACAGAATGGGTATACAGAGTCAAATATATCGTAATGGATGGAAACTTTGGTGGCAGGTGTGGTATGACATACAGATACTGAGGTGAGAAATATGTAAAAATTATGCTGTGTTGTGAACCAGTGTTATCTCTATTTTAAAAAATGAGTACTGAAAGAGTTTTAGACATAAGAATGGACAACTGGATTTTGAATAAGGATCTCTGCCAAAAACTTCACTAACATAAAAATTCAGCATTCATCATTTCTTCTAACCTGACCTGCATTGTTAAAAAGTGTACTTACTGGGGGCCTCCCTGGTGGCCAAGGGGTTAAGTCTCAGCACTCTGATGCTATACGCAGCACTGCAGCGTAAGTTCAATCCCCAGTGAGGAAGGTGACCCACATGGTGCAGCAGACCTCTCCTGTCTTGCCCGCTGCTCCCCTCAGCAACATATTTCAGTCAATCCGTCTGTTCTGCTCCCCCCTCTGTCTCTGGTGAATCCTCTAACCAACTCCCGTCACCTCCGGCCTACACCCCAAAGCTCTTATATGCATAAAATCTTAAAAAAAAAAAAAAGTGTACTTATAATTATCAGGCCTGGCTTCTACAATCATTACATACATGCTCAGTAACAATCTCAAACCTTCAGAAGGATCCTGTGCTCTTAGGCTTTCCACAACTTTGTTCCCTAGGGCAGCAACAGCTTCCACTAGATTGGAAGAAAAGGAGATAATGAACATTATAATTATCTATGTAGACTTTCTATACATCTCAACATTTTTTGCAATCTGATTTCTATCCATGTTCAATGCTAGGGAAAAAAAACAAGTAACAGAGTAAACCCTTTACCAAGGAGACAAAGAAATTGAAAGCCTCAAGGTACTGGACACCTCCTATAATCACTCTCTTCTACAGTCTCCCCAGAGGCAGTAACACCATTTGGGGGCTGGATAATTCCTTTTTGGGGATGGGGACCGGGTCAGTCCTGTGCACTGTAGGATGATCAGCAGCATCCCCAGCACCTACACACTTAATGCCGGAACTCAAAGTTTCTAAACATGGCCAAATATCCTAAGGAGGAAAAATCACCCTCAGTTGAGAAACAATGCTCTACATACAACAGTTGGCCCTACATTCAGACACACACTCCAGAGTTTGTCGTTTATTACCCTAACACACACTTAAAATTAAATTTCCCATCTGTATTCAAAGAAATGTGTGCTTTAAAGATTCCCATTCTAAAAGTGGACCTCTGTGTTCTGTTCCTGTGGTGTGCTGAGGTACACTCACATGTTGGCAGAATCTTTAGGATCACCACCAAGTCAGCCACATTGTGTCCTGTAGTCATGGTTCCCTTTTTGTAAGATCCTACCTGTCGGACTTCTTCAATTTGCTGTTGATGTTTCAGGGAAAAAAAAAAAAAATTTAGAAGTCAAAAACTGCCTAGCTCCTCTCAGAACTCAATTACAACATAACCTAATACCCAGATTTAGAAATGGCTATAGTCAAATCATATCCCACAGCCTAATACATTGTGGCTAGTTAATAATGATATAAGTCTGGCCCTCCCTGGTGGCACAGTGGGTTAAAGCACAGCACTGAGAATCTAAAGCCGCTTCTGCATGAGTTCGATTCCCGCCTGCCCTGGAGGTGACCACATGGCGTGGCAGACCTCTCCTGACCCGCCCGCTGCTCCCCTCAGCAGTGTACTTCATAGACCTGCCTGTTCTGTTCCCCACTCTGTCTCTGGTGAAGCCTCTTGCCACCCCTGAGCCTCTGTCCTGTACCCCAGTTCTGTATGCACAAATAAATAAATCTTTAAAAAATAAATAAAAATAATGATACAAATCTTATCCTTAAGATCAGTATTACAAAGGACTTTCATGTAGTTTCCCACTTAAGACCTGGCTTCAGAATAGGCAACTGCAAAACTAAGAGAAGCAAAGAAAATTTCCACGGAACCATAGCCATGGCTATGGTTCTGTGGAACCTTTCCTAGAATAAATCAACAACTCACCACTTCAAATGTTCCTGGAGCCACAATCAAATTGTCAATAACATTGTTTATTTTTGTCACGAGAGAAAGAATAGAGGCCTGAAAAACAGCAGTAAAGAAGAATAACCTAAGGTGAAAAATCATGAGCAACTTCTCAGAGTTTGAACATTTCCCCCTAACCCTTCCCATACAAGCTGTACCAATAGGAAAACAGGGCCTTGAAAACATTCTGATCATTCTGGATTTGAATATGCCAAAAAAGAACCTTCTGTTGCCAATGAGAGTTCCTCAATGGAAATATGAATGCAGACGTAATGTTTCTATGTTCATCTATTGTGTTCTCCAACCCCAATGAAATAAGGAAAAGAATGAAAGCCTGTGTGCAGTATAAACTCAATAAGGGTAACTTCACTTCTCAAGCTTTCTGAAGAGAAACCTCAGGAAGCCAAAAAAATATACCTGTTCAGCAGAATTAGGTGCAAGGTCCTGATTCCTCTTCAGTAAGGCCTCGCTAAAGGAAGTTTCATCAGGTGCTGGCTTGACCCGGGGGAAGGCCATTTCACACTGAACCAAAAGCACACAAGTATATACTATTCACCATAAATAATACACAGGAGAATCTGTTCTTTCTGTTGTTAAAATAGGAAAAAATGAAAACCTACAGCACCTATTTTTAATCTTTAAGATGTTCAAACAAGGATACAAACTGGAAGAAATAGTGGTAATTATAAACTCTCCTACTACCTTTATAGTATCAATTAAGCCAGAAGTAAAATTATTCAGATCAAGGATTCTAATCCTGTTACTGTCAAAGGTAGCCAAGGAATTCTCTTCCCCACCCTATATACATCGTTTTGGTATGTAAGCAACACACAGCTGATGCAAAACCTCAACTCCATTCCCAAAACCCTTCTCTTAAGTCTAATCATCATTGATTTCATTAAAGGAAGATGGTGGGGGCCATTTCCATATCCACAGGTAAACAGTGGCATAGTACTCACCAAATAGAAATCAAATGGAATATGTGGCACAAAGGGTCTGAACCTAAAGCAAGCAAAAAACACAATCCTAATTATTCACCCCAGAAATCAGGTGACTGAACATAATAAGGCCAAACTCAATTAACAGGAGAGCATGAAAAGAACCGTTTCCTTTCTACAGTTGCATTTCACAAAAATAAGTAATATTAATCTACTGGAAATTCCTATTTCGATGAACGGAAGTGGAAACGAACCAGCACAGAAACGCCCAAAACTGGTACTCACCCTCCTCCTGGGCCTCCTCTGGAGCCAAAACGCCCACCGCGGCCGCGGCCTCTGTCACCCCTAGAAATCACAGATCTGAGCTTGATTTGACAAGCTAAACTGAAAATCTGAATTTCCGCCACGCAGGCCACATCATTTCAAGTTAACGGGCCAACGCTCTGAGTTCCAGCCCGGCTTCCTCGTCTCCCCATCCCAAACGCCCAGCCTCCCCCCATCCTCATCGTGCAGAACTTAATCGCAACCCCACAGCGTAAGGACGGGACTTACACCACCATCCCCTACAAGAAAAACCCTTCAGCCCTGGGGTCACGTCAACCCTAACACTTCAGACACTGAAGTGACGCCTCGTTGACTCAGTAAGGTAGCCCAGGACCTTACGGGCACATCCTAGATGTCAAGCCCTGGGCACTGAGGATGCACGCGCTCGTTCCCGCTTCCTCAGTCTAGATGGGGGCGCACGTCCCGGAACGTGAAGACACCCCACACCTAAACCCCACAGAAACCGAGGTGGCGAGCCCGCCTCCCAGGCCCCACCCCCATCCTAGGCCCAGTTCCCCCACCCTCGCGGCCTCGACCTCCCCCACTCGCCCAGACCACGAGTGCCCGGGCTTTAGGGCAGCCCTCAAAGACGTAGCACTTCGGCACAACATGCCAAGGTTTCGAGTACCCGAAACCTTTCTAGAGTACCCTAGTGCCTTTACCTCATGGCGCCCTAAATCCCGAACAATGGAGGCCACACCAACCGCCCCTTTCCTCAGAAGAGCGACAACTGGAAAGGCTGCTTGCCCGCGTGTCTCAACAAAATCTGGCGCGATTGGCTCCCTCCTAATTCTGGTGCTAATTTCTATTGGTTGATTTTAGAAAGCCCGACTTATAAACCAATAAAAATTGACTGCGGTGTCAGGATGTAGCCAATAAGGACAGATTTGACGGTGCTGGCTTTTTCATCAGGCACCCACTAGGTGGTGCTGTGCAGTAGTGACAGAGGATACTAAAAATTTTCTATAGAAACTGAAAGCTCCCACTACCTCAGATAGCAGAGTGGCGCAGCGGAAGCGTGCTGGGCCCATAACCCAGAGGTCGATGGATCGAAACCATCCTCTGCTATCATGACATTTTTACGCAAAACCCTTTCCTAGGACAGTACTTGAAGTCTAAAATTCTTCAGTAAATGTAAACGCCAAGATTGTACTTTTTCCCACCTCTAAAGAGCAGCTTTTAGAAACTTTCTTGCCATCAGCAAGTGAAATGAGAAAATAGGAATGGACTTGAGGCAACAATGAACACGACGCCTCTGAGTGTTATTTCACCTAAAGCTAGGGAAGGCAGAAGCGGCTTTGAGAAAGGGTGTATAAATTGAATCAGAGTAGAAACTAGAAAGGTGAGCGACTAGAATGGAAACTGAGGCAAGCCTTTGGAAAGAGAGCTCAGGAAAAGAGCAAGAGATTTGACAAGAAAAAGAGCACGACCCGATCGCTGTCGCTCAGTTTCCCCGACTTTCTCTTCCTTCCTCACTCTGCAAATTCTCTCGTGGATTTCAACTTTATATGCGGCCCCATTACACAGATATGCTTACTGTGTTTTCATTTAAATCAAGCATATCGCTGCGTGCTTTTTTTTCATTCCTGTAATCCCATTTGTCCCTCTTCCTGCCTTCTTTAACACTAGGTATTTTATTCTTTCCCGGTCTCTGTTACCTGGAAGTTATGCACTCTTCTATTCGTTTAGTGGTTACCTACCCTAAAAATTACAGTATGAGAAAAAAAATTACAGTATGAGAACTATTATATTATTTTTTAAAAATTAAGGTATTTAGCTCTTGGAAGGCTATCAATAAGTGTTTACTTATTAGATAAATGTCAAAAAGATTTTTAAAAATTACAGTATGCGTCCTTTACTTGGTGAAGTTTAATTTATGTGCTATTTTTTATTCTCCTTGTGAAAAATGAAGTAATAATTAATTTCATATACTACCATCACTCCCTACAGAATTATACGGTATTGCTGTTATGCAGTTCTTTCAAGTGTTTTAATGTAGAATTTGCTACAATAAAATTCACGAATCTTAAATGTACATTTCCATGCACTTTGAGGACTATGAGGACTATATTCTCCCCATGTAACCACTACGCAACTAAAGAAAAGAACATTATATCTCCTCAGAAAGTTCACCCGTAGCCCTTTGCCCTATCCTTAGAGGCAGTCACTATTCTGACTTCTCTACTTTTTTTTGTTCTTCTTGTTCAGAACCTTTATATACTTGCTTATTGAGGTAACACAACCATGTATAAGGTTTAGGAATACAGGTTCACACCTTTCAAATGTGTTATCACATCACCGCATCACCAAGAGCCAATAACCCTCCATCACAATCCATTGAGCCCCCTGCCCCACCCTTTGCCCCCACTGGTGACCTGAGTTGTCAGAATCCAAGGCTTTCTTTTCCTTTTGTCTGTTCCTTTTCCTGTTTTGTTTTTTTTTTTCTTTTACTCTATATGAGTGAAGTCATATGGTATTTGTCTTTCTCGTTCTGATTTATCTAATTATAATCCTCTCAAGTTTCATCCGTTTGGATGAAAATTGTTAAGATGGCTTTTTTTTTTTCCATATGGCTGAATGGCATACCATTGTAAACCTATACCACATTTTCTTTATTTACTTATTCATCAGTGGGCACTTAGGTTGTTTCTGTATCTTGATTATTGTAAGTAGTGCTACAAAGAGCATAGGTATACATGTTATTTTTTCCAATACATGTGTTTTATACTTTTTTTTTAGATTTATTTTATTTATTTATGCATACAAGAACTGTGGTGTAGGCCAGAGGTGGAGGGAGGGGTGAGAGGATTCACCAGAGAAAGAGGGGGGAACAGAACAGGCTGATTGACTGAAATACACTGTTGAAGAGAGCAGCGGGTGAGGAAGGAGAGGCCTGCTGCGCCCTTTGGATCAGCTCCCTGGCTGGGGATGGAACTCATGCTGCAGACAGCTTCATAGTGCTGAGACTTAATCCCTTGCACCACCAGTGAAGCCCCCGTGTGTGTCTTTATATTCTTTGTGTAGATATCTAGACATTTATTGTGAGATTAAATACAGTAAATCTACCTTTGCTTTTTTGCAGAACCTTTTTTTTCCATAAAGGGGCCCACCAATTTACATTCCCACCAATAACATAAGCGGGTTCCCTTTTCTCCACACTTCCCCAACATTTGTTGTATGTAGTCTTTTTGATGGTGGGCCATTCTCACAGGTGTAATGTGGTATCTCATGTGGTTTTGATTTGCATTTTCCTGATGGCAAGTGATGATGAACAGTGTTTTAAGTGCCTGTTGGCTTACTGAATATCTTTTTCAGAGAAGTGTCTATTCAGATGTTCTGGCCATTTTGGAGGGGAACTGTGTTGTTTTCCTTGAGTTGTGTACTTTTTTTTATATCTTAGGTATAATGTGCAAATATTCCTCCTGTTGAGTAGGATGTCTTTTCATTTTGAAGACTGTCTCCTCTGTGCAGAAGTTTTTAGTTTTACAGAGTCCTATTTGTTTTGTTTTTTGACTATTAAATTTCTATCATAATTCACTTTATCTGTTCTTGAATTTCATATACATGAGCTCACACTGCATGTACTCTTTTTTGTTTGCTTTTTTTGCTTGAAACATTTCAAGATGTGTCCATGGTTTTGCACTTACCAACAATTTTCTTTTTAATTTATGAGTAACATTCCATTATATAAATTTGCATAGTTTGTCTATCCACTGTCCTGTCGATGAATTCAGGACCAAAAACTCTGAGATACAGGCAAACACATCTGTGTTGATTGCAGTTTGGGGCAATGATGAGTAAAGCTTCTATAAGTAGTTTTGTACAAAATATCTTGTAGGCAGAAGCATCCATTTCTCTTCACTAGGTGTGGATGATTATATGTGTAGAATTTAAAGTCTCTATATATTTTCAATTCCACAGACATTAATTCTTATTTAATGTGCATTAATACTTCTGCTTAAGAATTAATGCCTTTCTGTTAGAGACTAACTTTGTGGTTGGGTTTATTTGAAATGCGTTTATTTTGTCTTTGTGTTCGCTTGTTTTTATATCCAAAAGGGTAGTTTTATTATAAAATGGGGGAGAAGAATAAAGGAAACTTGCACAGACGCAAGCAGACAGAAAAAACTGCCCCTGAAAAGGACAGGTTGGTGAGCAGACACATCTGTATACTCACAGGTGCCCCTCACTTTTTTTTAATTGATTTATTTGTGCATACAGAACTAGGGTACAGGCCAGAGAGTAGAGGCAGTGAGAGGATTCACCAGAGACAGAGCTGGGAGCAGAACAGGCAGATTGAAGTACACTGCTCATGGGGAACAGCAGGTGGGTCAGGAGGAGTCTGCTGCACCATGTGGATCACCTCCGGGGCCAGGGATTGAACTCATGCTGAAGCAGCTGTGGCTAGCTTGCAGTGCTCTGCTTTAACCTACTGTACCACTAGAGAGGGCCTCATCTTTGTTTCTTAAGGACATTTTCTTCTTTTAAGATGTATTATTAATTTTTAGGTATAAGAACTGGGGTGTAGGCCAGAGGTGCAAGGGTTGGTGAGATGTATCCAGTTCTTGTGTGCATAAATAAATAATCTTTACAAAATAATAATTAAAAAAATACACTGCTGAAGGGGGCAGCGGGCAAGACAGGAGAGGTCTGCTGCACCATGTGGGTCAACTCCCTGGTCAGGAATTGAACTCGTGCTGACAGCTTCAGACTTAACCTCTTGCACCACCAGGGAGGCCCCATGGAAGGACATATTCATTGGCTATAAAATTCTAGGTTGGAAATTATTTCCTGGAAATACGTTTACATTATTATTTTACTGTTTATTTTTTCCTGTGATAGAAACAGTCATCAATCTAATGATTGCTCCTTCAAAGATAATCAGTCTTCTTGTTTTCCATTTTTAAAGTTTTGCCTTTTTTTTTTTTAGGTTTTGTCTTTGATAAAATTTCCCAAAGTTTCACTGTGATGGGTCCAGATACAGATTTTCTTAAGTTTACTTCAGATTTGCTGAACTTCTTATATCTGTGGCTAAATGTATTTCATCTATTATTGAAACATTCTCAGCCATTACTTCTACTTTATTAGATTCCCCTCTCCTGGGCTCCAAATAATAATAGGGCCAGACTTTCCCATGTTGTCCTTTGTGTCTCTAACCCTCTTTTCTATGTTTTTCATTTCTTTTTATCCATGCTTCACTCTGGGTAATTTTTCTGCTCTTTCTTCCAATTCACTATTCCCTCCTTGGTCAAGTCTAATTTGCTATTAAATCTACTAGTTTTTAATTTTGGTTTTTCAATATTTTGCTTCTGGATTTGCTATTCTTTTCTGATTTACCCTTCCATGATGTCCCCCAGGAGTGCAATCTTTCAGCTCCCTAATCCCAAACAGAAAGGTGGTTTACCTTTGGGGACATTTGGGTTTCAATTTTTGCCTCATGTACCTACCACATGGCCTATTTTCTGCCACCAATTCTGGATCATCAAATGACTCCAGGGGGAAAGTGTTCTATTGGTCTTGCCTCTCTGCTTTCTTGTCCTTTCAAGCTCTCACATCAATAATTTCTTGCTATTTATTTGATTTTTAAAAAAGTATTTCATTCAACAGTTATGGTTTTCTTCATCGCAGGGATTGGAGAAATTATTTTGTCCACCATTGTTGAAAGAGGATCTCAATTTCCAATTTAGATTTCTAGACCAGTGATTTCTCCTATGTTCCAGTTCCACTAATTCAGTGGCCTGTTGGAATCTGCACTTTGGTATTTACAGGCAAACCCAATTAACTAAAATTGCTATCATTTCCCTCCAAAACCTGCTTCTTCAGCATCTAAACTAAGGGGTCAATGTCACCTAGACTTCAGTTGTTTGTATATTGTTTTCTTTTCCAAAGTACAATTTATTCTACTTATAAAACATCTCTTTATAGTAAATAATTTTGAGTTATGTACTTAAAGATTCTACTTATAAAACATCTCTTTATAGTAAATAATTTT